>NC_034590.1:39570199-39572699 GCF_900095145.1 Mus pahari | reverse complement strand
GGAAGTTGAAGGAGGCAAACAATTTTTACATAAGAATATCCAGAATTACTGATACTAACACACACACACACACACACACACACACACACACACACACAATCACATACTTTCCAGAGTTCCTACGGTCGATAAACGATGCCTTGAACCACTCAGTGAACTAATCCAGACAGCTGGTAAAGCTCAACTCCATCTCATTCACTCCCCAGCAGACACCTGCCACGCACCCTACTGCCCACATACATTCCTTCTGCCACCACCTCTCAAGCTTGTCCACATCTGTCCATTTTCACATGCCTCCTGAATCCAGGCCCTCTTCCCTCCTACCCCCCATAGCTAGACTGCTATGGTTCCCTACGAGCCATTCCTATCCTCTAATCCACCCACCATCCCACAGAACGATGCTTTTAGATTGACGATCTGATGTCAGTCTCCCTGTTTGAAAACCTCCAACTGCTGTCAGGAGGAGGCTGAGACTCCTCACCAGGACTTTTAATGTCTTTTCGGAATGACACCCATCTACTGTTTTAAGCATCCCTGTAGCCCTAGGCATGACATCATTCTTGAGTGGTCAGTCTTTCTTCCCTTTTATGAAGGTCTTAGGGGCTAGTCTTCCTCACCCTCCAGTACCTTACAAACCACGCTCAGCACGACCTCCCCAGTCTGCTTCAGTACCGGGTTTTGAATCTGAGGGATGCCTTTTTGAGGCATGTATCTCTAGGCATATCGCTCAACCTTTCTAATTCTTGTCTTCCTTATCTATAAGCTGGAAACAGTATGTTACACGGTGGTATTAATGATTAAAAGAGATGATCTCGATAGAGGGAGAGATTGAGTCACTCCAACACGCTGTACGTGGGAGTATAAATTGTCAGACATCTTTTTTTTTTTTAAGTACACCTTTTTTTTTTAAGTACTAATTAGTGTAGAAGCATAAGCTCTAAATAAACTAATAAAGATAAAGACCCGTCACCAGGGAATGGTACCTGAGTTATGCATGTAATGTGAGCAGTCCCGAGTTTCCAGCTGCTTGCAGTTAGCAGCAGGGAATGCAGTCCAGCACACGCCTGCCTAGGTTTCTAATAAGATATCTTTGCTAAACATCTGTGCTGACCAAGTGTTTACGTTATCTTCTGCAAGTGACGGCCAGGCATGTTCAGAGCTGCTACGGCTCTCGTGTTTACGAAGAGCATTGGGTTGAGCGCAGCCTCGGTGACTAGTCCACTGCCCTGCCTCTTACCCGTGAGAAATGACTGATGGCGGCATCGTAGAGTCCCAGGGCTTGCTCCACAGCTGCCAGTTCCCTCAGGACTTGTACACACTCAAGACTTTTTTCATCTTTGGTGATCTCGGTATATTCCAAAGCCTTTTGATAGTACGGGAAAGCTTCTTTTGATCGTTTCTGACCTTGATACAACCTAAATAATAAATAAATTAAAAAAAAAAAAACAAACAAAAACAAATTTAGTTAACTGTCTGAGGTCTGACTGACAGTAATCTTTACTTAAAGCTGACAATGTTAACTGTACCTATAGAACACAGTCTTCCAACATTTTTATTTTTAAATTAGTTAAAAATGGAAACCTAGTCTCTCCCACCCTGGCGCTCAGGTTTATTTCCTTGCAAGCTAAGCTTTTCCTTCAAAGGGGAGCAGGCCATGATGGTCAGGACAGACTCTGGAGCAACCAGCCCAAGCTTACATACTGGCTTTGCCTGTCTCAGGTTCACGACTTTCAATTTTTTAAAAAGATTTATTTATTATTATATCTAAGTACACCGTAACTGTGTTCAGGCAAACCAGAGAGGGGTGTCAGATCTCATTACAGATGGTTGTGAGCTACCATGTGGTTGCTGGGATTTGAACTAAGGACCTTGACTTTCAATTTCTCAATCACCTGTAAACAGATTCATTGTCTATAAATTAAGAGTAGTAACAGTACCTGCTTCACAGGGTCATTTTAAATAATAAAATAATTCATATTCGTGAACATGCCTAGTACATCTCTTGGCATATACTAAGAGCTACATAGGTGTTTTGGTTTAACAAAGCATATTGCTTTAGTGATGAGGATCATAAAGGATGCTAGGATTCTGATAACTGATTTGCTTAGAAATTGTCCAGTATGGTGCCAGGCATGGTGATGCACACACACCTTTAATCCCGGCACCAGGAAAGCAGAGGCAAGAGGGTCTCTGTGAGTTCAAAGTCAACTTGGTTTATATGGTGAGTTCCAGGACAGCCAGGGCTCTGTAGAGCACTTGTCTCAAAAACCCAGGAAAAAAAATGTCCGGTATGGGTGGAGAGATGGCTCAGTGGGTAAGGACACTTGCTGTGCAAGTGTGAGGACCTGAGCTTGGATCCCAGCAGCCAAGTAAAAAGCCAGATACTGCTGGGTGTGGTGGCGCATGCCTTTAATCCCAGCACTCGGGAGGCAGAGACAGGCGGATTTCTGAGTTCGAGGCCAGCCTGGTCTACAAAGTGAGTTCCAGGACAGCCAGGGCT
>NC_034590.1:39510408-39570189 GCF_900095145.1 Mus pahari | reverse complement strand
GCCTGGTCTACAAAGTGAGTTCCAGGACAGCCAGGGCTGCACAGAGAAACCCTGTCTGGAAAAACCAAAAAAAAAAAAAAAAAAAAAAAAAAAAAGCCAGATAACGCTGCGCACACCGGTTACTCGGAGCTAAGATGCAGAAACAGAAGATTATTGGAGACCCTGTGTCACGGGAGGTAATACAGCAAAATCCAAAATCCTCCTCCTCCTCCACACACACACACACACACACACAGAGAGAGAGAGAGAGAGAGAGAGAGAGAGAGAGAGAGAGAGAGAGAGATCCAGTGTTGCTGATGATATGAAATATATTCTTCAAAACTTTGGGCAGATACTTGAATAAAAGCTCCCCTCTAATGAGATTATGCACAAAATGGACACACACACACACACACTAACCCTGCAGTGAACAGGAGTTTATCTTGAGGAGATACTCAGGCATGACAGCGAGAAACACAAGAATGTTTGCCTTAGTATTACTATGATGATGATGTTGATGGTGGTGGTGGTGGTGGTGGTGGTGGTGGTGGCGGCAGCGGCAATGACGACAGAAAAGCACAGAGCACTTCAAGGTCAGCATCGGGGCGCTGTCCACAGACAGCACAGGGAGAGTACCTATACTGCACAATGCCAAAAACCCGTCAAGTTAACGCTGAAGTTTATCAATTAACCCAGACACACACACACACACACACACACACACACACACACACACACACACACACACACACAATTCATGTTCTTTAGTGAAACAGTTGGCTTTAAAGCTATTTTGTGCATCAACTTCTGCATGTGAAATCTTTATAGCTAATCTACATGGCACAAAGGCAGAGAGAGAGAGATGTCATAAGGGATGTCACCAACATGTTAGTAATCATACTTCCTGAGCAATTGAATTGTGAGTGGCTTATATTCTTGTTTATGATTTTCTAAGTTTCCTAAAGTCTCTCCTATATGATATGTGTATATATGTATGTATATATATGTGTGTTTGTGTGTGTGTGTGTGTAATGCCAACTTAACATTAGAAATAAAGTCTTAGCTTCTTAGGACAATAACCTCTCATATTAAAAAATCCCTATAAATTTCATAGGAAGCAGAATAACTGGCATTTACAATATCAGTCTTCAAAATATGAAGACTATTAAATATGTTTCTCTCGCGCGCAGGATTCTCTTAGGTTGGAAGGTCTTA
This sequence comes from Mus pahari, assembly GCF_900095145.1. Lineage (NCBI taxonomy): Eukaryota > Metazoa > Chordata > Mammalia > Rodentia > Muridae > Mus > Mus pahari. The sequence goes on along the minus strand of NC_034590.1, from coordinate 39,568,995 downwards.
AGGAAGAGCAGCAACCCTGCTACGCTGCTCTCCATCCAGCAGCTTTAGGACAGAAGATGCTTTAGCTCGCAGGCCATGGGTACACAGACACCAGGAGCAGACTGTCTCACTCAGTTACTGGGCAGATTTCACGTCTGTGTTTGTTCTTCAAAGGTTAGCTGATAGGAAGAAAGACACTTTTCAGATCTGCGGTCTCAGTGGTAAGATGGGGGTGGGGTGTGGCGGTGGCGGTGGCTCACAGGTTAAGGTCATTTGCTGCCCAATCAGAGGATCAGTTTCCACACCCACATTGGGTGATTCACCATTCAGTTCAGTTCCAGATCAGATCTAACAACCTCTTCTGGCCTAGGAGGGCATTGGGGTGTGTGTGCACATATGTGTGTGTGTGTGTGTGTGTGTGTGTGTGTGTGTGTGTGTGTGTATACATGTAAACACACACTAGATAGTAACATATAAAATCTGGACTGAATACCTTGTGAGCTTGGATATCGTCTATAATCGGGAAGAGGTCTAAACACAGGAAGGGGTTAAGGAGAGAAACATGGCTGGATCAAGCAAGGTCAGAGCTTAGGGTAACTGGTTTGGGCAGGGGGTGGAAAGATTAACAGGAGGCCCAGCCTATCCTGACCTTTGCACTCTGATGAGCTTGAAATATATGTGCAATCATTATCTTTCTGTACCACTCCTCACTTTTTCAGAGAAAGCCCACAGAGATCCTCCACAATAGAGAAGTGAGGGCCAGCAAACTGCAGAGGGAGGATCAAGTCTGCTCACTTGTAAATAAAGGTTTATTTGCACAGCACAGCTTCAGGATAACAATGATAAATCTGAACAGCTGTCATAATGATCTTGTAACCCATAAATCCTAAAATATTTACATGTTTACAGGCTAAATTTGTTTGATTCCTCATTTAGAATCTAGAAACTCATCACACACTTTCTACATGACTTTAGCTTCATTTCTATCTGATCTGCCTAAAGAATTCAGGAAAGGCCATTGATGCTGCGCAAGGGAGAAAGAATCCATGGCTGTTTTCCTTTTTCACCCGCGTCTGCCCAGGAAGGACAGACAGCGCACCTCCCCTGCTTCAGAGACTACTGTGAAAATCCGAGGATCAGAGCAGAGAACTGCAGGCATCCAGGGGTACACCGGGCAAACACTTCTGAAGGAAATGAGGGATGTCCTTAGCACCCACACAGCACTCCTTCCTTCCCAAGACAACTTTGTACTGATGCCAACTACAAACAACTTGCAGTGACCTACCAACAGCACATTACTTGAGTTTAGAAAAAGCCATGACATTTTCCAACATCCAGAGACTTTCCCTCAGGGAAAATGGTATGGAAGAGTACCGGCTGAGAACGGCGCAGCCGCATAACTGGGCAGAACGTGCACACTTAAGCGTGAGTACCCACGTGGACAGAGTGTGGGCAAGAACAGACTTCTGAGAATTCCCCATCTGAACCTGTCCAGTCAGGCTGTGGGGCGCATGGGCTACCCCCTGAAGCCTGCCACACACATACACACACACACACACACACACACACACACACACACACACACACACACACACACACACACACACACACACACACACACACACACACACACACCAGGATCTTTTGCTCTCTTCTCCTGCTACCCATATGCCACAGGCAACAGCCTCAGGTTGTTGTGGAGAGATGGGCTCAGCTCCAGATCCCTTCTCATCACAGACATGAGAAAGTCAGCACCATGGGAAAGATCAGTTCAACGTGACTGGAAATAGTTAGTGTGTGAATGAGCCTGGAGATTCTTACAAATCCAACTGAACTCAAAGATCAGAACATTATTGTAAGACTAATACATATTCCTCATCAAAAGTAAGAAATGACAGGTAAACATCATTTCAAACTCGGTGAAACAAGAACCCTCAAGCCACGCATACAAAAGTTCCACATAAACCATAAGTCTACATTTATGGAGCACAATTTTGATAAGTTCGAGAGAAAACACAAGGAACCTTGCACCTTCAGGGTAGGAGACACAAGTTAGAACAGAAAAGGCAGGGGAACTGGTCACAGTAAGAACCAAAACTACGAGCGCTGGTGGTGCCGCTCAGTGGTTATCACTTGTCCAGCATTCCAGAGACCCTGGGTTTGACTCCCAGCCACTCACACAAGTAATAATTAAACAATACCAAGTACAGCTGCTGGGCCCAAGGATAGCATAAAGTCGGTGGGAAGGGTGAGCTGCGGAGTGTGGAATACCTGTGACCAGCAAATAAGGGTGCCAGAAAAGATGATGATGATGATGGTGATGATGATGATGATGGAGGAGGAGGAAGAGGAAGAGGAGGAGAAAGGGAGAGGAGGAGAAGTAGGAGAAAAAAAGAAGGGGAAAGTAGGGAGGGAGGGAGAGAGGAAGAGAGAGAGAGAATATGAATGAATGAATGAATGAATGAATTGCAGGCTTTGGTGCAGGCTCTGTCTGGCTATTTACTTCTTCTTGGTGCTTTTTAGCCTTAGCTCCTCTATTTGCCAATGGGAATATAAGGGTGGACACCTTGCAGTAAGGACTGAGGATAAATAAATAATGTATTCAGGAGCCTGCCACAACAGTGATCAGTGAGGATAAATAAATAATGTATTCAGGAGCCTGCCACGACAGTGATCAGTGATGGCAGCTAATGTGGCTTTCATTCTCCTCTCTTCCCCTCCCCTCTACTCCCCTCCCCTCCCCACTCGTTAGAAGCTTGAACCTGGTGTTCATTTAATCCTCAGAGCTGTGCTAAGGTCTTATCCTTCGAATGCTGGCTAGAGAGGAGAGTGAAGTCACAGGAAGCAGGGGGTTTGCCCACTCTCTCCCTGTGGGGTGGTCTGAATGAACCCCTACTTGAACCCAGGGAGCTGACTCACAGCCCACAGTGTTCATGCTTGGAAACACTCAGCAGGCCGTCCTCTTGATGCTCGAGGAAAAAAAAAAGTGTTTGCTCATTCCTGGGCTAGTTCAGCACAGCTGGGTGAGGCCAGGTGCTCATGGGGCAAGCTGGGGAAGACTCCAAACATGATGTCACATGGTCACAGAGAAAGCTGGGGACAGATCACACGCTGTGGAGCAGCAACAGGCCATCAGTCTATCCCCATCAGTCACGGAAACTTGTTATCCGGCATGCGTGCGTGAGTGTGCACATGCATGAGCATGCACCTATATAAATAGTCATCTCTGGATCTATGTGCAAGTTCCCAGGATAGAACACAAGGATGAGGATGGGGGAAAGTTTTCCTGTCTTTGCTGGCGACAATTTAACAGAGACAACTCAGGAACACTTTGACACTCTGTGAAGTTAGTAAGTCGTTAGTGAATTCCGTGGTGCTGTGACAGAGGAGGGGATGGGACAAGGGGGCGGGGGTGGGGTGGGGGGACGATCTCCAGGCCTCCTGCAGCTCTGGAAGCCTGAGCCTGAGTCACTTCACAGCCCTTGCTATGTGTGTCAGGCCAGCCTGGTGGGCACCATAAAAGGAGAAGCTGGAGGAGAGGACACACTAAAAGATGTCCTTTTAAGAGGGGCAGAAATCCAAAGGCTGCCTGAGACCTTCGCCTGGCCTTCCATCCTCAAGACTCATGAAGGAAAGAAAATGCCAGGCTCTTCAAGTGTAACTACAGACACATCCAAAATCAAAGTCTTGTTACTTTGTAAAGCGAGCGAGTTTGGATAAAATATTCCTGTTTCCACGAAAACACAAAGCAAAGGGATGAAATGAAAACCATGCATCTTACAACTGTGAGTTCTATATAAAATGTCAGGGAGAAGAATCAGAATGGAAGAACGTGGCAACATTGGAAATAACTCTATTATGTCCCAAAGTATCTCCACGGAGGTTAACTGGAATTTTAAATTCTTGACTGTTATCTGACACAGATGTGGACAGTGTTCGCCCCCTGCTGTCGAAGCTTGGTATTGCTATTTGGCAAGCACTCTAAAGGCGGCGCCAGATTCTGGCACAGGATATGCGAGTGTTTTGTAGCAACAGAGCTCAAACACTAAGAATTGACACATCGGTCAGGTGTCAACAGATGCAAGCAGATCTGTATGCCTCCTGTGCGATGGGATAGAAAAGCATCTTATTCTGAGCAGGAAAAGATTCTGAGTGGGTTAGCCCTCCCCAACACCAAAAAAATGGTCTTTCCCCTTCAATTCTATCAATGGAACCAGGCAGTTGAATATTTGGGATCTGGCTTCTTCAACTGAATTCTGTGTTTGTGAGAGTCAGGCACGAGGTTATGTAACAAGCAGCTTGACAATCACCCTTTTATGTGAACAGATCACAGATTTTTAGCCTCCTTCTGAAGAGATCTGGGCTGCTCTTAGCTCTTGGCTATTAAATAAGGAAGCTGGGAGCACACTCGGATGTGCGTTCTGATGAACAAACAGGCAGAGATTCCTGCTGAGTGTGTGTTACAGGGATACTGTTGGGTCAAAGGGTATGAAGATGTTCACACTTAGGAGATGATGCTAAATGGTTTTCTAAAGAATCCCATCGAATACACCCAAGCTATGAAGAAGGAGGCATCTCTGTCGTCACATCCTTGCCAATGCTTGGCACCATTGGTCTTTTGAAAGGTTTAGGCCCTTTAGTGGGACTGCGTCATTCATTACCTTACTACTTTAGCTCCCACTTCCCTGACGACTGAGGAAACCGCACCTTTCAGAGTGTTCGGGTGTCTGGTGCATCCCTGTCGTTCTGCTCTTGCCTGTGGATGTGACATTTTGAGTTTCTGCTTTGACTTCCACACTAACGATCTGTGTGATGGACTGTAAGCCCCACCCACTCCCTGTTGCTATTGGTCAGGGTAAATGTCATCACAGCAATACAAGCAAAACTTGGACAGAGACAAAATAAGAGACGTACCGTGATTACAAGAATGGAAGAGTATGGAGAAATGTTGTTTCGGGCTCTCCCCCAGTACCCCTAGCAAAACAACCTCAGAATATACATTAAGATGGAAAAACCACTTGAAGACAGAACACTAATTGTACTTGGGGGACTAAGTACATTCATCTAAACACTAATATAGCAACTTGACAAAAATTTAGAGATGTGTCTGACATGGTGGTGCGTGTTTTTAACCCCACCACTCAGGAGGCAGAGGCAGGTGGATCTCTGAGTTTGAGGCCAGCCTGGTCTACAAAGTGAATTCCAGGATAGCCAATGCTACACAGAGAAACCTTGTCTCAAAAAATAAAGAACAAAAACGAAAATAAAAGAAAAAAATTAAGATGTACATGTGAATATCAGAAATTAATAATTTCAACATAATACAGACTCATTAGGTCATTAAACACACAAAATAAAGAACAAAGTTTCTTCTGTGTCCTTGGGAATAGTCATAAAGGCTGAGAGTGGGGCGGCTCACTAAAGAAGACACATCAGTTTCTCAGGCACTTGGGCAGATGTGTTTCCACCACGATGCCACAGCTGGAATAACAATCAATGCTGGAACAGCTCAGAAAAAAAAAAAAAATCACATACACCCGGAGATGAAAACCCCTCGTTTGTATTGGCTCTGGACCAAAGTGGCATTTCTGAGCTAAGATATGAAACATTCAGAACGCAGTCAGTGACAAGGCTATGGTTAACACTTGAGGCAGAGGTGGGAGGTGCTGCACCGTACAACAGCAGGTGCTGCTCCTGCAGAGGACCCCACACCAGGTGGATCACAACCACCTTAACTCCAGAGCCAGGGACTGACACCCCCTTCTGGCCTCTCTAGGTACTGCACTCATGTGCACAAACCCACACATATACACACTTTTTTTTTTTTTTTAATCTTAAAACATATGAGGTAGAGGGAAATTATGGAGAATCTGGTAAAATGAAGAATTCCTAGGTTATGGAGAACACCATAGACAAAGTAAAGGGCAATAGAGAAAAGAAAATATAAGCGACATAAGTCACATGCAGAACACAGGAGAAAATCTCAATTATTAGTAGGAAAAGCACAGGGAAGTCCAAAAAAAGAATAAGATAGAACTTAACACCCTATTTGTAGAAGGAGAATCCCAAATGGCTCACAAGTATGCAGCCGTATTCAATTAATTCGATAAGGAAAGTAAATGGAATTTTAAAATAATCGGGTACTTAATTCAGGGCAGCTAATTAGGAAAGAGTTACAGTGCCAACATTGTTGGCTGTAACAAGATAGGACCCCATTCATCCTGCGGAAGGCAGCAGCCGTGTGCAGCAATGGCCTGCGGGAGGCAGCAGCCGTGTGCAGCAGGGAGGCAGCAGCCGTGTGCAGCAATGGGGACTTGCAGTGCGCTGCTCTCCTGTGACCGAGGTGTCCCATCCCAGGGGCCGAACCTCAGAAAAACTCTCCTTCTGTGTCAGCGAAGCTTCCTGGGGTGGATGGCAATGATGCTGTGGAAGGGGAGGAGAGGGGAAGAGAAGGATGAAGGGGCAGTGGGGTGGACAGAGCAGGCAGGAATGATGTAAGGGTCTCTGAGGCCATGACGGTGAGGGGTGGAGGGCGGGGATATGAGTGCAATCCACATCATGTGACAAGAGTCACTGTGTTTGTCTCCGTTGGGGCTGCTCTTCCTTATTGGACAGTGGCCTTGGGAGAAGCCAGAGGACGCAGCCTAGGAGCCTCCAGTCACCACGCATACAAGTTCTAAACCAGAGACTTACTGTGCAAACGACAGCTTGATCCGAGACTGGATTTCTATCCACTCTTCCTTTATGATGTTCCCACATTGCAGCATCTCCTTGGAAAGTCTCTCTGCTTTTATCAAGTTCTCTGAGGCATCTTTAAATCTGAAATAGGTTCAGGAAAAGTCTTGCCTGTTCTAGGTTGTGGGACCCCATATCCTGGACTTTTTTTTTTTTTTTCCTCAGACAATACTTCCTATTATCCCTGAATCACCTAGCAATGTTTTGCTTGGCTTTGAGAATTAACTTTAAGAATCATAGCATCAGTGCTTTCTGCTTGTGATTAGAGGTAAAAGGATACTTTTGGAGGGAGAGCAGGGCTCTCCCCAGGGTATAGAAAAGCTCCAGGGAACACTTGAAGATATCTGTTTTGTTGTGACAGGGACTCTCGATGGAGTTGGCCAGGATTTCCTTGGCTTTCTCTGCATGTTGCTTTGCTTGTAGTGACAACCCTGTGGACAGAGGAAAAGAAGTGTCAGTTTCTCTTTCACCGCAGCTGGCAGGAAGGCGAGCCTCCGTGACTGGGAAGCCTGGCATGTAACCTTTGCTGTCCGGTAACACACAGACATAGATCTGGGAAGTATGGAATAGCACCCTGACTAGAACAACCACACAATTGTTTTATATCAAGCATTCAAGACGAAAAACATCTCCCAAAACGGCCTGTCTAGAAATAAAATAAGCAGAATGAGCTGAACAGCTTTGAAATACCCCCAGTATGAGATGTAAAATATCAATAATTATTGAAACACCAATGGAATGCAAGAACTGTAGCATTCTGGGTAGGAAGTAAGATATTCAGGAATTGTAATCCTGGCTGAGTGACTACAATCTAAAGGAAATACTAAAAGTGCTGAGATTTTTGTTCACCCACTTACAATCATGATATTAAAGAGTTCTTTTGGCATAACATAAACACAGTCAGTCTCTATAAATACTTATAGAGAAGCACAACCCCAGGAGGCAGTGGACTACTGTGGTGTAACCTCTTGTTCCTGTGCAGCCACAGACTAACATGAGGCAGAGTAATAACTGTAATTACTGAGAACGGATTTTCCCATGTGTTCAGTGCTCTTCTAAGTGTTGATTACCCTGTGGGAGGGGTGACACTGAGGAACACCAGCTAGGGAGCCTAGGGTCTGTACGCTCCTCACACACAAACACCAGACACACACACCCCCCAGAAACCCCCTTCCGCTCACATCCAGAAATCTCCAGCCCTACGTTCTGAATTACACTTGATCATATCTCTGTTCTCTGCAAAAGCTGTCAAAATATGAAGTTAATTCCATTCCTGTGCCTATAAAACAGAAACAATACACTTCCTAAGGTAGAGAAGCAAGCCTATGTTCTTTGTGTAAGAAGTCCTTCAGTATTCTGTGTGCCTTACATTTTAAAGGCACAGCCTTAACCAGGGTGTCAGGGATTTATTAGTGTGAGCTGTCCCTATGGCCTACCTGAAGTGATGGACTAGGTTTGCGGGGTCAGCCCCTTCCCTTAGCACGTCAACTTCATCTATTGGAGACAGCACAGGCTCAGTTCTAACAACATGGGCTCTGAGGTGAGACCACCGCGCAGGGATCCCCTGCTTCATCACTCACTAAGACACTGGCCTCGGCTGCCTCGGCTGTGAAGAGGAGTAAGGAGAGTACCCCTCCCTCACGGGTAGATGAGAACTCTGAATAGGTTTTACATGGCAGTGAGCACGGTAAGGCATGCTCAGTAGTGACTACTGCTTTGACTTGACGTTGAGAGAGGAAGACCCACGCCGAAGGGATCCACACAGGAGGCTACAGAAGGAAGAAGCCAGGACCTCAGGTCCCAGATGGCAGGGCCCTGGTACTGGCGTGCAATCCCCGGGTCCGAGTCTCAGACCAGCTGCTTACGATTTTGCCGCAAGCTGTTTTGACTCAGATTCACTCTCTCCAAATCTAGAAAATTCAGAGGAGGTGTGGATGAGATCTCTCTAATATCCCACCCCGACCCCTCTCTAATGGCCTTTGACTAACAGGGACAGTCCGGTCTTGTGGTGCATTCCAGTCATAAGGCTGGACCCTGGGGGGAAGGGGACTTTATGTCGCCACCATCCTAGCATGTTCTTCAGAGGATCACGTGAATGTGTAGCTCGTGCAAGCCAGCATAGTCAGCACATAGAACATGCTACATCCTTCCTGCATCCATCCTCTCCTTCTATTTTCCTTCTATGATGCTCAACCCCTGCACATCCTGAGCTGGCCAACACCAGCTCCTTTCTCAGTACACAGGAGAACCAAAAGCCTTTACTTTGGTACATACTCCAATGTGGTCTAAATGTGGTGCCTCTAAAGTCGTGGGTTCTATTTAATCAAGTTTCACCTTGAACTTTAAAGTTGTACAGGCGAATGCCAGCTTGGGTTAGCCTTTCAGTTTTTGGCCACTTACACTCAAAAGTGAATCAATCTCTTTCTCTCTCTCTCTCTCTCTCTCTCTCTCTCTCTCTCTCTCTCTCTCTCTCTTTCTCTCTCTCTTCTTCACTCCCTCCTTCCCTCTTTCTCTCCCCCCCAATCCCTTTCATTTTTGGCTACTTACACTCAAGAGTGAGTCTTTCCCACCCTACTCCCCTCTCAAGAAAACTATGGGATCCACTCCCACTCTAACCTCCATTCCATGTCTCGACTTCTTTCCTGCCATCTTTTGATCCAACAGATTATCCACTAAGGACTTCAATAAGGCCACAAAAAACCCATACCACACTCTTCCTTTCTTCCTGTCGACACCTTTATGATTGTTCCTAAAGGCAATCACTTCTTAAGAGCCACAAAACCCTGATCCCTCTGGTGCGAATAAGTCTGGGGACAGGGAGAACAGAAGCCCATCGGCTGGTGCCCGGGAAGCTCACCTTTCAGCTGCAGGTAACCCTGAGCTAGATTAACATACGCCTCCGCTAGTTTCCAGTGCCAGTCGCCATAGCAAATTCTCGTTAGTGCCACACAGCGCACAAGCTCCTGGATGGCCTGTTTGTACTGTCAGAAAAAGAAAATGAGTTTATCAGGTAGACGGCTTGGAACTCCAGAGTCACAGGGTCTGTTTGTACATAGGTCTACCCAGTGAGTATTTCCTGAGCGCGTACCATGCGCTGAGCGCTCGGGAAGTGCCAGAGAGCCAGACAACAGGCTGCTGGGGGCCGTAGTGTTCATCTGGTTGTGTGAAGCACACACGACAACTCATTTAAGAGGTGCATACACTTTAATGGTGGGGAGTGTAGTGGGATGAAGGGAAACTAGGCAGGCAGAACAGACATTGACCACCTCTTAGGTCTTCTAGCTGGACTGCAGTGATTGGCTCCTGCAGTGACTGGCTCCTGCAGGGCCAGCTGCAGCAAGCAGGAAAGCCAGCCCTCAGCTCAGCACTCCTCTGCAGCTGTGATGATGAACACTGTCCCTTTCACAGGGTCTAGAATCACCAAGGAGGCACACCGCTGGGAACGTCTGATTGCTGGTGTTTCCAGTGAGATTTAACTTAGGCATGGGCATCTCCATCCCACGTGCTGGAGTCCTAGACTGAATTCAAAGGATACGGCAAGCTGAATGCTGGCATTCATTTCTCATTCCTCTTTTCTTCCTGACTGGATGCTTGCTACATGATCAACTGCTCTATGTTCCTGATGCCATGATACCATGATACCATTCACCCTCAAGTTGTGACCCCCAAGCCCTGTTCCCTTTAGGTTGATTTTGGCACAGAAATGAAGAAGCCACAGTCTTCTGTGACATTAGCAAAGAGAGAGAGGCCAGTAAGCCTGACAGGTGGGAAGCCAGAGAAGAAGCACATTTGTAGTCAGGGTCAGGACAAAGAGGGAGCCATGCTTCCCAGCAAGGGTGGCATTCAAGGCACGAAAAGATGCTTTCAAGCAAAGCCCTAACATTGGTTTCACATGTTTTGATGGAGGTGGGCCTGCGTCTCCTTCCTTTGAACTGGTGCTTCAGCACGGAGGAAGGGAGGCACACACCTCCAGGAATTAGGAGTTTCCACTTTGTTTCTTCCTGGTCACTCTTAGAGCCTGACCAGGTTTTTGTTTTTCCCAGGACATAGTTTCTCTGTATAGCCCAGGCTTTCCTGAAGACCAAGCTGGTCTGAAACTCACAGAGATCCGCCTGCTTCTGCCTCCCGAGTGCTGGGATTAAAGGCGTGCGCCACCACGCCTGGCTTCCCTCCAAGGTCTTCCGTGGAAGTCCTCACTCCCTGCATACCAGAGTGAAGCTGACTCTGGAGATGAGGACTTTTAGGAAGATTAGGTTCAAATGACTTCCCTGAGGTTTGGGAGATGGCGCAGTGGTGAAGAGTGCTTCCTGCTCTTACACGGGACCTGAAGTAGGTGGCTCACAGACCACTCAGGGGACACACACAAATAATAAAAAATAAAAGAAATGTTAAGATAAAATGAGGGCCCTAGTCCAAGATGGCTTCCAGAAGAGGAAGAGACCCAGGCCTCCGTGTGCACCATGACCGTGTGAGGACACAAAGGGCACAACCATCAGCAAGCAGAGGACACAGGCCCAGAAGTCTACCTTCCAGAACGGCAGGGAAACAACCTGCTGCTCAAGTCCCTCGTCCCTCAGCATGTGACACTTGGTTACAGCAGCCCCAGCACACCAGCACAGGACCAAGCACTAAGTTATGAGCGAGCCTAAGTTAGCTCCATGCAGAGACCACGAGGAAGGGACGGTTGCCAGCCTTGCCAGCCTTGCCAGCCTTGCCAGCGTTGGTCGATGCTAACTGTTGACCTGACAGAGGACAGAATCACCCAGAGGTTTAGCCAGTGGGCATGTCTATGGGGGATTGTCTTGATTGTGCTGAGAAGTGAAGACCCGCCTATAGGAAATACAGTACAAACTCGAGGGAAGAAATATTCTACAACGCAGTTGGAATATATAATTTAAACTATCAAGAGCAGGAAAGGCAAAGATGGCTAGGAACCCACAGCAGACTGACAGAGACGGAAAAGAAGCTGCAGCTAGACTCACATCTATTCATGGAGCTGCTTCTTGCTTTGTTGTTTTAACAAATTATGTGACTGTATTATACAATATTAGTTTCCTAATTTCAATTACTGTGCTGTGGTTAGGAAGTGAAATTATTATACTTTATATCTAATATATAGATATATAATATCATATATATTATACATAGTATCCATAACTTGTTCTCAGCTAGCTGAGGAAAATGACGCTCGTGAGGGAGAAGAGAGTGGGAGGCAGAATGAAACAAGAGCTCTAAGTGAGCACACCAGGCCGTGGCTCCATGGCTCCATAAGGATGTGAATAAACTAATGAAACGAATGCTGACAACTGATGGGCCATCATATTTCTGTAAGTCTGCATTTACTTTCAAATAAAAAGCAACACTGAAATGGATATTCTTCCAAGCGAGTTCTTCGAGGTGGGCCCTGGTGAAATGTTAGGTCCTGCAGGGCGCTCAGCTCGTGAGCTGCAGGGTCTTTCTTCACTGAGCTCCTGCTTCTCCACCCGTGTGTCATCCCGGCCCATGGCTTCCTCTCTTCGCTACAGGCACAGCACACTCAAGCCTCACCTGAAGGTTTCCCATGTACTGCTTCTTTCCTTCCCTTGTCCTCTGCTCACTGGTCCTACATCCTCCCACGGCCCACCCGACCCTAGATGGACCCACTCTATCCCCCCCTACCTGCACCACAATCAACAGTCTGTCTCCTCTACAACCAGTGACCCCCTCAGCTCCGTCCTGTTTACTGTCAGATCTTAGGCATCCTTACTGGAACCATAGAGACAAGAAATGGCTTGTACCGTTCCAGGCGCAGGAGGGCAGTTCATGCTTGGCAGGTGATAAAGGCCTTTGTGTGCGATTCTCTACTGAGGCTTGGGTTGAGGAGCTGCCTGAGAGTCTACTCAATGCCAGGACTGACCCACAATGGGCACAGAACAAAAACCGGGTGTACAGTGAACGAACACAGGCTCGTTTACTGCACTCTGAAGGGCAGGGGTGTGCCTCCAGGCACCCAGGCAGATGGAGTCTAAGTCAGAGTCCCCTCCGCCCCCACCCCCACCCCACTCACCTCTCTAACGCCTATGCTCTTCCCAAGTCAGTCCCACTAATTTACTCCTTCTGAGCAGTGAGTGTGTTGCTGGGCCTGGTGTTTATACACAGCGAAGCTCACACTCACTCTGTCACCAGAGTTCCTTATGATTCCACAGAGAGACTGTTGGTCCTTTGGATCACTTCTCTCCTGGAGGCTTCTGTCCTCTTGTCCATCTGGAGGACTCCTCAGTGCTGTTTCTTGAGCCCTCCCACCCCAGGGGCTCAGCCTTAACTGCCGCCCATCCCATCCTCTTCTCATCTGCAGGGATACTGGGTGAACCTGCTACAGAACTTATCACAGTGGCTGTCACTATTCGGTGGCCCTTCTGTCATCTCAATCCAACCCTAAGTCCCCATAAGATGGAGGCTGTGGTCTTCCCTTTGTGCACTAGGAAAGCCTTAGACATACAACAGCTATTCGTGAAATACACGAAAGGACAAAGAGGGCCGGGCACATGAGATGAATCTGTGAGGGGGGGTGGGAATGAAGATGCAGAGAGGAAAACAGGCAGGGGCCTCAGAATGAGGAGCTGCACGTCAGCAAACCGAACGTCGTGTGCGTGCACTGCAGATCACTGCAGTCTGGCATGCACTGACACTCAGGACTCTCTAACTTTTCGTTACCGTGACCAAATGGAAACAACTTAAAGGAGGCGTTTGCTTTAGCTCAGGCTTTTTGAGGGCTCAGTCCATCATGACGAGGAGAGAGTGGTGGAGCGGGGGCAGCTCCAGCACATCAGTCAGGAAGCCCAGGGAAAAGCTGGCCTTCAACAAGCTTCGTCCTTTCTGCTCTGATTTCAGCAGGGCCTAAGGGCATGGGGGTGGGTGAACTACGGGTGCACAGTCAGCACGGCCTTCTAACCTTCTGGACTTTTAACCTTCCGTTACTCCTCTCTGGAAATGCTTCACAGACACACTCAGGTATTGAACCCCCTCTACCCCCACCCCCAACTCCTAATGATTCTGAATCCAGTCATGTTGCCAATGAAGACTAGCATACTCAATAGACATTTGCTGTTGGCATGTCAACAACTGTGCCTACAGGAGGAAGGCCTACATTCATGACAGAAGGCAGGCAGGTTCTCTCTTAAGGACTCTTGTACCTGAGGTAGCCTCATCTCCCCTGCTTCTCCTGCTTAGGATGATAGCTCAGTTCTCAAGAGAGCAGGTGTGTGACCCCAGGCCCCTTACCTCACGGCTGCCATGTGACCCCTGGCTCCTCACCTCACGGCTGCCGTGTGACCCCAGGCTCCTTACCTCACAGCTGCCGTGTGACCCCAGGCTCCTCACCTCATGGCCACCGTGTGACCCCAGGCTCCTCACCTCTCGGCTGCTGGAGTAGGACTTCGCTCTCTCCTCACACAGGTGGAGTTTCTCTCGAGGGGGCTGGAACAGTGCTGTCTGAAGCAGCTTATTCGGGAGCCTGTTTTTAGAAGTGACGCTGACAGCAGCAATGACTTCGTCTAGGTGGCTGGACATGTGGGTCTCCTGGGACTCCTGCATATTCTCATACGCATTGTCCTCTAATTGTCAAACGACAAAGGTGTGAGAGAACCATTTTCAGAGTCACTTTTAAAAATTCACATTTTTTTCTCCAGAAGCCTAGGTTAACGTCTAGGACAATATAACATTACATCTATGACGTCTTTAAGATTAAAAACAATTTATTTCAAAGGGGCATGCACTGTTGCTGAGTTCTTTTGAAAGCTTATTTCCAGTGCTAGCTAAACCAAGCACATAGATCCCAACAGAAATTACGTGAGGCCACACAGCTCACAATGAAGTATATTGAAATGAACACATATTGAATCAACTGAACTCCAACTGACCTTGGGGCAGAAAGTAGATGACTACTGTTAATCTTTCAGTCTGGAGAAAATACACTAATTATTCTATTGCCTGAAGCAACAACCACAACAACCACAACAAAACAGAACAACAGTAACATTAAAACAAAACAGAACAATAACAACAAAAACTCCAGACAGACAGGAGAGAGAGAGAGAAAGAGAGAGAGAGAGAGAGAGAGAGAGAGAGAGAGAGAGAGAGAGAGGTTTAAAAGACAGGATTCTAGCAACAAGACCCTGATTCCTGAGAGATGGAAAAAGTAAGCAAGCCAAGACCCCAGCTGGCTCTGTTTATTGTTTAGAGTGTTTCCGAGTCAAAGGGCAAGAGAGAAGGAACCAAGAAGTTCCTGGTGGACACTATGTTGGGAGAGAGCTGAGAGCCTGGGAGAGCAAGGCGCCTAGAGTTTGCAGGGCAGTTTATTGAGGAGAATGCTACACAGGGAGAGCACCTGAGCTCAGCACCAGGGTCCCCTCAGCTATGGGGAGAGATGTTAATCTGTTGGGTCCTCCCTCTGAGCATTGTGTTGTGCCTCTTACAGGCACACTGGGGATTGCTCCCCAGATCAGCGGGAGTGCAGCAGATCAGCCAGAACACAGCGTCCTCGGACCACCCACTGTCAACGCCCACTCGTCGCCCGGACCAACCACCAATGTCCAACCACCAATGTCGTCACGCCTACTCGATTGGACCCGCCTTCTGGACATAGCTCCTCGGAGGACCGGACCGCGCGCCATTGAGAGATTGAGAAATTGGGACAAGCACCATTGCGACTGAGAGACACTCAGCGGGGACAATGGGACACGTGGGGGATGGTTGGGTTCTCCCGCGTGTAATCAATAAATAATAATAATCTTTCTTGCAGATCATCTCTTAATTTCAGGAAGATTAGCTCTGCAGTACGAACCCACCCCAAGGTGTTTTCTGCCCACGCAGACAGGCGCCGGTTCTGCGTGGCGCAGAAACACTACATTAATCAGTGTGTAAGAAAGATCCTTCTGTAGCGTTAATAAGAATGTGCCTAGCACCCAATCTGGCACTGTTCCCCTGAAATGAAACAAGATAATGAGGTACTGGGCAAAGTACTCAGAAAGGTGGCTTTCCCTCAGTAACAGGGAATAACTAATCCTACACTAAACTATGCTTGCTATGCCAGAGTTTGCCAAATAACTAAACCTCACAAATATCGAGAGATTCAGGGAATAAAGGCTCATTTAGTTGGATGAAAACATCCAACTAAAAAGCAGACACCAAATTAATGTAGTTGTTGATTTAACAGAAAAAGACACCAACATAGTATAGTTGCGTTCCATGAATGTTTTCAAAAGACTGAAATTTCACTTGGAGGTATGTAATATGTTAGAGGAAAATGTTCTACAAAGGGTTTTGCACAGGCAAGAGATTAGACACTGTAGAAGGAGAGAGGTGCGGACTTGCAGACATAGCAACAGAATCTGTTGGACAGGAAATCTCAATGAGTAAGCTGTAAGGCAAAAACCACCTGCTCCATATGTATGGAACTTAGGTCTCCAAAGGCAAGTGTACCCTATGGAAAACAAGAGCGCAGGACGGTGAACTCCAGCAGGTCAAAAGACTATGTAGGCCCAGAGGCTAGTCAGGCTTCTGAAGTGAGAACCACGCTGCAGGGGATTCAGCTAGCTTGGAAAGAGAGCAAGACCAGAGGAAGGTGCCCACGCAAAGCAACTGAATCATCAGCGAACTTTGGGAGTGAAATGTGAGATGCCACACAGCCAGCTGCCGGCAGGTGGGTGCGCAGTGTGAGGCAGTGGCGTGCACCAGAGCCTCAGACTTTAATGTGCCTTCCACCCAGGAGGGCTACCCACAGAGCTGAAGAAAAGAGAGTTGGTCAACAGTAAGAAATACTGGTTCCACAAACGGAGGATACTCCCAATAAATGGGTAGACAGGAATGAGCCTTTTGCTTAGTTAGGTCCCTTCTAAGCCTTGGATGTGGTGTGGCATCCATGACTTTCCCACAGGCAGAACTTTCTCACGCTTTGACCATGAGAGCCCCTGCCCTTTCAGAGCATAAATCTAAGGAACATCACTTTGTAAACACAGCCTGAGGTACCCCTGGGCCTCACCCGTACCTCGTAGTTAATAGGAGCAAAGTAGGACTCGGTTTCAGGCTGAAAAGGCACTGATTTTGAGCTAAAAGAGTAACTACTTCATTAGGCAGAACTGGTGAGCCATACAGTTTCTGGCTGGGAAGGGTGATGAAGATGTCCCCTGGGTATGAACCTCTAATTAGCAGACAATATAACCATGCACCAAGCTCTAAGAGGCAGAGTGGTCACTGACTTTCAAGCTTCAGACATCCTGGTGCCACCCTGATGACACTGACATATCAGTATTAGGTTAACACTGGTTAACTTTTTCTTTAAATCTATACACTTTAAAAAAGCCAAACGCCTGTGGCTGGAGAGATGGCTCAGAGGCTAAAAGCACAGGTTGCTCTTCCAAAGGTCCAGAGTTCAATTCCCAGCAACCACATGGTGGCTCACAACCATCCATAATGAGGTCTGGTGCATAATTCTGGCCTGCAGGCATGCATGCAGGCAGAATGCTGTTTATATAATAAACAAACAAACAAACAAACAAAATGCCTACTTCAGATTCATTCTCACAAATAATGAATGGTATTGTAGTTTCAGTGTGCTAGCTGCATTCCCACAATGCACATTAAAATATCAATAATAATATTTTAGAAGGGTACCAGTGTCCCACATAAGAACACAAGTATAATTACTGTATGCATACTGTATGAAATTCTAAATTCCAAAGTGGGCCCTGATTTTCTTTAGTCTATATCCAGAGTGGCACTTTCCATAAAAACTGATTTATAAGGGATAGAAATATAGATATATAGTGCTATTCTTGCAAATATGAGGGCTTTAGTTCAATTCCCAGAAATCATGTAAAAAAATAAAAAATCAAGTTTGGTGCTGTTTGTAATCCCACAGTGTGGGAGGCAGGGACAGGTGGAGCTCTGGGACTCGATGTCAGCTAGCTTATCCCAAACATCAAATCTCAGATCCCAGTGAGAAATCTCATCTCAAAAATACCAAGGTGGATGGCTCCCGGGGAGAGACACCAAGGAGTCCGATGTCTATACACATGCATGCTCATGTACAAACAGCTAATAAAAATAAAATAAATGTAAAATGCTCTTGATGCATTTTAAAGCCTCTCCCAAGAAAGTTTCGTATGTCTTTAGCAAATGCATGTGATCCAACAATCACTTCCTTATCTGAGGCTAAAAAAAAAGTTACTGAATATATTAATGTGATTATATAGAATTAAGTTAGTACATGGTGGTAGTGGGATGGGAGGTGAGAGCAACAGAAGCCAGGCGTGTGTGTGTGTGTGTGTGTGTGTGTGTATGTGTTGCTGAGTGGAATTCTTATAACCTGCTTAGATAGGAAGATAGTGAGGCCAGACCCCTACATTTTCATTTTGGAACTCTAAGGTCGGTATTCAATTGCTCTGCACCAAGTCCTGTGGCTGGTTTATAAATAAAGTTTTATTGGAAACTGGCCATGTACATAATGTCTATGGCTGCTTTTGCCCTACCACAGAGGCTAGTTTGTTTATTACTTCACCCTTCCCAGAAAACCACACTGAGGCCATGAATAGAAGCAGCAGCATAAAATGGAGAGGCCAGCTTAATAAGGCGATCAACTTACTTTCAGTTGAACTGTTTTTGAGATGGCAAACGAAATTTACATTAAAATGTTAGAAATAGACCATTGCTGAGTGATTTTCTTTTTTGGTGCAGAGGATGGAACCTTCCTTTTACTAAGGGCACACTGTTATCACACTTACTTCTGAACTCAAGACTGGCCGGAGGGCAACTGAAACAGGCTAGAGAAAGTACATTGATTCCTTGATGTTCTAAAACCAAGATCTGGGGCTAGAGAGACAGCTCAATCACCAGGAGCGCACTGTACTACTGCAGAGGACCTGAGGTCAGTTCCCAGAACCCACACTCCATGCTCTCAAGCACCTCTTGCTCCAGCTCCAGGGGGATCCCACGCCCTCTTCTGGTCTCAGAAGGCAACTGCACTCAGGTGCACATACCCATGCACCTAACTCAATTTTTAAAAATCCTTAAAAAAAAAAAAAAAGTTAATACATGCATCAGAAAAGATGTCTCCTAAGAAAAAGGGAGCTTTACTTTCCCTTGGCAGCAATATGGAATGGAACTATCAAACAGAGATGGAGAAAGTGCTCAAGGTCCCACTGTGGGAAAGCTGCAGGGGTTATTGTACTGACTTTCTCATTCCTGGGCAGGCCCTGAAGATAAACTATCCAAACTGTGCCTAAGCTTCACTATACCAACCCAGTACTATTTTGTATCCAGACTGTTGGCTGGCATTTAAAAAGTATCTTCTTGCCTTAGCCTTCCTCATCTACCCCACCCGGGTTGGCTAATGAAATGGTTGTTTTAATGGGTGTTACGGTCTAAAGGAGCAGCACTAGGAGCCCAAGACTCAAGGGCTTACACTGCCCCGCCTGCCTGGTGATTTGGGCAGCACTGACAACCGATGGCTCAGGAAAGCTTTATGCTTTCCATCTTTGTCACACATGGCTCTTACAACTACACCATGAGTGTCAGTGGGCAATCTTATTCCTATTCTCTTATTGCTACTTCTATTTTATTAAGGGGGAAAATGAAATGAAGGAAGATAATACTTGAAGAATACCACAGGGCTAGAACCAGGATTCCAAACTTGCAACAATTTGTTGAAATTCTGTATCCTATGGGCTTACTTAGACCACAATCTACAGCTGTAGGAAGCAAATGCGGTTGCTTTGACCACAGCAGGCATCTTATAAGCGAGCATCAATTTTTGTGAGCAGGAAAGGCAATACCGTCAACAGATTGAAACACGTTTTCTCATTCTGCATTGGGAGGGAGGCAGAAAAAGAATGTTTGAAATGATTTAAATAACATATCGCAAATATTTGTTATTTTGGACCTATGAATCTAAGGTTGAAATTTGAAATAGGTTTCTCTTTTTTGTTTTCATGATGAAAAAAAAAATAGTTTGTTTCATGTTGCCTTGTCGCCTGCCTTTGGCTACTTTGTGGGTTCTCTGGTCTTTCCACCCTTCTCTACCTTTCAACCCTCTAACACTACACGGGAGAGAAAAAAGGACAGAGGGGAAAGGGGTGACATTAGCATTAGACTTCTTCCTGCTGATTGGGGCATCGAGTTCCTTAGAGCAAGTTTGACCTTCACCTTCAGGGTACCTAATTTCTTCTTATTTCTTCTTTGTGCACAACTACTTAACTAACACAGACCAACCAACACCCCATATCTTGGGGCCCTAGAATTTATATACGCTCTCAAAAGTCCTCAGAATTCTAAACGTCACACAATCACAAACACTCTCTGCAGCTGGCAGAGTCAAGCCTCTGCACGAGGCAAATCATAGTCAGCTGCTGTGGATCATCTGAGCAGTCCCAGACCTCACCCCTGGGATGAAAACAAATGCACATTCCTTCTTCTGTGTTTTTTTAAAGAAACAAAAATTCTCACTACACTGAATCCCAAATGCATACACATATTCTCATCCAAATACATATACAGAGTGTTCATAGGTTGTATGTAACATAGATTTTTTTTTTTAACTAAAATATTTTTTGTCAAAAGTGAGCCATTAAGATTAGAAGGCTCGCTGGGCGGTGGTGGCACACGCCTTTAATCCCAGCACTCGGAAGGCAGAGGCAGGCAGATTTCTGAGTTCGAGGCCAGCCTGGTCTACAGAGTGAGTTCCAGGACAGCCAGGGCTATACAGAGAAACCCTGTCTCGAAAAACTTAAAAAAAAAAATAGAAAGCTCAAACAACTAAAAACTGAGCTACCATATGATCCAGCTACACAACTCATAGACAGGCATATATCCAAAAGGCTCTACATCCTACTCCAGAAGTGGTTGGACATCCACGATTACTGTTTCTCTATTCAAAATATCAAGGATTGTAGAGGGAATCAGCCTACACGTGTACCAAAAGAGGATTGGACAATTAAAATTCAGTACAAGTACTCGGTGGAATTTTATCCATCCACTAACAAAATTAAAATTATGAAGCTTTCAGGAAAGTGGGTGGAACTGGAAAATACTATATGATCTGGGGTAATCTAGGATCCTCGAAGGTGGATCCTAGCTTTGAACTGTTAAATATCTATATCTAGAAGGAAGTTGGCAAAGCTGGGGTGGGGGTGGGGTGGGATGGAGTGGGGAAGAATCCTGGAGGGAGAGGAGAGGGGAGGGTAATAGAACATATGTGATACAAAAGTAGAAGCAGAATAACAGGGTTGGGAGGGTACCTGATGTGGGAGGGAGGTGGGCCTGAGGGGGAACCAACCAAACATGAGAATGTTTGTGAGGAAATCTGTTACTTCAGAAGCTAACTGAAATAATCAAGCAAACAGGAATTTCACATCAAGATCTAGATTTCTGGAGTTTCTGTCTTTGAAACCTCAGACCGTCTATCAACTTTACGACAATAGGCAGGCAGGGTAGAGAGGCAGCCTTCCCAGCAAGCCAGGGAACTAACTCTCCAGAGACCACTGGCTCCTGGGCATAGCAGAGTAGTCACCTGTGTGGTAGTTTTTCTTCCTGCGTAAGAGCAGATTTCTGTATTTGTCCCTCTTCCCAAGAGAAAGGGATGGAGCAGACAGAGGGATGGGATGAGTGACCCAGGCCACTCATTTCCCAGGTTTCATCTAGGGCATGGTTGGCTATGGGACACTGTTACTTCACACACTGTTTGCGACTTGCCATCAACTGTAGCATGTATTCTAATCTCAGAGATGTTTAACTGCCACAGGAAATGTGTGTTCCTGAAAGGTGCCATGCTACCTGTCTGACTTCTGAAAGGATTTGAATCCGTGACCTTGCTTTAAATGCACACTGTCAGCACGTGTTTGCGCCATATAGGAACATCTTTAAAGACCTTTTCCTGAGTTCACTCACTTGGAGCTCCACGCTTATCATCAGCTGCTTTTCTTTTCTTTGTAACTGCCATAGCTGGGGCTTAGGATTTCATTAGAAATCAGCCCAGGCCCCAACACCACCTCCTCCTTGCCAGCTTCAAAGGCCTCTCTCAGTCTGCACTCACAACTGCCAGTCAGACTTACCTAATCAATGGATGCTGTGCCTTCTTCCAGACCTGCCTAGTAGAGTGCCGACACACAAGCCAGGCCTTGGCTCACAGTGAGAAGAGGTCTGACCTGAAAGACTGGGGAGATGTTAAAACATTTAATAGCTGGAAGATCAAAGGATCCCTTCACCTGCTTGGGTGGCAACTATGCAAGATCAGGGATCCGAAGGTCCCCAATGTTCCAGCTGGTAACTTTTGGGTTGACTTGTGGGAAGGTGTAGGGGGCCTAAGGGAAAAGTGCAGAAACCCTCAGGGCAATGGCTCTTGGGAAATAATTATCATTATGGTGTCAGAGTATATGAGCTAAGTAACCTGGCCCAGATAAAGATAGGGCATTGGGAAATACCACAGAAAAACAGGGAGGACGGAGGCTAAGGAAAACATAATTAATGCCACAATAACTCCAGAAACTAAACTAAGAATTTAAAATATTTATATAAACTTGGGTTTCAGGTCTAGAGCAGCTCCAGTGGCGAAGTCTACCAAGACGTAAAAAAGGGGAAGCAAAATCCACTTTGCAAACTGCACAGACGGGAGCTGTTTGAAAAGCACCACGTGAAACCAGTCAGACACATGAGACACAGCAAACCATTATCTTTCTCTAAGTGTATATTAAACTCAGATGCAGCAACATAGAGAAAGGTTATATACTGCGGCCACAAAGGTCTACTTAAAGAATGGGAAGTTGGGTTGACATATGAGCTATGCACCATAGTCACAGAGAAGAAAACCACCTCATTTTGATAGGTACAGGGAAGACATTTCTTCTTCTTTTTCTATTTGTTTTTCCTTGAACTTTTTGAAAATCTGTGTGTGTGTGTGTGTGTGTGTGTGTGTGTGTGTGTGTGTGTGTGTGGTGTCATCCTGAATCACTCTCCACCGTAGTTTTTGAGACAGGATCTCTCATTGACTTGATTGGCTGGACCAGCTGACCAATGAGCTTGCTCATGCAAGGAACTGCCCTGGGCCAGCTTTCCTATGGGTGCTGGGGATCTAAACTCAGGCGCTCATGCTTGCCCAGAAAGCATTTGACCCACTGAGTAGTCTCTCTGTCTCTCTGCCCCACCCTCGATCCAGAGTCTTAGTGTGTAGCCCGGTCAACCATCCTGAAGCCTGTATCTCCCAAGTACGGAGAAATCAGGCATCTGCTATGACGCCTGGTAAGCTACTGGTGACTGTCTTGAATGTTTTCCTCTTATGACAGGAAACAAGAAGAGGATGTTCTCTCTCAATACCTGTATTCAAGATGGTACTCTAATCAGAGTAAGTAGGCAAGAGGAATAAATGCATAAGGACCGAAAAGGGAGAAACAAAACTTTATTATGGCATGATCCTGTCTGTAGAATCCTAGGGAATCCAGGGACAGTGAATAATAAAACTCCTACTAGCCCCGCTAAACATGTTCAGTAAGTACAAAGGATAGATCAGAAATAAGACACATTCCTTCTCTCTCCCATTGTTTGTAGTCTCACTTTTTCTTACTTATATCATTTGTTTGTTTAAGACAACATCTCACTTCACATCCCTGGCCAGGCTGGAGTGAAATTCTGTCTGCCAGGCTGGCTTGAACTTGCATTGCTCCTCATGTCTGCCTCCCAAGTGCTGGACTGCAGGTCTGCACCGCCATGCCACTGGCTTTTGCCTCTGTTCCTCGCTCCATCTTATATGGGGTATGTGCAGCTCTGTGTGCTCCTGGAGGCCAGAGGCCAACCTCAGACCTCACGTCTCAGAGTTACTCACATTGCTTTTCATTGTTGTTTGTGTCGAGACAGGATCTTCTCAGTGGGACCTGAGTCTTGCCTCAGGTTCCTGAGCACTAAGACTACAGGTTTGCCCTATAATGCCTGGCTTCAACATTATATTTTATATATGTTAATATATAACCTGAAAATGAAATTAAGGAAACATGGCTACAAACAATAGAAAAACAAACAAACAGACCCTTATGAGTAATTGTAATAAGTAGAAACAAGTATAAGAATCTCATTGTTTGAATTTGAAAGGACTCCCAAGGGATCGCATTTGAATGCTAGGTCCCCAGACTGTGGAGCTATTTTGAAGACTGGAGCTTTCATAAGGTGGAGGCACGGGTGGTGGGAGTAGGCCACCAAGGGGTGGGACTTTAAGGATGCAACCACCCTGGATTGTGGCCTTTTCCTCTGCCTCTGTCTACTGTCATGCGAAGAATCCCTGCATGTTCCTGCTTCCTCTGCTGCAATGGACTGAGACAATGAGCCCAGCAAACAAACCTCTTTTGTCTTTTAAGTGATTTCTGTCAGGTCTTTAGTTATTGCACTGTGAAAGTGACTAATAAAAGACATGTACTGAAAACCAAGGAAGTTAATGCAAGCTTAGATCCACAGAGAACATCCGTGGATTATAGGTATCAGTTTCCCCACAGGGATCAGCACATCTAAACAATTCCTATCAAAATATTAATGTTCTTTTTTTTTTTCTATGCAGAACTGGAACACTTTGTGCTGAAATTCATATGGAAATGCAAGAAACTCAAACTAGACTAAGCAATCCTTATAAAGGAAGAAAGCTAAGTAATTCATATTTAGAAATTTTAAAAGTTACTATTAATATAAAAACTATAAAAAGTCAGCTAGGCCTGATAGTATGAGTCTATAATAGCAAAATTTGGGAAGCTAAGTCAGGAGGACCAGGAGTCCATGCTCAGTCTGGACTGTACAATAAAATCCTGCCCCAAACATAAAAGCAAACAGACCAGAAAAACCCAAAATGGAACAGAGGAGGCCCGAACAAACCCATAGTAATCAAACACTATTGGAGAAGCGAAATGTCACTTCCAAGTTCTCAAGCTGTCATGACCAGCATGGTGATTGCAGAAAAAAATTGCCCTAGATCCTTGACATTTGCCTGGGTCCCACAATAGATCCTATTATGTCCTCACCAGGTAAACAATGGTAATCATGTCAAATGATTATGTGAGTCACCCTGATTGTGGTAATTATTATATAAACTGCAAGAACAAACAAGCTGTTGAGGAAGATACCAACAAACATGCCAAACTGGATGGGGACAACCTCACATGGCCTCAATCCTACTCAAAGAACGACAAGCAACAGAGTAAAGCGCGGGGAGGGGGGCAGGAGAATGCCCTCTCCACCAAAGAGCACACTGATTGGTGGTCCAGGGCCACACAGTCAGCCCTGAAAACATATGGAGTAAGTAACATATGGACTCGACAGGCTGTGTTTAGAAATATGTACACACACACACACACACACATACACACACAAGCATGTAATAACAAGTGACAGGCAAAGAGGCCATGCGAATGAAGGAGAGCAGTGAGGGGTATATGGGAAGGCTTTGAGGGAGAAAAGGCAAGGGAGAAATATTGTAATTAAAATACAATCTCAAAAAGAAACAACAGAAATTGGAAAAAAAAAAAAAACCAAACCTACCTTGTACAACTTGTAGGATTTTAATTTGTCTAACATGGTGCAGTCGAAGCTGGGATAAAACAGAATAAAATGGCAAGGCACTGGCATAAGGACTGACAGACAGGCCAAGAAAAGAAGTCTGAAGTCAACTCTGACGTAAACGGCCACTCTTTTATTTATTTATTTTTTTCAGCAATCAAACCCAGGGCCTTATGTACCCCCAACCCCTCTAAAGGCACTAAGATACTTAAATGGCATAAAGAAGAGGTTTTTTCCATAAATGATGGATGTTGGAGAGTCACATGCAAAGAAGGTGGACCTCAAGCCATACCTAAAAATTAACCTCAAGCCCAGCAGAGACCTAAATGCAAGAGCTCTAAGTACGAGGCTCTGCCCAAACCCTGGAGTAAACCCCATGAGCTTGGGTTCCTCGCAAACGGCTCCAAAGTACCAATGGCAGAGGAAAAGGTGTATTAACTGCACTATCCCAGAATTGATATCTTGGTGCTTCAAAGTTAAATACTAAATTAAAAGACATCCTAAAGAATGGGGGAATATACAAAGAATATTTGTAATTCAATGACAATATGCTAACTCAACTGAAAATTAGACCATTATCTAAATAGAGATTTTTTTTAAATGTTATTTTTCAAAATTTACTTTTTTTTTTAAAATGGGCATTGATACTTTGCCTGCATTTGTGTTTATACAAGAGTGTCAGATCTTGGAATTACAGACAGTTGTGAGTTGCCATGTAGGTGCTGGGATTTGAACTGAGCCTTCAGGAAGAGTGCCCTTAACTGCTCAGCCATCTCTCCAGCCCCTAGACACTTTTTGTTTTTGAACAATAAAAATATATGGATAGCCAAGAAGCCCATATGGCTAATATCATTAGTCATTATCAAAATCACAAGGGGCTACTAATTCATATTCACCAAATTTGGACAACAACAGTAATAACAACTGCAATAAACCCAAATACAAGAAGGGGTGGTGAGGATGTGGAGAAGTTGGAACTCTCACAGGCTACTGGTGAGAATGTGGAGTGGTGCTGAGGTTGCCTTGGAGGACAGCTGTGATGCTTCCTCTGAGCTCGACACAGAGTCAGTACATGAGCCACTCATCTACTTATAGGTAAATATAACACGCAGTTGAAGGAGTATAGCACACGACAACTTGTACACATCTTCCTAGCAGGGTTAGCTATAGTAGCTGAATACTGAAGGTATTCCCAATGCCTGTGAACTCCCAGATGGATAAAAAGAAGGTGGTGTCACCATATCATGGAGAATCCTGAGGAACAGACTTTGTAATTGAATATCTATCTATCTATCTATCTATCTATCTATCTATCTATCTATCATCTATTGGGATGGTCCACAGACCTCAAAGTCTCAAAGTTCACAAATTACATTGTAGATGAGACTTCATGTCTTTTACATCAATCCTCTTGTTTGAGATAGAGCCACCATCTCATTCCTTGTGAAACTGGAGTGAAATGATACACTCACTAGCAATAGTATCTATATATTTTAATGCGAAAATACAAATAGTAGAAACATTGCCATAGCAATTAAACTCCTATTAGGAAATTAAACATAGGACCTCCTGCATGCTACCACTGAGTAATGTTTCTAGCCCTTAAAATTATATTTAGTTTAAAAGCCAGACTTACTGCATAAGTATCCTTTCATTACTTTTCTTGTTTTGCACGTACGGAGTACCAAACTCCTCAGAGGAAAAGCTGTGAAGAGCTAGAGGAAGCCAGGGCTGGGAAGGCCTGAACGCAGCCACAAGCACGGTCACTTGGGTTAAAGGATGGAGTAGGTGGGGGGAGATACCCATTCCACAGAGGGAAAGGCTGTGTATCACAGGAATCTCAGCAGACTCGGAGAAAGCATGAGTGAGCTTTTCACTGTCACTGTCCACAGGTGGCACAGGTCACGTTTATTTTGTCACATTTCTTCTGTGTCTCTAACTTCTTGAGGGCTGTACTATTTAAGGGACTTAAAATCACAGATGATATGTCAGCTTACTACAGAGACATCTGTACACTAAAGTTCTTGGGCTACAAGAGCCAGGAAGCAGCACAGGTGTCCATCAAAGAATGGACAAATAAGACAGTATATATATGTATACAACACAGATTCATTCAGCTATGAATGATAAAGTTTTTTTCAACTGCAGGAAAATGGATGGAACCAAAGAACATGTTAAGAGAAATAAGCCAGTCTCAAAAAGGCAAATGTGGAATGTTCTGTCTTCTGTTTAGAAACCAGGAGGGAAAGAAGCATGAAAATAAACAGGGAATTTAGATATCTGGAAGGAGAAAGGGGGTGGGGAAGGAAATAAAAAAGAGAGATGAAAATGATTAAAGCATATCATTAACCTCTGTGGAGATCTAAAAGAACCCCTTTTAAACTTTTTTTTCTAATTAAAAGGAAGAAAGTAAGTAAGTTTTTTCTTATTAAAAGAAAGAAAGAAAGAACTACCTATGGCCATCTTAGAATGGGTGAGCTTCAGACTTCAGAGTACGTTTTGGTATAAGGATAAAGATAACGTCCCTGAAGCACTTTGTCCCATCGCAGGAGGTGGTCCTTCACTCTCTTTGCTTCTCAGTGCTCAGCAGAGGTTCTGGGGGATCACCACAGCTCATAGAGCATGTGAAGTACTGAGTTTTGTCCCAGACACAGTTCAAGTGGCAATGCCTGTAGCGGCTTTTCATAGTTTTGGGTTGGGGGTTTGAAATTCCTTTAGATTAGTTGAGTGTAATCATGAAAAACACATTCAAAGAAAGAGCCAATTCAGTGGGGATAAGAATCACCCTCACTGGTCTACCTATGTGGCAGCCACCACACCTGACAATATACTCTCAGTGCTAAATTAAAAGTTCTTGGTGCTTTTCAGATGCCCCAAGGTAATGCAACAGGATTTATGTAAACCAACGATGGTAAATAAAGATCCTTAATCAACATGTCTCAAGAGACTTGGCTGCAGATCTGTAAGCCAAGTGAGATTGCTGAGCTCTGGCCTTTGCCCTGGCACAATCTTAAACTGCAATTTTCATATTGAAAATTCACAACTGAACTCCTTAATTCTAGTGACTGGCTCTTCATGTAAATTCCTGTGCTTTAAAAAAAAAAAAGTTATTTAAATAAAGCATTATCTTTTTAACCATGGTTTTCAATGAACCTCTTGCTGCATTCAGAGGCAGTTCTGTCAAGGCTGCAGCAGCCTCGTAGAGTGTCACTTCTCTCTCCCCACCTACTGCAAATCCAAAGGCTCTGAGCTCCTGACGCACTAAGCATCTGTCACAGGCACCCACATGTGGAGAGGTGGCTCAGCGGTTAAGAGCACTGACTGTTCTGGAGGTCCTGAGTTCAAATCCCAGCGACCACATAGTGACTCACAACCACCTGTCATGGGGATCCAGTGCTTTCTTCTGGGGTGTCTGAAGACAGCTACAGTGAACTTACATATAATAATAAATAAAATCTTGAAGAAAAGAAGAAAATATGTAGATTCTTTTCATTGAAAATCTCTGAGCCCCATTTGTCCAGAGCCTTGGTATGAACTTCTGGAGTTTTACTGTTTTATGTCCTCGTAGGCAAACTAAGTGTGACAATGTAAGAAACAGTTGTTCTAATATATTCCTGAACTTTATATTTTAATATTAATTAAAGTACCTCTGATTGAGAACATGAATACCAGATTTCTTTTTGGGGAGAATTTATCCACTTGCTGATTCTGATATAGCATACGCCAAAACTAGGTTTTGCTTGGTCATAGGCAAATCCACTCCTTAATTTTAAACTTTACAAATATTTGCCCAATTTGAGTTCAAAGTCAACTGTAATTTTTCTGCTCTATCCATTTGATTAAAAAAAAAAACAATAATATTAAATGCCTAAATCCACATTAAAGCAAGAAATAATGGCAAGGCACAACTTTTTTTTTTTTTGAAGCAAAATATAATCCACAATTAATCTTACTTACCTTGCACCTGGGAATTGCATTTCCAACTTCATTCTAAAGACAAAAGAATTCTGCCGCCTCTTCCTCCAGCCACGCTCAGCATGTGTGTCGGTGTTTCCTCTGGTTTTCTTTGGATGTTCCTTTAAAACTAGCAAAACAAAACACCTGGAAAGTTTCCTTAACGCTCAGAATCTGCAACTTTGTCGTAAAATCCTTTGTGAGTTTAGCGGTCCCAGGGAGAGGAGTCCGTTCCTTTTCACAGTTCTCTTGAAAATCCCGAGTTGCCAATTTGACTCCCTCTGTATCAAGTTAATGATTCTACAGCCTGATAACCACAGACAAGCCTAAACAGAGCAGTTTCATTCTAAAAAAGAACAGCATTTTTCCATAAAGCAACCCGGTACTTAACAAAACTCCAGGCCAAAGAAAGAATGATAGCTTCTTCACCAATAGGGAGTGGAGAAGAGAAGTTTGTTGAACTTTGTAATCCAATCCCTGGAAGCCAGAGGTGGGAATTTTAGATGGGGGGCAGCCCTTTCCTTGGGATTTTCTTAAAGTGGTATCGCTGACTTGTTGAAGTTAAAAGTTGTCAGAGATTGTCAAAATAAATAAATAAATAAATAAATAAATAAATAAATAAATAAATTTAAAAATAAAAAATCCATTTAGAGTCTCCCCTTCTGTTATAAGTCTGATTTTCAAAATATGTAAATTGATCTTCCATAAAACGACTGAATTTCTAACAGTGGTCATACATAGGAATTTTAACATCAATTTGGAGAGGGAATAAAAGCTATTTTTAACATGATTTGCTTTTCATGAGCAAAATTTGGACCTTAATGTGCAAAATTAAGACAAATATTAAGAAGCTGACTCCAGAAATCTTTTCTATAATTCCTCTTTTTGTGGTTGCCAATTAGTATTATATATACAGATATATTGAAGTCATAATTACATCGCTTCCCTTTTCTTCCCTTCTGACCAAGCCTCCTATGTACCCCTTCTTTGCTCTCTTTCATATTCATGGCCTCTTTTTTCTTTAATTGTTGTTACTTGAAAGAGAGAGTTTTCAGGGCTGTCCATTTGGTTATTGGATAAGCAGTTGGTGTGCTTTTCCTGGGGAAGACTATTTTTTCTGATCTCAGCATTCTTTAGTTACCTGCAGTGTCATATTATTTTTACTTACAGATAATTAGATAGATGGATGTGTGGATAGATAAATAAAATAAGGATGCCTAACAAGAAACCCCTATGCAATTTAATAGACATCCTTCTGGTTTTTTTGCTTGTTTTGTTGAGACAGGGTTTCTTCATGTAGCCCTGGATGTCCTGGAACTCACTCTGTAGATCAGGCTGGCCTCCAAGAGATCCACCTGCCTCTGCCTCTGAGTGATATAATTGAAGGCGTGGGCCAGGACTGACCAGAAGCTCATCAATTTTCATTTATTTATTTATTTATTTATTTATTTATTTATTTATTTATTTATTATGTGTAAGTACACTGTAGCTGTCTTCAGACACTCCAGAAGAGGGCATCAGATCTTGTTATGGATGGTTGTGAGCCACCAGATGGTGGTGCTGGGATTTCAACTCCAGACCTTCGGAAGAGTAGTCGGGTGCTCTTACTCACTAAGCCATCTCACCCCCCCCCTTTTTATTTATTTATTTATTTTTAAAAGGACAAAGAATAAGGGTTTTTGTTTTTTAAAAGATTTATTTATTTAATGTATGTGCATACACATACTCTCTCTCTCTTCAGACACCCCAGAAGAAGGCATCCGATTCCATCAGATTAATTAGATGGTTGTGAGCCACCAGATGGTTGCTGGAAATTGAACTGAGGACCTCTGAAAGAGTAGTCAGTGCTCTTAACCCCTGGGTCATCTCTCCAACCCCCAAAGGATAAGTTTTAATGGGGGGGATGGATTTGTTCGAAGCACCTGTACATAATGGGTTTTGTCAAACAATGAAGAGTAAGTCTTAGAGGAAATTTTAAAGACCGAAAAGTTGTTGCACCACTGTGCCGGGCATTTAAAAAAAATATTTCACTTTTCTTCCCTGGTACTGTGGCTTGACCTTAGTGCCTCCACTGAGCTACGGACCTGCACACTTTATTTTTAAAATACTTCGAGATAGGGGCTCGTTGGCTCTCCAGACTGGCTTCACCTTGTGATGATCCTACAGCCTCAGCCTTAGAGTAGCAGAGGCTTCCTGCATCAGAGCAATTGGGTTTTTAGTCTTAAGAAGGTATGCCTACTTAGCCATACAGCGACTGCCAGATTATTTCACTGAATTGTGATTGTCCTCAGTTATTTCTAGGGCCCGAGTTTCTTTTTAAATCTTTATCTACGAGTAGCTAAGGTTGGCCTTGAACTCCTGTCTCCACTTTCAGATCACTGGGGTTCAGGCGTGCAGCACCACGCCTGCGGCACGCCTGTCTGAAGGTAGACACCATCTTCCGCAGCGATCAGTGAGCGTTCGGAGACATTAAATCCGGTGCTTAAGTTCTGCTGGTTGACTCCATTGGCTCCCGTTACCTAAGCCGGACGGCTTGTGTTTTAAGTCAGACTGGCGGTGGAACAGTCGCCGGAATGGCCGACCGAGCCGATGCAAGACGACCCAGGGCGATGCCAGGGATTTAAACGCTCGGCGTCGGGTTTTACTGTTGGCAGCGGAGTGAATGTGTGAATAAAAGAACTGACGAGTTACTGGAGACCCTGAGGCTGGCGCCACCTAAACAGCCCACATCTGATCACCCAGCTCCAAGCCGGAGCCGGAAGCCCGGACAAGAGCCACCGACTGGACGCTGGAGGAAGTCGCGCTCTCAGCCAATAAGCGTCTGGTTCTGAAAAATGTCTCTCTCCTTCCACCTATCGTAGGACGGCGAGAACTGAGGCGAACTATCGCGCGGTTTCGTTCTCCTGGCCCCCTGCTTCCCCGAACCCCTACTCCCGTTAGTCAGGCCCGCCTCTCCGCAGGCTCCGCCCCCGTAGCCCCGCCCTCCCTGTGTTTCCAGCCCTGCCTACCGGCGCAGCCTGAGCCGCCGAGTGCCGGTCAGCGGGCGCCGAGGTGAGTGTCCGGTCCCCAGGTTCACAGGTCGAAGCCGCTGACTCGGCTCCCGGTGGGGACGCATCATCCCCGTCGCCACAGAAGCGCCTGGGCCTCTGGGAGAGGAACAGTGGGTTGTCCGGCCTTGGATCCCCACCGCTGCCGGGTCCTCCATGGTCCCTGGTACCAGAGTATCTCGGTATCATCTTCTGAATGCCCCTGGGCTCCCTGCTACCGAATTCTTATGACCTTTAGACTCGAACTAACTCGGGCAAAACCAAGACGTCTGGTAGTTTTTCTCCTGGAGAAAACAGCCTTTTACAGATGTTTGTAGTACACAGTTTGTAAGTCTCTGACGGCTTGCGTATTGTGTCAAGTACTGGAAAGTCAGTCGTGGGCTACTCTTTAAAATACCTGTGCTTAAAATGGGGATGTACTTGAGAGATTGTTGTGTTTCTACTGAGAAGACTGGTGTTGGACTTTCAGAAAACTGAAGGTGCAACTCTTATCTAGTCAATACCCGTTACATTATTTACAGTAACTGTGGGCAGGGGGTGACTTCAATTTTGGAAGGGTCAGGAAAACTAAAAAGGCTGCATTGCCAATGAGTGCATATTGGAAAACCAAGAGTATGTTGATCTTTGGAAGCTTTTGGATTTCATTTGCATACACGTTATTTCCGAGTTTGTACGAAGATGCATTTCAGCAGAGCCTCATGATGCTTTTGAAGGAACAAGTGCCAGGTGGGACATTCAGAGCCATCTGGCTACAGTGAGTGACGAGTTTGAATATGGTTTTTCGTTTGCAAAAGGGAAACCTTCTTGTGTGTAATCTTTGGCTGTTTCATAAAGATGACATAATGGCTACATTTTATATTTGTAAAAGGCTGCGTTATAGGAAAGGTGGTACCCAGACTTTGGAGTTAGGACCACCTGCATTTCGGTTGTGGCAAAGTACCTCATCCGTAAAGTGGATTAATTAATGTCTGCTGTGCTGCTTGGCTGTGAAGAATAAGATATTTTTGACAGATAGCAAGTTTAAATTGTGAGTGATCTCAATGGGTAGATAAAAACAAAACAAAACAAAAACCCAACAACTTGGAACAGTTGCTCTGATTTCATCCACTTATTAGCTGTTTGAAAGCTAAAAGTATTTTAGATACTGTATTATTATGCAGGCATGCAGATATGAAGAAACCAACATTCCTCTGGATTTAGGGTTTTACAGACTCTCCATCTAAAGTGTCAGTAAACAGGTGTGCATATCTATCTAGATCTACAGACATATAATATAAAACAAATAGTAAAAACTGAACAACTGGCTTGCTCTGAAAGAGAGCCAAGGAAATAATTAGTTTGGGGCAGGGAGGTGAGTTTTATGTTGAAACCTGCAAGAGGAAAGAGGCATTTCCAGCCTAGGAGGAGAGCAGCAACTTCTTGGAGGAGTTTGGTAGCTTTCGGGATTAAGAGAGGTCAGGAACTTGGTGAATGTCACAGAGGAAGCTGGACAGGCAGGTTGGCCCCGATGGTCAAGGAAGCTTTGTAAGACTTTGCTTTTCTCAATAAGGAGTTGCTAAAGGGTTTGTTTTGTAAGATGTGCCTGAGAGGGAGAGGTGCAATTATGAGTGTATTTTCAGGGGCCCATTGCTGTGATTGATATGTAGGGAGTGATGCAAGTGGACATGTGGAGGCCAGGAGTACAGTTGGCGAAGGCCGGAGATGGCGTGGCCTGTGGGTTGGGCAGCTGGAGAGAGATGGCTGGAACTGAGATGTATTTGGAAAGAGAGACTAGCCTTGATTGAAGAAGCTGTGATGGAGAGGAGGGGATCCTTCCTGACTCCCAGCTGAGCTGCTGTGTGGCTAGAAGGGTGCTTCCCCCACATTGGCAGAGATGGGAGAATCTGGTGATGAGCTCTGACAGCTGTCTGGGCAGGTATGACATCGGCTATGCTGTAAGACCTCTAAAAACCACTCCTGCTTACTCAGTGCATAATTGTATGACATTGGGGATGCTGTAAGACATCTAAACCACTCCCCTTACTCAGTGCATAATTACCCTTCTGGAGTAATTGTTCTGGCTTTGTCTTCCATACAAATGCATTGATGGTGCCAGTACTATAGCTCCCTTCACTTTATATAAAGACACCTAAGATGTCCAAAGATCAGGCGCCTGGCAATAAAGCGAGGAAGGAAGGAGCTGGAATAAGTATGGGGAATATTAGATTCTTAAGTTGATCTGGAGCTGTTAACTGACCACTTCATAGAATACTCTTAAGTAAAATGCCAATTGCTGACGTCTGAGCTAAGAAATGACTTTGAAAATGATAGAAATTAACCCCAAAGTTATACAACTCTGCTCATTGAAAGCCTTCATATGACTGTTCATTGAGAATTATTGTCTTAAAATGAGTAAAATAATTGAAACTGCTCCCTTTCCTTTTTCTCAAAGAACTAGAAGGGATGTCTAGAAAAGAGTGCCTTTTTTGAGCAATTTTGTTGTTGTGTACTTTCATGTCCTTGATGTTTTCTGGAACCCTGTGCTTCATGGTTAAGAACCCACACCAGGCCTGGTGTCAGATCTTTGCTTTGACTTCCTTAGGAACCATTCCACCTTTGGCAAGTTCTGGAAGCCCTGAGTGAGTCTGTTTCCTCATGTGTTATTAATGAAGTTTGTCCATCCTCACGTGTTAACAGTGAAGCTTGTCCATCTGTATGCCTAGGAAGATGTCAAGTGTAGCTTCATTGTCAATTTAACCAATATATTAACTGCTATGTCCACATGAGTTAACTGAGGCCCAGAGATTTATAATGGAATCATAGAGGGTTCTTGTTCCCAGTGCAGTATTTTGGACTGGTGACTTTTGACCGCTTTCTTTGCTATTTCTGATCATCTGCAACACTGTAAAGGCTAAAAATATAAAAGAAGTAAAAATGTGGAATATTTGACAATATTTAGATAGTAGGAAGTAAAGGAATTGAGCTGCTAGTGACATAAGTGGAAAAAATATTATGTTTGAATGTTCGAGGTAAGTAGAATACAAAATGAAGCAGCTCAAGATGAAAATGGAGCCTGCTGCATTTTATTTTCTAACACCTTTTTCTTTGGTCATGCTGTGCAATTTGTCTCTGGGCTCTGGGGATGTGGAGCAGTTGGTAGAGTGCTTTCTGAGTATGCGCTGAGCCCTGGGTTTGATCTCAGTGCCGCAGAAACAAAGAGGTGTGACTTACAACTGGAATCTTAGCACTCTTGGAGACAGAGACAGGATCAGAAGGTTAGAGCCAGCCATGGGTACATAGCAAGTTCTAGGCTACCCCAGGGTACATGAGAAACCTGTCTTAAAAAAAAAAAAAAACAAAAAAAACAAAGCCAGAAATTGATCTCTGTTTGCATAAAGAGTCCTATGTTAAATCCAAAAGAGTTTTTATCCAGTAAGGTCTATTTCTAGTAAGTAGTAAATACTGCTTAATCAGACTACTCTATTATTTTAATGTCCTAAATATATGCACGTTTTAGTTGTCACAAAAGACGGTAGAAAATACGTGTGTGTGTGTGTGTGTGTATGTGTCTCCTAGCTCTATAGGATGACAGATTTACATGCAGTGATTGTAAGAAATTCTAATTTTTTTTTTTTACCTTTTTGTAGAAATGGACCAAATGGACCAGTTTTGACAAGATGTAGTGTGACAACACTTCCGATTGGACATGTTCAGTCATGGCATCCGAAATCTGTAAGACGATCTCTGTGGCCAGGCTTGAAAAGCACAAGAATTTGTTCTTAAATTACAGGAATCTGCATCATTTTCCACTGGAGTTACTGAAGGATGAGGGGCTGCAGCACCTGGAGAGGCTCTATATGAAAAGGAACTCCCTGACAACCTTGGTAGGTATTATAGTGCATTAGTACCATTTATAAATGTGGTCCTGATGGAGAGATGTTTCATGCATCCATGCTATTTAGATCAAGGAGTTACATATGCAGCAGTGGAGCTATTCAGGGGGCTCTCAGTAGTTGCACATTCATTACTGAAGTTCATCCAGTTAGGCTACAGAATGGATATTCAGGAGAGTGACACTATTCTGATATACCACTGAGAAGATTACTCCATCTTCAGTCAGCAAGCACATCTCTCAGGGTCTGCGCTTCTGCTGTGTGTTAAAGCAGCTTAGGTAAAAAAAATCAATGAGGAGAAGGCCAACAAGTCTGCCCGAGTTGTAGGCAGTAAAAAGAGAATGATTTGATGATCAAAGTATTAATAGATATTTGCGAAGTTTAAAAAAGCCTTTGTGTACTAAGAAAACACAACCTTCTTTAGGATTTCCTAGTTGAAAGTCAGTGATCTTGCATTGAGGTGTCATACGGTTTGGTATCCACCAAAGTTTGCTGCTGAAGCAACATTAGATTCAACTTTATGTTCTAAGAGTAAGCACAAATTTGTCATTATAGCCTGTTATATGTAAAATAAACCATTTCAATTTGAGAAGAGAATGTTCTAACCAGAATTTTATTCCCACTGCTTATTATAAAATGTCCCCATCTTAAGTGACTTTGTGGCCTTTTGTGGTTATCATTTACCTGGTTGGGGTTTCGTGCTTGAATTTGTGACTTAATGTTAGCCTACTCTTTCTTTGTAACTGAACCTTTCTGTATTTTGAATTTACCCAAGTATCTGGAAAGTTTGTCATACTAGTTTTATATTTATGGCATGTGTTCTTAACAATCTGACATGCATTAAAAAGTAATTTATAATGCATAAGAATGCATTATAAAGTGTACCTTTGCTTTATCAGGGAACAAAGAGTTATACATCTTATAGTGTTTGACATAGTGGTACCATGGGAGGTTGAATACTTAGGTTTTTTTTTCTAGCTATGTTTTTAAACTTGAAAATGAAAATGTCTTACCTACACTCTCATTAGTCCTTTATGAATATACATATGCTACTGTGTGATGTGAGATCATACTTACCTCAAGTTTTCTAGCCCTTGGGAAGAAGTGTGGTGTAAGAGGTTTTATCAAGGATGGCAGCTACAATTTGCCCACTTGTATAAAAGTATGTGCAGAAGCACTCAGGAGCAGTTCACTGCCCATCAGCAACAGCCCGATGGACTAGGCCTTTCAGGGAAACGAACTTCACCTACAGAAGTTAAACAGTTGGTCTTCTGTAGATTTCTGTCAGTTTTCAGTTTAGGAAAATACTTTGGTATCTATCACACAAAACTTTGGACATACACAGGTGGCTCATTGAACATACCTAATTGAAAATTGTTTTTAGTTGGTATCAGAGTAAGGATTCCATTAGAACATGCTCATTGCAGAGCACTGCCTTGCTCATTCTCCTACCCCTCTCTCCTCCTCTCTCTCCTCCTCTCTCTCCTCCTCTCTCTCCTCCTCTCTCTCCTCCTTTTCCACCTGCCCCGTCCCGTCTCCATCTGCCTTCCCATAGCATGCATTCCAAGTTCACGCTCTGACCCTTTCAGTCTGTGAAGATTAAATTCGTGCAGGTGTTTGTTCGCAGAGTTGCATCATTTTTCTCTTAGCAATCAATGTCGGTGTGTATCAGATACCTGTATGAGGTTCACGAGCTATGGACCACCGAATACACCTCGTAGGATGCTGAGAGTCAGCAGTCATCCTGGAGCTGTTCTAGCCCCTGGCTGGACCAGCTATAAAGCAGGGGTTTAGGTGTTTGCCTAGGGTTTAAGTCTGTGGNACTTGGTCAGCAACTGCAAAGCTGCTGTGCCGCTGGCCAGCATTGTTAGTCATGTAGGCTGACAAGTGCGCTACGAATTCATTGGCCTTTGTTGCTTGGAGACCTGCCAGTCATTTGTTTTCATGTCTCATTCTTCCCTGGTACAATTCTTTTTTTTTCCTCCCATTGTGTTACATGTCCTATTCTACCCTTTCCTACTTTCCACCCCTCACCACGAGAAGCTGCTTCCTGAGAAGTAGTGACCGTGTGCAGCCCCCGCCCCTCTCCCTTGTGCACTTCGTGTTATTTGATTTAGCACAGTGGCTTATATTTGTAGGATGATAGTGTGCCATGTATTCAGAATTTGGGGGAAGCCACTATTTCCTGAATTATTAAACGGGAAAAAAGCCTGTGAACTTAATGAAATAGACCTTTTCACTTAAAACCTTTTACTTGTATTTATTCTATGTTGAATTTATTTCTGTGCCATACGTTCCTTCTGTGGGATATCTTTCTCTGTGTAGCCTCCCACTCTATCTCAGGAACAATGTTTTCCTGTCCAATGAGGACCATCTCAGTGTGGCAGGGGACCTCGTGTGTGTGTGTGTGTGTGTGTGTGTGTGTGTGTGTGTGTGCGCGCGNGTGTGTGTGTGTGTGTGTGTGTGTGTGTGTGTGTGTGTGCGCGCGCGCGCGTGTGTGCGTGCACGGGTGTGTGTGTGTGTGTGTGTGTGTGAGAGAGAGAGAGAGAGAGAGAGAGAGAGAGACAGAGACAGAGACAGAGACAGAGAGAGACAGAGAGAGAGAGACAGACTGACTTATTAGAATGGCCTACATGCTGTGATCCAAATAGTTTAGCAATGGCTGTCTGTCTGCTAACAGAAAGGCCAAGGGTCCAGTAGTTGTTCATCCATCAGACTGGATGTCTCAGCCATCCCGAGGCAGGGCTGGAGGACAAGGAGAGTCCTAAGAGCTGCCGGTTTTCAGTCCAGGTTGGACTTTGAAGAGATAGGCTCTACTACCATTGAGGGAATGGCTCAAGGTAGCTGTTCTCAGGCCAGTGAGGCTGAGGGCAAGTAGAGAGAAAACATATGCTTCCTTCCATTCTTTTATGTGGGCTCCCCCCAGAAAGTGTGGCCCAGATTTAGGGTAGATCTTCTGACTTCAGTTGATCTGGATTTAGTGTGGGTTTCCAACCTCAAATAATCCAACCAAGAAAAATCCCACCTACTTTGGTTTTAAATACTTTCAAATGTAGTTAACTTGACAGGTAAGACTAGCCATCATACATGGCCTAATTTAACCGTGAGCTCTGTAAATTTGACAGTAAGTCTTGGGTACTTTATGTATCTGAATATATGTGACTAGATAGTCTACATCTAGCTTTAAACTTCATGTTACTCTCTTTGTTGCTACAAAACTTTAACACTGCTTTTGGGCCATAACCTCTGCATCCATCCCACTGCTTGACCTGGACACACCTGTAGACTCCACTGTACTTCAGAAGGGCACACATTCCTTTTTTAAAGTGACATCTTTTAGATACTTGGTGGATCTTTGCATAACCTTGATGACCTGGTCAATTTGAGTGTTCATAAAGTGAACACAAGGATTTGAACCTCTGGATTTGCAAATTTTGGGGGGTGTTTCTGAGATGAGAGTAGGTTTTTAGATGGCCATGGACCACGGTGCCTCTCTGCCATTGCCTGGTCCTGCTGCTCCATGGACAGGCCTCTCATTGATCTGTGGCTGGTAGTGGCCTGTCTGGCTTGGGGCTCCAGGTTGTAAGTGCTGCCTCGTCCCTCTGCATGGGGCACTAATGCCTCTGGTAAGGACCAGTGTCCTTGTAGCACAGATCCCAGGGCTTGGATACATATACCTCTGAGTCCAGTACCCCTTAAGCCAGCAATGATGAAGAACTGTGTTCTTTAGTTTCCCACCTCCACTCCCCAGAAGCTTGGCAAGCTGTATAATGTCGAATATGATAGCTGTCATGAAGTCAGAAACATTAGCTGGGCAGCTTTCAAGCAGCAGAGATTACTTCTCATGCTCTTGCATATGAAGCTCCAGGGTCAAGGTGCTGTGGTGAGGGCCAGCTTGCTTCTGTGTGGGTGGTGCCTTCTTACTGTTTCCTCATATAGTTGGATGATGAGGGATCTTCCTTGGACCTCTTTTTATAAGCGTACTTATCCCATTCATGCTGGCTCTGTTTTCATAACCTAATCCCTTCCCAAAGGTCCTAGGCCATATTACCATGCATGATCTTGGGGACGAGGACTCGAGCATGAATTTTAGGTCAGATGCAGCATTCAAACTGCAACACCTTCCACTCCCTTGCTTATATTTCTATAACTCTACTATATTTCTTTGTTTTCCTTTCTTGATAATAAAAACAGATTCATTGTCTATTTATTTTGCTTCAAATTCTTTTTTGTCTTTAATAATCTAGGTTAGTAGATAGAATTGTCTTTGTGCATATGTATCTTTATTTGTATAGCTAGGAAATTGTCCAACTTTTTTTCAATGTAATATGAGCTGATTTATGTAAGAGCCCAATTATGTAATTAAGGAATGAGCCTAAGGTAGGAGGGTCAGGCATTTGGGGCCAGACTATATAGAAAGACCCTATTTTAGACCAAACCAAATCAAACCAAAATAAAATCAGAACTATACAAGACAAAAGTAGATAGGAAACATTATGATTTTGGGCCCTAAAATTTACTTTAGAAAATATTTTAAAGAACTTTTCTGTAAATGTCATAGTTTCTGGCATTAGAATTCTTGGTCCCCAGTTGGTGGCCCTGGTTGATAGAGACTTAGGCCTTGAGGACTGGGGAAATGTCCTTGTTGTCAGGAAAGAACTTGTTGGATAAGCATGAAGGCCTGAGTTCCTATTGCCAGCACTGATGTAAAAGGTCTGGGTGACATGACCTGTAATTCCAGCACTCTGGGGGAGGTGATGATTCAGGAGCTGTGGGCCGCTGCCCGGGGGTTAGAGGTGAGGTGTCAGGAATCAGTGTAGCAAGCGCATCTGAACACTGCTGCAAGCTCCTTTAATAGCCTCCACCCACACCTCATTCGTGCTTTCCCAAGGAAGCATCTCTTCTGAACAGCAGTTCCTGATTGGCTGGCATTGTCTGTGTCAGCAACCCTTGGTCTCTCAGGCAGTCCTCAATTAGGTCCTCCTGCAGGTGATGCCTTTGCAGCTGTGCAGTCCCTGGTGTTTATGCAGAAGCGGATACTAGCTGAATGAGTGGGCTCCAGGTTCAGTGAAAGATCCTGTCTCAAAAACATACGTTGAAGAGTAACTGAGGAAGCCTCTGACCTCTACACATGTGAGCACTTGTGCCACACATGAACATGTATACACATACATATCATACACACAAAATTAGTATCTACTGTTAAAGATTTTTAATATCTCTTTTTAGAGACTATGAGAAGACATTTTAACTCACTCTTGGAGTGGAAATTGACTTGACCTTTTTTTGGTGTTTTAGACCCTGTCTAGTAAAATTGTATACCCAGTAGGAAAACAAATCAGAAACAAGGATATTCATCATAGCTTGGGAGTGTGATAAACACTTGTTTTCATAAATTTCCATTAGTATGTTGGCTAAAACTTAATAACAGCTAACTTCTTTTGAGTTTTTACCGAGGCATTCGCCTGACAACAAATGCTAAACATTGTTCTAAGCAAGCCGCATGTGTTCTTAGATCCTGAAAACAGTGCTTCGATGCAGGCACTGCTGTTACCCCACATTATAGGTGAATAAAGGCAGTGAAAAGGACTCTGGTTGTAGATGACTGGAGAGCAGGAAGGGGAGAGAGGGTGGGAGAGAGGGTGGGAGAGAGGGTT
This sequence comes from Mus pahari, assembly GCF_900095145.1. Lineage (NCBI taxonomy): Eukaryota > Metazoa > Chordata > Mammalia > Rodentia > Muridae > Mus > Mus pahari. The sequence goes on along the minus strand of NC_034590.1, from coordinate 39,527,193 downwards.
TTAGATTTTAGGTAGTTTTCTTCAGATTATTTGTATATACATAGTTATATGGGGTGAGACTCACGTCTAGTTGCATAGTTTGTATTTCATGCATCCCTTGTGCGCATAGCCTGAAGTTAATTGTGTGCCTCATGCACGGAGCACCTTAGGTTTTACTCTATCCCATCAGAGGGCAGGGCAGACCTTTCCACCTGTGGCTTTGTATTGGCACTCAAAGGTATTAGATCAGGCTTTTTGGATTAGATGCTCTGCCTAGAGTAGAAGTTACATCAACACAGAGTAGAAGTTACATCAACATGTGAGGCAGGTGAAGTAGGAGGAAGGGGCTAAGTGTGGCTCCTTTTGCGTTCTCATGAGGAGTTCTTGTGGCTCTTCAACCTGTTGGACCCACAAGACTTTAGCTGCCGCTCTAGTGCGGGCTCTGCAGTCACTTGCATTGCACTGTGCTTGCTCTCACTCACTAGAAAACCATCTGAATTGTTTTTAGATTGAATACATGGAAATAGGTAAGTCTGTCACATGGTCAAGTTTTTCAGTGATCTGTTTGTTTTTAATTCAGTGTCTTGAAATGTAGTCCAGGCTGGCTTTGAACTTGTGCTTTCTTCTTGCTCCAGCCTCCTAAGTGCTGTGATTATAGGCATTAAGCTGCCATGCACAGCAATCTGCTTTCATTTTCATTTTTATGGAATATCATAGAAATCATTCTGTAGAAATGTAAGTAAGGGTACAGTGAAACCACTGCACCAGACTGCCCCATGGATGGGAAGAAGGCTTATTGTAAATATGAAACTGCTTCCTGGCTATTTCTCAGGTAGTAGACATGAATGGCCAGAGGCACTTGGGAGTGCAGAGCTGCCGTGGCTACCTGTCAGGGACAGAGAGAATTGCCAAAAGGACAGGAAAAGCCTCATCAGTTATAAAGAACAGCAGAAGCTAAGCTGGAACAGCCTGGTGTATGTGTGTGTGTGTGTGTGTATGCACATGCGTGTGTGGGAGCATGCACATGTAACCCCCATATTCATGGTGACCAGTGTCTAATATAGGGAAATTGGCCTGAGCAATTGGGTACATAATTTCCAATTACACAACATCCACCATGCAGTAAGGGCAGTCTTACTTGATCAAAGTCCAGTCCTGGTCAAAGGTGCCTCGCAAGGCTGCAGCTCCATTGTGAAGTCAGGTCCTGGCATCCATGGTTTGTTTATTTTTAATTAAAGGAAAAAATTTGAGACAAGCTTTCTCTGCATAGCCCTGACTGTTCTAGCACTCACTCTATAGATCAGGCTGGCTTTGAACTCAGATCTGACTGCCTCTACCTCCTGAGTGCTGGGATTAATGGTGTACAGCACCACTGCCCAACCTCTATTCATTTCAATGCAAGTTTTTTTTTTTTTGAGAATTTAAACATATATATGTTGTAGAAAAAATTAATCAAGGGTTTCCATCCCACCTTGGATCATACAGTTCTCAGATAAAAGATATAAAACCTTTATATTTGTAATAAGCCTTAATATCAGTAGAGCTGGGCAGATATTAACCCTCTGAACTATTTTGTCTACTTCCCTGTCAATAACCCTGAGGTAAGACTCACCATGTTCCACCTGGGCTTCTCCTACTTTGACTGGCCAGCCCTCATGGCCAGTTCTTATGATCCCTTACCCCATGGTGTCATCTCTCTTGTCACTCTCTGCTCCTCCTTATCTCTGCTTTAGACCCCAAGCCCTGGAACTAAAGCCCCACCTACCTCCCCTCTGCCCAGCTAAAGGCTGTAGGTATCTTTGTTGAACCAATAGTTTAAGGAGCAAGGTTACATAGCATGATCTGCCATGTGAGGATTCCCTCATCCCTCAGGCAACCAGATCTTGGGGGCAGTATTTACCATTGCAGTGCATAGAAGCAGACCAAACCTCAGCCTGTGTATGTTGTAGTTACATCATTTATTCAATCCTCCCATCCTTTCCAGCAGCTCGTCCCTGTTTGCTCTGATATTCTCAACCTCGTCTGTGTTTGGTATTCTACACACCCATCTACACAGGTACAGAGTATTGCTCATGTTACATGCATTTAGAGCTGACGGCCACTTGAGATTGTATAAACTACTGGGGGCTCATCTCTGCAGGAAGCTGATTCTTTCTCACTCAGCAGCCTGGAGTTCTAGAGTCTTTACATCCTTACCAACATTTGATACTTTCCATTTTACTGTTGTTGTTGGCATAGCTGTCCTAGTAGTTATGACGTGACACTTAGTTGTGGGTTTGATTAGCACTTCCCGGAGGCTGATGACACGAAGCAGCATTTATCTGTTGTGTTAGTTGCCTTTCGATTGCTATAACAAATCCCTGGATAAGCAACTTAGAAAAGGTATTTTGGCTTGTGGTTTTAAAGGTTCCAGTCCACCGTGGAATACAACTGTTCTCTGTGGCTGGAAAGCAACAGTAGAAAAAATGGGAGAGGGGCAGGAGGAAGGCAGGGACTCAGGTCGCCTCAAGTTGACATCCCCTGTGACCTACAGGCTCACTGTCTCCAGATAGTAGCACCCTGAGAGCCAAGCTTTCAAGGAGCTTTGAGATCTATCTCTAGCAGATTTATTATTATTATTATTATTATTATTATTATTATTATTATTATTATTATATCATTAGCCCATCTTTCAGTAACTTTTTTTGTTACTGGGTTACAATAGTTTTTATGTTCTGGGTGCTGGATCCTTATATGATGTGTGTTTTGTAAATATTTCTTTCAGTCTGTACCTTGTCTTTTATTTATAATGTCCTTTTATGTACAAATGGTGTTAGTTATGGTCATCTTTTCCCCTGTTTTAGCATTGCTTTTGTATAACACACCTGTGAACCCATTGCCAAGTCCAATAGTAAGGAGATTTATTCCTTTTCTTTTAAATGATTTGTTTTCATTTTATGCATGTGGGTGTTTTGTCTGCAGTTATGTCTCTGCACCACATGTATGCAGTACCTATGGAGGTCAGAAGATGGCATTGGATCCTATGAGACAGGAGTTACAGATGGTTGTAGGCCAACATGTGGGTACTGGGAATTGAACCTGGATTCTCTGGAAGAGCAGCCAATGTGCTCAACGGCCAAGCCATCTCTCTAGTCTAGCACCGTATTCTTATGTTTTATATAAGTGATGATAACTGCTCTAAGAGCCAAAACTTGTGACTTCTGTGAGATGTGTTATTAGGTTGCAGCAGGTGCTGAACCTTGAGTCCTAGTAGCTTATAGCCACACGGGTCTTTCTTTCTTTCTTTCTTTCTTTCTTTCTTTCTTTCTTTCTTTCTTTCTTTCTTTCTTTCTTTCTTTCTTTCCTTCTTTCTTTTCGGTTTATTTGAGACAGGGTTTCTCTGTGTAGCCCTGGCTGTCCTGGAACTCAGTCTGTAGACCAGGCTGGCCTCGAACTCAGAAATCCACCTGCCTCTGCCTCCCGGGTGCTGGGATTAAAGGCGTGCGCCACCACGCCTGGCACACACAGGTATTTCTTATTCCGGATGAATGCAAACAGTTGTAGATTATTTGAGTACTCTGGCTTGAGGTGTTTTCCCTCAGGGGTGAACCCCAACAAAGCTGTTACCCTCTTGAAGTCATTGTGGAGCAGGTGAGTTCTTTTGAGGCCAGGAGTTAGACTTCTGGGAGGTAGCCAGACAGGTTGTAGGTAAGTGATAAAGGAGACAGGTTTCCAAGATGGCCAGCTTTTCCTTAACCTCCTGATTAAGACAAAAGCCTGACAGCTTTAGTCTTCTAGAAGCCCCCCTGCTGACAGACTGGCTCAAGGCCTACAGGACAAGTTACACAACAGTTGTAGGCCAACCAACCATCCTCTCTTTCTTCAAACTGACCAGCCCTAAGGGAAGAAAAATTCTTCAAAGACTTAAAACCCCCAACCCTTGAGAAGAAGGTGGATTTTTTGCCTTTGTGAGTGCTCTGTCCACTTTCTAGGGGCTTTTTTCTGTGTGTGTCTGCCAGAAGCCTGCGCTTTGCCTCATCCCCATTAAATGCCTTTCTTTGACTGCTGATTCTGTCTGCTTCTGTCTGCAGTGTTTGAGATGATTCTGCCTGGCACAGGATTGTGCCCGCCACTTCTTTAATTGGCAGGAAAGTAAAACAAAATAAAGCAACAGCAAACAAACAAAGCCCTTGGGCCTAATGAAGACCCCCAGACTGTATCACATCTGCCCAAGTTCTGAGGGAGAGGAGTAGGAAGGGCAGTCTCTACCACAGAATGTCACAGGTCTGTTGTGCTTATAAAATACATGAAATTCTTGTTCCAAGTTATAAACATTTAAACATTTTCACATTTAAGGGGAGTTCAAAAGCAACATTTTATGCCAGCATGAGAAACATGTTAAAGTTTACTTTTGCATTAGTTATGAAAAAAAATTATTGATGTAAATGTTGATGGGATTTCTATTTTCCATGTACTGAAAATGTGGGATTCGAAAGGAGGGAGTGATACCACAGAGCACCAGTAGGGGTCAGTCATGGCCTGCTCAGCAGACACAGTTCCTTAGTCACCAGTAGGGGTCAGTCATGGTCTGCTCAGCAGACACAGTTCCTTAGTCACCAGTAGGGGTCAGTCGTGGCCTGCTCAGCAGACACAGTTCCTTAGTCACCAGTAGGGGTCAGTCGTNTAGTCACCAGTAGGGGTCAGTCGTGGCCTGCTCAGCAGACACAGTTCCTTAGTCACCAGTAGGGGTCAGTCGTGGCCTGCTCAGCAGACACAGTTTCCTAGGCACCAGTAGGGGTCAGTCGTGGCCTGCTCAACAGACACTGTTTTCTAGGTTGAGAGATGGATTTACTTTGTATTTTCAAATGGCAGTATCCTCGTGAACTACAGTCTTCTCAAAAGTTAGTGTACCTGTTTTTACATATAAATACAGTGTGTTTGTTTAACTTGTCAATCAGCTCACATGGATGCACGTCAGTAACAGAAGTATGGTTTCAGTGTTTTATATATAGTTCTAACTCAAAAAAAGCAAACCCAAAAGCAAAGCAGTTTATCATGGAGTGCTGTCTGATCATCATGTAGCCAGCCAGAGCCAGTGTCGCCACTCCAGCAGATGAAGCTCAGGAGGGCCTGGGCCTTTCTCCCCTGCCCTGGTCTGTGCTTTAATGGGAGCATTGCTGATTGAGCCCTCTGCCTTACAGTTCTCTGGGTTTGCTAGGTATGCCCATAAATGGAAGCGTGTCTCATTACTGTAAGGAAAGATACCAATACTAAAAGACCATTCCAGGGATTTGTGATCTCTGAAGAAACAAGTTTGAGTGCATACTGGGTGAGGGTTCACAGCTTGTACCACTTCAATGTTTAAGTAGGTCTGTTAGCAGTGAGAGCTCAAAACTTCAGTCGTTTCACAATATCTGTGTTCAGTAATGCAGCTTATGACAAAAGAGCATGTCTATATGTACATTAGCAGTTGGAATGTATCTGTATGCATGTATGAAATGGTTACTTTCTTATCTAAAATAAAACCAGTGGATTTCCATTCTGTTTAGGGTTTCAAAAAAAAATTCTATGCCTTAGAATAAAATATAAGCCCATGTAATAGTCACATCTCTTTTCATGGTGGCCTGACTTTCCCACCTCTCAAACTAGGCCTTGCTTCCTGAGGCTGTACAATCTTCCCCAAAGAGCACCACCGTCCAGGGACCAAATGTTTAAGCATGGGTCTGTGATAATGTTTTACATTAAAGCCTAGCAGTTCTTGCCACTTTCTGTAAAACTATTTTTATACTTGATTTTTACTTGGTTTAGTTTTTAAATTTATATACACTTGGGGGAGTATGTGCACATGTGATTCCAGGGGTCCAAGGAGTCTAGAAGAGGGTGTCAGAGCTCCTGGAACCAGAGCTACAGGTGGTTGTGAGTTGCCAGACACAGGTTCAAGAGCGGGATAGTTTCTATTACTTCCTGTTGCTGTGACGAGAACGCTGCTGGAGTGGCAGCTGAGAACTCACGTCTTGAGCTGCAAGAAGGAATCCCAGAGCCAACTAGGAATGACAAATGGCTTTGACACCTGAGCTTTGCCTACTGTGATATACTTCCTCCAGCAACGCCATACCTCCTAAACCTACCCAAACAGTGGCACCAACTGTGGAGGGATACCTCATTCAAGCCATCACAGGTTCTTAAGGCTGGCCAGGCCCCCTAGCACAGTTGCTTTTATAACGGGGTTTACAAAACCCAGTGTGCCTAAAGGACTACTGGTAAGGCATTATAGGTCAATAGGTAATTTTCTAAACACCTCCTGCCCTTCCCCCTTTGCACGTGCTACTTCTGTACCCCCTTTCCACCTCATGCCAATCTCATATTTGTCTTTAAGAATTCATGCTAGACCTGTTTTTGTTTTCAGAAAGCCATTCCTGGTTCTGTCATTGAAACTAGCTTACCTTTTGGTGTATGGGGAATATGGAATGAAAAACCATGTGTTCTTTCTGTTTTTATTAGTGTCCATCTTCATGTACTTATAAATCTGAACCATGTTTGTAGTTATATAGTTATTTACAGGAACAACCCTCCTTTCACCCCACTCTTTTCAACCGGTGAGTAGAATTGTAGTTGTCCTTTGGAAAGGACACACCCCGACTCCAGCACATTTCATCTGTTTCATCAGTCTGCCATCCCCTCTAAGATGCTACTCTCAGGCCTAAAAATGTTAGACCACACAGTCCTTGTTTCTGTTCATTCTCAACCTTCTTTGTCTCAGAAATCTGCCTTTCTTTAGCAGCAGGGGCTGGGGGAATTGGGAGATTGAGGGCTGTAACTGTGAGGCCACCATGACAAAGCAGTTCCAACAGCAGTGCATTGCTCACACTTTGGAGGCAAGCATCCAAAATTAGAGTACGGTCATCAGGGTAGGGTCCCCTTTTGGGGACTGTAGAGTCTTGCAGGCCCTTCTCCCTGTGTAGGCTGTTGGCAGACCTTGGCATTTTTTTGTCCACAGTTGCCTCTTTAGCCCCTCAACCTCTCGTCGGTGGCCTTCTTCCTTATGCCCCCTGAGAGGTGCCTGGTTTCTCTAAGACAGCAGTTCTCAGCGACCCCTTTGGAGTTGAACGACCTTTTCTGGGGGGTGGGGTGTTACCTGAGACTGTTGGAAAACAGATATTTATGTTATGATTCATAATAGTAGCAAAATCAGTTATGAAGTAGCAACAGAAATAATTTAATGGTTGGGGTCGCCACAACATGAGGAGTTGCATTAAAGGGTCCCAGCATTGGGAAGGTTGAGGACAAATATGATCAGGGGTGCTGATTTTAACTGTTTGACTATACTAAGTGTCTTGTGGTTAGTGTAAGAATGAATCCCAAATATGCTGAGTTATTATTTTCATATTCTCAAAATTTATATCCCAAGATGATATTCTGTTATGCTTAAGGGAAATAAAAATGTTAATACTTTTTAAAGATAAAATTTAATTCTAAGTTTTTGATTTTCAGCCAGAAAACCTTGCTCAGAAGCTTCCAAACCTTGTGGAACTGTGAGTGTGTTTATTCATTTTTTTTAAAAAATAAGAATGGGAACTTTAAGTGATTTGAGATACTGGGACATATAATTTTAATATATTCATCTGTGGTGACTTTGGGTGTGGTTGTCATGCTGCCGCTATGGAGCATATAGATTGGAGGCTTTGCTGTCCCTGTGGTGTGTTAGAGCCTTTACTATGTTGACATAGCTCAGCTCAGACAATGAAGATTCTCTTGTGGGAAGTGCATGTTCCTGGGAGAATCCCTACCCCTGTTATTCCTGTGTCCAACTGGCCGTAGGCTCCCTGAGGGCACAGTGATGCTGGAAAACCTCAGCCCTTCCTCCATGTCTCAGTAGTTTCAGTACTTTGGTACAAAACTTACCCTTTTGTTTCTGTTTTCTTGAGGGGTTGTGAGCCTTCTGTGTGCATGATAGGGAGGGAGGGCAGTGCTTGCCCACCGAGATCATCTCAGGGCCCCTCCGTGCTTTTGTCAATTGTGTTTAATGTTTTGTCTGAGTGTGCACATACGTCTGTAGCAGTAGATAATCTGAAAGTCCTCGATGCTCTCTGTGAGTTCCTCTGCGGCTCTGCACCCACCCAAGAGCTCTGGATTCACGATTGAAGCACACACACACACACACACACACACACACACACACACTATATTTTAATGCGCCTTATGTAGCTCAGTGGCAGGGTACTTCCAAACCTCCCCACAGCTAGCATACACTTGCCTCCAGTATTCCTGAATGAACACTTTCTAGATCTATATTTTTATCTTTGCTGTCCTGTTTCTTTCTGGGACTGCTTTCCCCTTGCACCTGCATTTCAGCCATGTCACCCTCCTGCCCCTTCAGGGTGTGGTTCGTCCTACACCCCTGTCATGGTGGACTTCCCTTTCCCTCCCTTGCATCTCCCTGCACAGCCATTGGACGCTAGCAACTTCATTTTCCAATCAGAGCCACCTGGGGTGAGCATCCTTTAGCCTAGCGCAGAACACTGCACACAGGTTTTTAGGCAACACAATTAGCATGAGAGCTCAAGCCTCTACGCATGTATGCCCACCTTACTCTCTTGAAACAGGGCCTGCCACTGAACTGTAGTGTGCCTTTGTGCTCTGCTGGCTGGCTGGCTGGCCTGCAAGCTCTCAGGATCTTTCTGTCCTTGCTCCCCAGTGCTAAGGTTACAGACACACAAAGCTCTCTGTTTTATGTGGATTCTGTCATTAAAACTCTGGTCTTTACACTTGCAGAGCAAGCACTTTTACCAGCAAAACATCTCCTAGTTTCACTTTTTTTGTTTTGTTTGAGTTAGGGTTTCTCTGTGTAGACCTGGCTGTTCTGGAACTCACTCTGTAGATCAGGAGAGATCTGCCTGCTTCTGCCTCCTCAGTGCTGGCATTAGAGGCATGGGCCACCACTGCTGCAGCCTGGCCACTTTTGGTTTTTAATGTGTGGTCTTTTGAATAAAAATGGCTACTATAAGCTCACATATTTGAATGCCTTGCCATCAGGGAGTGTCACTATTTTAAAAGATTAGAAGGATCAGAAGTTGGGGCCTTATTGGGGGGGCGTGTGTCATGGTGTCATCTTCACAGCAGTAGAACAGTCACTGAGACATAATGATTCATGTATTTGTGTTGAATTTACCTTCCTGGAAGATAAAAATTAGATAGCATATATTTTTCTGTACTAATTTAATTGTTCAGAAAAAGCTGTACTTCATTTCGTCTCAGAAAGGTGTTTATTCCTTCCTGTTGCTCTGTATGTTATTTGGTCTGAGTGTTGGGGAGATAAAGGAAGGGCATCCCGCATCCATCTTTATACTGAGTCTCAGTCATCGCCATTTGTCCCATCCTTTTATTCTGAAACTTTTCAAACTAACCAAAGATAAAATCATATGAGGGAACACTCATAATCTGTCACCAAAACATATCCACGCTCAACACTGCCGCTGGGTTTCCTCTCCTTCCTCCTTCCTGTGTAGTATGTGCTGGGTGACAGCGGAGCATCGCAGGCAGCTGCCAATTCCATCCCAGGACGCAGTCCATCCAGTGCTGCCTGTCTGATTTCCCTCTTAGTGAATGGACCTTCAGTTCCACTGGAGGACTGTTGATTACCACCAAGGTTCTTTTCTTCATATACAAGATGATGTTATCCACCATAAGAGTAGCTTTACATCCTGTTTTTGTATTCCACTTACTTGATCTTTAGTTTATTTTCATTCATCCGTTCATTCATTTTTCTTAATTAAGTGCCCTAGCTTAATCAACACAGAATGTGGAAGAGAAGTGACAAGAACATGAAGGTTTCATTGTGTTCTTTTGTTCAGTCTTTTCCCACTGAGTATGGGAGCTTAGGCCTCTCTAAGTATTGAATACTTAGGGCTGGGAAAGTTCTCATCCTTGTCTTGTCTGCAGAGTTTTTTTCTTTTTAACTTCAAATGGCCTCTCCTTTTTTCTTCCTGTTTTGTCTTTTATTTTACTAATATTGTAGATTATACTTATCAATACTTGTACATTGAACTAATATTATGTTAGGATAGCTAATATTTGGTCATAGAATATAATTATTTTAATATGTTCTGGGGGTTAGTTAGGTAGTGGCATTTTACAGCTGTTTTTTAAAGGGATATTTCTCTGTAGTCTTGTGATATTTTATTTTGACTTTACTTGGTATCCTAGGATTATTAGCTTCAGAATGAGTTGGGAAGAGTTTTCCTGGCCTTTCATTTTTCTTTATTTTGTCCTTTTTATCATAAGAAATGTTTGCTGAGTTTGGCAGTGGTCCCTGGCTAATGGTGAGCTGACTGCTGATCAGCTTCTCTAGACTTGCTGTGTGCAGACTTATCCTAGACCGCCAGTGGTCAGCGCATGCTCAGACAGACTTGCTCTGGTCAGTCCCCGAGCCTGAGGCTCTGGGTGGGTGTCGAGACACACCTCGGCCCCTCCATCGTCAGCCACGTGACTGCTTTCGCCTTCACTGCTTGCCTGTGTGGGACTTGAACTCAGCAGGTGTGAGAGCCTTCTCAGATCTTAAGTTGCTCATTCTCCCAGCTGTGCATACATACATCCCACAGGTGCCAAAGCCTTCGTGGTCTGTGTGTTATTTGTTATAGTTGTTTTCTACTGCCTGACAAAGCCGTGAAATTAAATGGTTGTAATTTATTTCAGTTTAGCACTGGAGATACTTTTTTTCTTTCTTTTTCTTTTTTTAAATTTTTTACTAGGAATGTTGGACTTAACCTTGTCTATCTTTTGTGTGTGTGTAAGGAGAGAGGGAGAGAGAGAGAGAGAGAGAGAGAGAGAGAGAAGAGAAAGAGAGAAAGAGGGAATGAGAGTGCTTTGCCAGTCAAGTCTTTGATGCATCCCTGAGACCAAGTGGGGATAATAATTCTTTGGCAATGTGGAAAGCCTTCTTTCTCGCCCACTTTCATCCAGGCTACTGCTCTTCAGTTTGCTTGTGAACCCTTGGCTTCCCTTAATTCTGAAGAGCCAGGCAGTGGGATATGGGACTAGCACACATGAAAAACCAGCAGAGCTCATGGCCCACCATCTGACAGTCACCAGAGTTCCTTAGAGATTTTCCCTTATCACTACAGGCCTTAGGCTAGTTTCCATAGCTTCACATACGCTGCTTTTGAAAATGTTTTACAGCATTCTCAGTGATCTTATGGATTCTTTATCATTTTACCCTTCCTTGGTGTATTATAACTCTCTCCCCGCAATAGGAACTCATCAGGTCCTAGCTTGGCCTCAGATTTGCTGTGTAGGCAGGAATGACCTTAAACCCCCAACCCTCCTGCCTCTACCTGCCAAGTGTTGAGATTACTGGCGTGTACCACCATGCACAGCGTATTAGTCACTGCTCATGCTGCTGTCAGAGTGCCTGACAGGAACAAACTACTGCATGGTTCTCAACCCTCCCAATGCTGGCACGACCCTTTAGTACGGTTCCTCATGCTGTGGTGACCCCCGTCATAAATGTATTTTCGTTACTACTTTACAACTGTAATTTTGCTACTGTTAATGAATCGGAGTATAAATATTTTTTGGAGATTTGCCAAATACCAATTTGTAATGTAGATATTTTAGAGGTTTGTCAAAGGGGTCGTGACCCACACTTGAGAACCACTGACTGAGGGGATGAGGGACTTACTTTGGTTCCAGTTTCAGAGGGATTTCATTGAGCAGCTGGGAGTGTGGGAAGGCTGAGACAGCTCTCACGTGGTGCAGGCAGGAGGCAGAGGAAGGGAGATGAGATGACTGCCTCTGTCCAGCCCCAGCCCATGAGATGGCACCAGTCATTCTCATTGGAAATGTCCTCACAGTCACATGTGGAGGCGTGCTGCAGTCTCTAGGGGAGCCTTACTCAGGTGAAATTGACTATGAAGATTATTGGCCATCTCCCCCAGCAGTGCTTCCTTCTGCTGTCACTGTTTCTCATCACGGCCATTCTGATGTGACCATGGTCTCTATCGGTGGGGCTTCCCTTGTGTGTCTCTAATGGCTGGTGATGCTGAACCTCTTCATGCACCTGTCTGTCATCTGTGTCTTGACGTCAGTTTTTATGTGTAGGTTGTAATGGGTCAGGGCGGGGCTTGGCAGTGCGCTGGAGTGTATGCCTCTCAGTCCAGAGAGCTCTCTGTGTGCTGTTCCGCTGGTAGCTTTTCTCCTGTTCTGGTTGTCTGCTTGGTCTTGTTTCGCCCTGTTTCTCTTATGCATGTGCATTTTATTGAATTTAGCAAAGGGTTATGGGATCTTTTAAGTTATTGGAGCTGTTTATCAGGGGTGGGGAGTGGGGGCGTAGTTCCATTGTTTCCTGAAGTCTTTCCCCTTGGCTGCCAACTGCCTCAGTCCTGATAGAGGCTCCATAACCTCGGAATTCTCTTCCTATTCCACAGTTCAGAATCTTCCCTACAGACAGTTGGGGGTAAGGAAGCCTGCCCTTGCTAGTTCCTTTTTTTTTTTTAGGAGACATAGTCTTTGTCACCTGTTGTCACTGTCTGAAAATAGTTGTTTCATAGATCCCATCTGGTTTTCCCTTGTTTATAGCAGGCAGGCCAGTCTGGTCCTTGTTACTCATTATGTCTAGAAGTGGAAGTCCTGTTCCTTCAATTAAGAAGATAGCTTTTCACCGTAGAGCATGTTTCATGGTTACAGGGAAGTTGTAAAGATAGCACAGAATGTTCTGGTATACCTCTCACCCAGCTTCCCCTGGGGTTAACATGAGTTTCATGGGACATTTGTCAACACTAAGAAACTGATGTTAACATATTGAGTAAAACTTGGTACAAAAAGACCAAGCCGTTTGCCAAAGTGACTGTACCCTTAAGTGGTATGTGTACTAGTATGAATTTAATTTCCGACAGTATTTCAGCAAAATATGATGAAAACTAGCTCCATTCCATCCGTCCTCTAGTCCCCCAGACACAGTCCATCATGCTCTTTTGTGACTATATGTGACTATGAAGGTTCAATAAAGTCATGGGGTGCTCTGGGGGACCTGTCACCCAGTTACTAAGGAGGGGCTTGCTGCCTGTTCCATGTGGATTTTCAGTTTGTTGTCTCCTGAAATGATTTGTGGAATTGGGATTGTGGAATTGGGATTGCATTGTACTTAGTGCACAAATGGAGGATTTTTTGGAGACCCTGATAGTTCCAATGTGTAGTTAGGATCAGGAACACTGTAGTGCTATACAGCATCTTTATTTTAATATAGACACATTAGTGTATTAAAATGTGTTGTTAAGTTTCAGGCATAATAGTGGGTACTCTAGTACATATTTTGACTTGGACGTTTTCATAGGTAAAACTTCAGACAAATATTTTATTGGAGTAGTTTATTTTTTTTTAATTTATTTATTATTATATGTAAGTACACTGTAGCTGTCTTCAGACACACCAGAAGAGGGCGTCAGATCTCATTACGGATGGTTGTGAGCCACCATGTGGTTGCTGGGATTTGAACTCAGGACCTTCAGAAGAGCAGTCAGTGCTCTTAACCGCTGAGCCATCTCACCAGCCCCTTGAAGTAGTTTTTAAAACTCAGATCTCCTTTTATTTTTATGTGATGACAACTGTTTTTTTTTTCTGTACAATAAATGCATATTTACATACTGTAGTGAATGTACCTGCACATTTATTTACAGTCTTTTGGAACAGATGACCTTGATCAAGAATGCTTCCAAAGTATTGAGTTCAAAATGTATAATCAACTCATATATCCAGAGTGAAGAATGAGGTCTGTTTTAGAGTGCACACTTGGTTAAATTGTGTCACATGGTTATCAAGTGAAGGCTTACTTCCTGGCAAACACAGAAGCCAGTCCTACGACAGCAGCCTTTGCCAAAAGAAAAGGCTTTGTTGCTCGACTGACTGGCAAGCAGAGCAGGAACTCTAGGCTCAGGTCTCTCCTCTGTCAGCCAGTGGTGATGTCGGAGCATGGAAGGAAGGAGAGGGAATGCTTGGTGGCATGGCGGGGTGCTGTGTCTCTCCTCAGCTTTGTCTTCTCCTGAGGATGTGATCTTGTCAGACAGCCTGGTCGCTTCTCTTCATAATATCTTTTGAAAAGCTGGTTTCAAACCTTAGAACCATTAGCAAAAAGCCCTTAGGTATTTCCTGGAGGAAGTCTCACATCTGAGTGTGTCCGGTCTTAGCTGATTTCCAACCCCACAGGTTAACATCCTCTACAACACTCACTGGCTTAACTCGGCATAAAGAGGGCTTCACAATTTTTTTGCTTTTATCATTCTTTACTTACTGACATTTTAACATTCACTAAAGATAGTCAAAACATGCCAGGCAGTGGTGGCGCACACCTTTAATCCCAGCACTTTGGAAGCAGAGACAGGTAGATTTCTGAGTTTGAGGCCAACCTGGTCTACAGAGTGAATTCCAGGACAGCCAGGGCTATACAGAGAAACCCTGTCTCAAAAAAACAAACAAACAAAAAAATCGAAAACAAAAGAAAAAACAAAACAAAACAAAACAAAAAACAAAAACAAAAGAAAAAAACAAAAAAAGGTCAAAACATGAAAGAAACTTTCTAAGTTATATTTTAAAATACTTTGGGGATTTATTTTTTACCTACAATAAATTGGCTGGTTTAAAATCAAGTGTTCTAAACTCGAGTTGTTTTACCTCACAAGAAAGTAAGTTTTATTACTGATTTTATTTTTAACTGTACGATCTCTGGCAGTCATGGCATTTGGCTGTGACATGTGGTCTCAGATGGTACCTGGAGTCCCCACCAGAGTGTGCCAGAGACGCTTCAGTGGGAGAGTGTTGATGGCTTAGACGAGCCTGGACTTGCAGGTCTTTTTAAAGAAGACTTGTACTGCTGAGAAGTCAGATTTCTGTGTCTTGGCATCTGAGTATTTCTACGGAGACATTAATGAACATTTACTCTCTATTCTTGGGTTACAGTATGCATGCCAACTAGAGATATCTTTAAGAGTTTTTCATTTGTTTTGTTTAAAGATTATTTTGTCTTATGTGTTTTCCCTGCTAGTATGTATGTGCCATATGCATACCTAGGACCTGTGTAGTGAAGAAAAAGGTGCTTTTTTTTTTTTTTTTTTTTTCTGGAATTGGAATTACAGATGGTGAGGAGCCACCAAGTGGGTCCTGGGACTCTGTAAGAACAAGTGCTCTCTCTTAGTGGCTGGCTGAGCCAGTTAGAATTGTCTTTAGTCCACTTTTACTGTTTAGAAACTAAAACTGATATCTCCTTTTACACAATAGGTATTGATTTTTCTTTACACAGTAAATATATTTCTGAAAACCTAAATAACTTAAATGAACTAGAGGTACTAGTAATATTTTAAGAGATTTATTTATTTACTATGGACAGTGTGTTCTGTCTACATGTATGCCTGCACACCAAAAGAGGGCCTACCTCTAATTAAAGGTGGTTATAAAACATGACATGGTGTTGCTGAGAATTGAATGGGAGACCTCTGGAACAGCAGCCTGTGCTCTTAATTTCTGAGCTGTCTTTCCAGCCTATAGAACTAGTAGTTTTTTTAAATGAGGTTAAATATCTTATGATTTTTTTTATTTTAATGATTTTAAAATGACTAAATCAGAAGACAGGTTTAATATTTGTGATTTAGCATATTACTCTCAAAGTATTAGCTGCTGTTATGTCTGTGTGTTTTGGGAAGTTTTGCTTGTATTTGATAGGTTTTTAAACAGAGCTTGTATTAGCTGGTTATCTGGCAAAATACTGAATAACAACAGCAACTTTCCCCTCCTTTTGTCATAGGTACCTTCACTCAAATAACATAGTTGTGGTTCCAGAAGGTAAGCTCACTTATAACCTTAGTTTGAAACAGTGTCATTTATATCTTGCTTTATGAACAGAGGAGCCCCGGACCCTGTCTCTTCATCTCTAGCTCCTTAAACCTATTTTGGTTGATGAGCTAGGGAGTTTTAATTTAAAGGACTTTGAATTTATTTGCTTTAATATGTAAGTCCAGTTAAGAAAGATTAAATGGAGAAGTCTAATAAGACAATAAATAGCCAGGAAAATTACTAGACAAAATGCTGTTGGGAAACAGTGAAATAAGTACTTAGTGCAATTAACTAAGATTTTAGTTACATATAAAAATAATAGATTCTTTAAAATTCTTATGGGGGGGGGTGTTGTGGGGAGGGAGTGTGTGGGAAGAGGGTGGCAGAGGACCAATTTGTAACTTGTTCCTCAGGTATCTTTTTATGTTTGAGGGAAGTCTTCCCTGGGCTGGAACTCACCAAGCAGGGTCAGCCTGGATCCTCTCTGCATCCCTAGCCCTGGTTCCAGGCCTGCGCTGCTGCAGCCCTAGCCCTGGTTCCAGGCCTGCGCTGCTGCAGCCCTAGCCCTGGTTCCAGGCCTGCGCTGCTGCAGCCCTAGCCCTGGTTCCAGGCATGCGCTGCTGCAGCCCTAGCCCTGGTTCCAGGCATGCGCTGCTGCAGCCCTAGCCCTGGTTCCAGGCATGCGCTGCTGCATCCCTAGCCCTGGATCCAGGCATGCGCTGCTGCAGCCCTAGCCCAGGTTCCAGGCATGCGCTGCTGCATCCCTAGCCCTGGATCCAGGCATGCGCTGCTGCATCCCTAGCCCTGGTTCCAGGCATGCGCTGCTGCATCCCTAGCCCTGGTTCCAGGCATGCGCTGCTGCATCCCTAGCCCTGGTTCCAGGCCTGCGCTGCTGCATCCCTAGCCCTGGTTCCAGGCATGCGCTGCTGCATCCCTA
Organism: Mus pahari; assembly: GCF_900095145.1. Taxonomy (NCBI): domain Eukaryota; kingdom Metazoa; phylum Chordata; class Mammalia; order Rodentia; family Muridae; genus Mus; species Mus pahari. Next base: position 39,510,482 of record NC_034590.1, on the reverse strand, counting down.
GCTCTGTTTCTAGGCATGCGCTGCTGCAGCCCTAGCTCTGTTTCCAGGCATGCGCTGCTGCAGCCCTAGCTCTG
>NC_034590.1:39491295-39509660 GCF_900095145.1 Mus pahari | reverse complement strand
TGCGCTGCTGCATCCCTAGCTCTGGTTCCAGGCCTGCGCTGCTGCAGCCCTAGCTCTGTTTCCAGGCATGCGCTGCTGCAGCCCTAGCTCTGTTTCCAGGCCTGCGCTGCTGCATCCCTAGCTCTGGTTCCAGGCCTGCGCTGCTGCAGCCCTAGCCCTGGTTCCAGGCATGCACTGCTGCAGGCCTAGCCCTGGTTCCAGTCATGCGCTGCTGCATCCCTAGCTCTGGTTCCAGGCCTGCGCTGCTGCAGCCCTAGCTCTGGTTCCAGGCCTGCGCTGCTGCAGCCCTAGTCCTGGTTCCAGGCCTGCGCTGTTGCAGCCCTAGCTCTGGTTCCAGGCATGCGCTGCTGCAGCCCTAGCCCTGGTTCCAGGCATGCGCTACTGCAGCCCTAGCTCTGGTTCCAGGCATGCGTTGCTGTAGCCCTAGCTCTGTTTCCAGGCATGCGCTGCTGCATCCCTAGCTCTGTTTCCATGCATCGCTGCTGCTTCCCTAGCTCTGGTTCCAGGCATGCGCTGTTGCAGCCCTAGCCCTGGTTCCAGGCATGCGCTGCTGCAGCCCTAGCCCTGGTTCCAGGCATGCACTGCTGCATCCCTAGCTCTGGTTGCAGGCCTGCGCCGCTGCATCCCTAGCTCTGGTTGCAGGCCTGTGCTGCTGCATCCCTAGCTCTGGTTCCAGGCTTGCGCTGCTGCAGCCCTAGCCCTCGTTCCAGGCATGCGCTGCTGCAGCCCTAGCTCTGGTTCCAGGCATGCACTCCTGCAGCCCTAGCTCTGGTTCCAGGCATGTGCTGCTGAAGCTTTTTAAACCTGGGGTTCTGGGGACTGGGCTCCGGTTTCCTTGCTAGCAAGACAAGCACTTAAGCAGCTGAGCCACTTCCCAGGCCCTGCTCTTAGTGATGCCATCTGAGACGGGCTCCTCTGTCTCCCTGCTGGCTTTAAACTACTCTCCTGCCTCAGCCTCCCAGGACCACCCCAGCTGGGTTCATCTTCAAATTCTTTATTTAGTCACACATTCCCCCACTGCTTTAATGTTTTTACTTGTTCTTAAGTTAATTTTATCTCAAGAGATACTTTCCACTTTAATAACTTCATTTTCAAGTCCTGTGAGTGAAAGACAGAGTCAAAAGTGAAGCATTCACCTAGGAACACTGAGTCACACTCATTCTGCCTCTCCCTTCCTTTTCTCTCTGAAGCCATCGGGTCCCTTGTGAAACTCCAGTGTCTGGATCTCAGTGACAATGCCTTAGAGATCGTTTGCCCAGAAATTGGTCGTCTGAGAGCGTTGCGTCATCTTCGATTAGCTAATAACCAGCTACAATTCCTACCTCCAGGTAATCCCTGACTGTATAGTTTCTTGCGTGTCAGGAATCTGTTTTTAGTACCGTGCACACCAGCAGCTGGTGTTCGAATGTATTTGCAAGTATCTGTTTAAGGGTGAAACAAAGGACTGTGGGTGAAACCTGACCAAGTGTTCTGAGAACCCGGTGTAAATGTAAGAGGATAGTGTGTCTGTTTTGGGGCCACTGCGGGGTGCGTTTTGTTGAGTGTCCGCTCATCACTCTTCTCACTGCTGGGCAAGGTGTTTGTGTGAAGAGCTGTTGGCTCTGAATTTCACATCAAAGAATATGAGTGAATTTGGACGCTTAAGGTGTCTTTTTGTAAAAATAGTATTAATTAAGAACTTAAATAATATTTAACCTCATACAATGAGTAATTGCTTCTAACTATATTTATTGCAGAAACTTTCAGGTCTGTGAGGAACATGATTTTCAGGGTTTATCTTTTTTTTTTTTTTTTTTTTTTTTTTTGTAGTGTTTGAACATTCCAACTTCCAAGTTCTCTTTTTAAATAGCCAGAGAGTTAGGTGCCCTTTTGAAGACTGCCCAGAAAATGTCGAAACAGGGATAGAAGTTTTCGTGTTTGATGCTAACACATGTGTAATAGGGTGCTGGGAATGTAGCTCAGTTGGTAGAGTGCTTGCCTAGTGTATATGAAGCTCTGGATTTAGTCTCCAGCACTGTACAAACCAGATATGGTAATCCAGGAGGATCAGAAGTTCAGGGTTGGCCTCAGCTCCTTGGTGGGTTCAAGGCCAGCCTAAGATACAAGAGACCCTATCTCAAAATTCAAACAAAAGAATGAAATGTATGAATCGAATGCTTGCAAGCCCTGCTTATATACATACAAGGACACACACAGCACTTCTGTTCCATATGGCTGTTCTGCTCTTTGTTCTTTGCTGTGTATCACATTTTGTGGTGGAATGTGGTCATTTCCGTCCGGTGCGTTCCCAGAAGTTAATGGTGTTTTTCTAACATCATTTGACTGCCTCTTACTAACCACTGAAGGTATTTATTTCCTGACTGCTTTCATATAACTTGTTTTATCTACACTTCTGTTCCGCAGGAATTCAGGCATGCTTTTTTTTTTTTTTTCTAGTTTCCCAGCTTTGTTTCTGTCGTGTGCACTTGGCTGTCCTTGTTTTGGGTGATATTTTATTCTGCAGCAGCTGGGTGTCTTGAATAGGAGCTTTAGATGAACCATGAGTAGGTTGTTTGTTTCGTTTTGTTTTGAGATAGGGTCTCACTTACTGTGTAGCCCTGGGTGTCCTGGAACTACCACATCTGCCTGTCTCTGCCTCCCAAGTACTGAGAAGACAGGTGTGCACCACCACGCCTGGCCAAGAGTAGGTGGCCGTCTTCCTAGGCACTCTGTATAGCTCTGGACAGGCCTCTGACTTCCTTGCCTCACGTGTATGTATTTATCTCATTATGAGGTCATTTCAAATATTGGATTGAGTTGGGAACAAGTCTAAACATCTTCCTGATGTTGGGCTGTATTTTGAGATATAGTATGAAGAAAAGAAAGGGGGGGGGTTCTCCTGTCGTTGCTCTTCTGCAGACGCTGGCTGAGTAGCCCCGCCTACATAGGCACTCCGTCCTGTTATGTAGCTGATTTTTATGCTATATTCCCTCAAAAGGCTTCCCATTTTACTGTGGTAGTTTGTCTGTCTGCTATGTGTATGCATATGGGCTGCCATGTGCATGCATGCATATGTACGTGAGCGCGTGTGTGAGTGTGTGTGTGTGTGTATGTGTGAGTGTGTATATGTGTGTGTCCTTGAAATACCTTTGAAAACAATGTCATAGCCACTAATTGAGAAAAAGTATTCAGGATATAAATTAGCACAGGACACATATAAAAGACCATAAGGGTAGCCAGAACTCTCAAGAACTGCTCTTAAGAGTATACACAATTGGTCTTTGCATGTCCAGATTGCTTTGAGGCTCAGTGTTGTATCCGTTTCTGAAACTTACCATGACTTACAAGATGACTAGAAGGTGGCTCTAAAATGCTTTCTTCCTCTCTTGGATTGCAGTCCTGCTGCTGTCTGCCTTTGCCTTTTCTCGGCATCCCACTGCTCCAGTTGCGGGCGGCTGTCAGAAGCAGGGGCAATGTTTTCCTGGGAAGTTTGGAAGAGTCAGGGTGGGGTGGGCATGGGGGATTGTGAAAGTTGATTTGCCTTGTTTTCTGGGTTATTACACTGTATTGTGATATCTTCTCAGGTGCTAGGTCAGACATGTTAGAGTAAAAGAAAAGGGAACATTAAGCATCCAGTAGGTTGAGGCATCTTGCCCTCCTTCAGTATCCTGCCTCCTGGCTCTATTCTTGAGGGTCACAGGCTTTCTACCTGAGCTAGTTCTAGCCGGGTGATGTCTGTGAGCTTCAGCCACCTGCTGCACAGTACCTGTGCCTCCACAACTCAGACTGCTTGTGTGAGGTGTCGGAGCTGGGGCACACTGATCGTGTCGCTCAACTTGGCAGCCTGTTGTGCACCACACTGTCCTGTGAGTGGTTGGGAAGTCAGTCATAGCATTGCTAGCAGGTCCCCATTTGACCTGGGGCATTTTCTGTCACCTTCACCCTTTATAATATGCCTGCTCTGCTCCTCTGTAAGCTGTCTTTTTGGTCCCACTTGACTGTAATAATACTGCACAGGGTGCAGAGAACACAGACAGATGAGGGACGGCATAGGAAGAAACTGCGCCTCTCCTGATGACTGACCTAACTGTGCGTGAGTGGGATGTCCTAAAGCCATGTCGCGTGTTCTTTGTGTTTCTTTTGTAAATTAAAAACATGAACATATTATTATTGTACATATGCATATTTCTATAAATGAATTCTGTTTAAATATTTCATTATTCTTATGTGAGAATATGGTGTTTGAGTATGTGGGATGTGCTGTGGCGCTTATGTGGAAGTTGGGACAGCTTTGTGAAGACGGTTCTGTCCTAAATCTTTATGCATGTTCCAGAGATAGACAACAGCCACCAGGCTTTTGCAGTAACCACTCTTAGCTGCTGAGCCAAATCATTGGCCCTATTACTGTACATTAATTATACAAAATAATAGACTTTGCTGTGACTTTTGTCTTTTTTTTTTCGTTAGCTACAGGTTTAATTGAGAAATTTCCTTCATATAGATCATATGTTCTTATTGCCCTCCCTCTGCCTCCCACTCTGCTTGTCTCCCTCCTCCCCTCCGAGTGGTCCTTTCTACCCTCTCTTGTCCTCAACCGTGCTCCCTGGATGTGGCTTCTTCCACTGCGAATGGTTTTGAGTAGCATTCCTGCTGTTCATTGAGTAGATATTCTTGCATACATTAGTACTTATTTTTATTTCAAAGCAGTATTCCATTGCGTAAGCACTCAGTTCCTCCTGACGAGCAGATAGGCTTAAAAATGGTGACATTCATACAGATAAAGCTAAGAAAACACAGTGGAACAAGGCTTTTTGTGGACATACTGTTTTTGTTTCTTTGGGATAAAATATCTCAAGTGAAAGTTGTTGCTTCACAGAGCAAATGTACATTTAACTTTATAAGACACTTCCTAGCAGTCGTCAGAGTGACCAGCTCAGTTCTCACCCTTGGGCAGTATGGAGGAGACTCCTGGCCCCACCTCCTAGTGTGGTCCTGTCTGCCTCTCCTGCTTATTTTTAGCAGTGCTACTGGGTATAAAAATAGTCCCTTTATTTTGAATTTAGTTTGTATTTTCCTCTTGCCTGAGAGTGACAAGTACCTTGTCCTGTGTTTACAGGCTATTTAGAACCTTTCCTTTGATTTGCAGGAGACAGCTTCCTGTTTTACATGCTGGTGACTGGCTTTTTCAATTGCTGAGAGATTTCCACCACCAGAGCTGCCCCTGACCCCTATCCCATGAGTGTTCTTCCTGTGTCCCACTGTGGCCTTATTTGCTTCTCTGTACTCGCCTCCCAGAAATTTATCTTGGCTTTCTTATTATCTCCATCCCCCAGTTTTCCCTAGTGGAAAGCCTCCAGTACCTTGGGAAAATTGCATCAGCATATGTGCGCGCGAGTGCGAGTATACACACACACACACACACACACACACACACACACCACGCGAGCACTACCTTTCACAGCTGAACTGATTTCTCATTAGCTTTTGTCTAGGACAGATTCCTTTCCTCCCTTTCTTTCAGTCAGGGCATAGCAACTGGGGAATCTCTTTTCTTTTAAAGTAGGTTTGTCCCTTATTAAAGTTGGCTTAGGATAGATAATTTGCGACCTCTTGGCCAATGGGTTTTAGGAACGATGATTATGTGACATATCCACCTGTGTTGGTTGTTATAGGAGAATGGGGATCTCTTACGACTTTTCTATTTTTAGTTTTTTCTCTTTATTACTTTATAATTTCATGTGCATAGTTGCTTTGCCTCCATGTATGTCTATGCACCACATGAAATGTCATGACTGTGGAAGCCATAAGGAGTTTCCTAGGGCTGGAATGATGGCAGTGAGTGGCCATGTGAGAGCCAAGGTTAGAATGCAGGTCCTGTAGAGCAGCCAGTGCTCACAACTGCTGAGCCATCGATCCGGCACCTTCCTAATTTTGTTTTGCAGTTAAGTGCTCATGTGTGTCTGTGTGAGGGTATGAGCATATGATTGCAGGTGCCCATGGAGTCAGAAGAAGAGGCCCTGGAGCTAGAGTTACAGGTGATTGCTAGGCTACCTAATTATGCAGGCCAGGAATCGAATTTGTATCCTTTGTAAGAGCACTACATGCCTTTAGCTGCTGAGCCATCTCTCTAGCCCAAGCTTTCAATTTTTTTATTTCTTTAAAAATAAAAAATGTGCATGTGTGTGTGCGTGCACGAGCACATGCATGATGGTCAGAGGACAATTTGAGGAAGTTGGTTCTTTCCTTCCATTTGTGGGTCCCGGACATCAAATTCATGTCACCAGACTTGCTGGCAAGCACCTTTACCCAGGGGGCCATCTTGCCATCCAAATGTCTATAGTTTTGAAGTTGCCCTTCCCACAACTGGCCACTATAGGTTGTGGTTCTTCTGTGTTCCCTATCCATTTTAGTTTGGATTGCCTGCACATGCTTCAGTGTCATATTTTATTTCCTGTATAGCTTTTCTCTATGCACCCTTACCACTCAAGACACGTGTGCTGTTGTGTCAAGGGGACCTGACAGTAGCATGGTCCCATGTGCATCCTTCCTTGGTGCTCTTAGGTCGGATACATTTTCTCTGTAGCTTAACATGCACATATGCTTGCCATTCGCTTCCCTAGACGACTTTCTGCTGTATGCACTTCTCCCCAGCTCCAGCGCTTCCTTCACTATTTCTTGTTATGCAGGACTACATAGGGACAGGGAGCCGACTTGGGGGTTTGTTTGCTTTTCTTTTAGGAATTCTGAGTTGGCTAGATTCTTTAAGGGTGACTTTCCATTTCCCTGCCCTTCATTGTGTGTGGTAAAAGTCTGACCTTCTGCCGCTGTTCCCACACCTCTAATGGCTTTCACTATTGCTGTAGGAAGGTGGTTCTCATTATCTTTGGTATCACTGTTTTGTCTATGATGTGTCTTGATGTATGTTTTAAAAAATAATTATCTCTGTCTTTTTTTCCCCCAGCATTGAAAGTTGTCTGTCATTTCTTCAAATATTTTTCTGCATCACATTCTCTTTGTGGAACTTGTTACATGTTAAATTGGTTGGTATTTTTCTACATATCACTACAACTTTGTTCTTTGTTGTTGATGCATTGCTTATTTAATGTTTTAGCTGAAATAGAAATGTATCACTTTTCCCCATTCTTTCCTCATGTCCCCCCATCCCCTCTCAAGGGGGACGTGGTAGCCTGACACACACACTCTCTCTCTCTCTCTCTCTCTCTCTCTCTCTCTCTCTCTCTCTCTCTCTCTCNCTCTCTCTCTCTCTCTCTCTCTCTCTCTCTCTCTCTCTCTCTCTCTCACACACACACACACACACACACACACACATACATAACTACAACCCATAAGACCCACTTTGTTGATGATGTGCTTGTAGGTTTCAAGGTTGACCACTGCATTGGCCAACAGATAAGGGGCATTCCCAAGAGGGGCTAATTCTCTTCCCAGCGGTCATTAGTTGCCTATGGTTCTTTGTTTATGGTGAGACCTCATGAACTTTTCCCCATGAACATGTCCGTTGATATTGCCTTTGTTCAGATCTTGTCTATGCAGCCATTTCTAGGAGAAACTGTCTCACAGCTGGCTTGGTGTTATCATGATTCTTACACTATTTCTGCTCCCTCTTCTTTGATGTTCCCTGAGTTGTTATGTAGATGTATCTGGCTGGCTGGGACCCCCATGATCTGTTGATCTCTGGATTGTGTCCACTTGTGGTTTTCTGTGATGGTTTCTACTTGCTGTAAAGAGAAGCTTCTTTGATAGTGGTGCAAGGGTCTGTGGTTCACTGAAGAATGATACCGCGGATTCAAGTAGTATGTAAATGCAAAGAGTGTTTTATTCTGCAGAAGTCCAGCATGCTGGGGTCTCCCATCACCAAGATAGATAACCAAGTGAGCTCACAGGACTGATTTAAAGCACACTGGAATCCCAGGGTAGATGGGCTTTATCTTACTGTATCTTTAGACATGAGCGTTGAGACCATGGTCCATTTTTCACCTTTTCTGCAGGTTTTCTTCTTAGGTTCCCTTTTCTGCATTTCCCAGGAGTTTTGTTTGCCTGGAACTCTGCTCTCTGCTGCTTCAGCCTTGGGATTCTGGCGGTTTGTTTTTCACTTTCTTGTTCCATGGCCTGGCACGGGCTGCTTGACTGCAAGCTGGGCCTGCCGTGGGCCTCGCCTCTCATTTCCCTTGTTCCTCGGGTTGTAGTTTAATGGTGCATGTTCTTTGCTTCAAAACAGCTGTCCCCGCTGACGCCTTGTGCTTAGCTGTGCTGTGTTTTTGTGGGAAGGGAGTTCCTTTTCAGTTTTCCCTCCATGCCTGCCGTCAACATTTGTTTGATTTTGTTTGATTTCTCATGTTTGCTTGCCTTCAATTGGGTGTATTCTCAAGTTTATAACACTTTAAAAACTACTACTTTTCTATGATCCCTGCATCAAAACTATAACATTATTTCCTTTTTAACAAATCTAATTTCCTCTTGATGGTTTTTCTAACTTTATGATACAAAGTCACATATATTATGAGGAGAAACACTACACGGGTACAAATAAAGTATTATTGGGGAAGAGCCCCCACCAGCGCAGGTACACTGCCAAATACTTCATTGTGTAAAGACCACAAAGGCCCATGACACTGGACAAACAGAAAAACTAGCTAATCCTCCAGGCAGACATGCTTGGTACTATTGTGACCATCAGTTCCCTAGAACTCCCATGGGAGAAGGTTATAGTGACAAACAACACAAAGCGACCAGGAGCCTGAAAAGATGTTGCTCACATCTGGTTTATAAATCAGGCTTTTTTTTTTTTTTTTTTAATACTTTAATCCTTGAAAAGCTGTTTTGCATACCAAAAAAGGAAGGGCTTTTTTGCTCAAATTAAAAACATGAACGGATTGTACTTTGGTGGCTAAAAGCATGTACGAGCACAGAGCTGTGCCCTTCATGCAATCAGCACACAGAGCTATGCTTTTCATGGAACCACACAGCTGTGCCCTTCACATAACCAGCACACACAGCTATGTTTCTCATGGAAACACAGGGCTGTGCCTTGTATGTAACCACACACAGTATGGTTTGTTTGTTTGTTTGTTTGTTTGTTTTTCATGTAACCAGCACACAGCTGTGCCCTTCATCTGACTAGTGAGTTTTTTTTTTTTCCTGAAAGTCATCCTTCAAATGTGATTTCTTTTTCTTAAAGTAATTTTTTCCCAGTTGCCCTTGTTACTTCTGTGAGCTGAGGTTTAATACCTCTTCTTAAGATGACCATGTTGGTACCCAAGCAGCTTCTAACTCTGCTCACTGGTCTCTGTGGAGGGAGAGGATCAGCCTTTTATAGAAGGCCCAGTGCTCAACACTCTGGGCTCCCTGCTTCTTGCTACTCTTGTTTGTTGAATTTTATTGACACAGAGTAACCAACTGTGACAGAGGCTGATAAATTGGAGCAGGTGCTACATTGAATCTTTATAGGTCTGGCTTCCACCCTGTAGTTGTAACCCTGGTTGCAGGGGCTCGGATTCCCTGCACTAATTAACTTTTCTAAGATTGTTAGGTGGCTGAGGAACAGAACACTGGCTTCCTTCATTATCTATCTCATTGAGCTCACCTTTCAGCTTCTTAGCAATCAACTCAAAGGCAGCTCTTTGAAATCTCAAAACACAAAGCCTGCTACGCCCCAGTGATCTAGTCTCTTTACCCCATATTACTCTCCTTATGTAAACTGTACATCATCCCAGGCAGTGATGATCTCCCTCCTCCCCATCGCTTTGTTGTTGAAAACACAGCTGAGTGTAAAGCACTCCTCCAGTGTCACCAACACTGTATGTGTGGCTGATGCTGGACAGCTGACTTGAGAGGCTGTTTCTGTTGCTTAACCAGACATGCGCATTAGATCAACCCTGCTAGGGAAAGTGGGCGTGACAGCATAGAATGGAATCTGGACTCCAGCTTCTAGAGAAGAGACTGGGTAGACAGGAGAGAGAAGAACTGGGTATGTTACGAAATCTAGTTGTTATTTCAGTAGAGAGCCAAGGAAAAAGCTGCCTATTTTGACAATAGCAGTAGGGGCAATGACTGGCAGTCTTCCCCAGCTTGCCAGAGTGACCACCTAACAAGTCGTCTACCTTAGGTCACACTGAGAGCTTGTGCTTTGAATGGCCAGTATAGACTTACAGTGTGTGGTAGTCAGTACTTAAATAGCAATTACCTCATAGTATAACTAGATATAAGTAACTTGATGCAAATACTTTATTTAGATGTATACTGGATTAAATGAAACACGTAACTTTCTCAGAAAAACATGAAACTATGGCTTTTAAATTTTATTTATATACTTTTATAAACTGACAATTTGGCCAATAGCAGAGGATAAAAATGTCCATTAAAATTCTTCTAAGAGAAGAAAAATGTTTTATTTTCTGGACTGTGAGTCCTTTTCAGTGTGGAATACAGAGAATATTCCTTTTTAGGAAAGTTGTGAAGAGGAATGGTAGAAAATGTGCCAAATGTCTGAACTACAAAAGTTCGTTGTGACAGTATTTTTAAAAAAATAATTTAAAAAGCAAGAGAAGTAAAGTTGGTGCCTGAGACTTGATGCCTCTGCCTTCTGTCTCGCCGCTGGCCAAGGCACAGTGAGTTCACGCTCACCGACCATTCCTCTGTGACGTACCACAGCAGCTAATGTCATGGAAACCTGTACTCAGTGTGAGCAGCTCTGTCCACAAGCAGTTGTCACCTCAGGCCTTTCCCAGGCTTGACGCTGTGTGGGGACTGCACTGATGCCCCCAAGGTCTGCAAAGGGAGGCGGAGTCAGGTGCAACCTCAGGGACTGAGAAGGCTTGTGAGTGGCTTGCAGAGGCACACTCACCTCCTAGTGTGCACCATGCAGTGCTTCCGGAGGGAGGCCCTCAGACCTCAGCTTTCCTCAGTAAAAGTGTTGCTATGATAGAAGCCTGTCCCGGGTTTATAACCGGTTTTAATGTTGGAAGCCGACAAGTCAGAGTAGTTTTTAACTGCCTGGGACTGCAGATGGGCTCTTAATCTTCTGGGCGGGCTTCCTTGAGGACTAGTTAAATGTGTTTTCTTAGGTATATCCTGTTCAAGAGCCCTCGGACAGGGAGTTCTTTTTGTACCTAAATCAGCTTTCAGTATTTTAGAAGTAGCGTGGAGCAGTTTCTATCAGTCTTTTGATGTTTTGGCAGAACTTGTATCATTTTTATTATAAAGAACTTTCAGATATTAAACACAGTTTTTCTGTTAGTAGTGTTTGATGCATTGCGTATATCAACCTAGCTGTGAGAACAAAACTCATTTTGACATATAAACAAGGATTATATCTTCATATTGTGGTAGTTGTCATCCTGACACAGTCGGTATTACCTTGGAAGGCAGTCTTCACGAAGGATTATCTAGGTTAAGTTGGTGTGTGGGGTTTATCTTGCTTACCTTCACTGAGGTGAGAGGCCCCACCCACTGTAGCAGTGAATAGAGCTCGAGCAGGTATGCACCCGCTGGTGGACTGCTGGAGCAGGCATGCATGTACTGGTGCACTGCTGGAGCAGGCATGCATGTACTGGTGCACTGCTGGAGCAGGCATGCATACACTGGTGCACTGCTGGAGCAGGCATGCATACACTGGTGCACTGCTGGAGCAGGCATACATGCACTGGTGCACTGCTATGCCTTTGATTATGAATGACTCATTGCTTCAAGTTCCTGTTGCCTTGGCTTCCTGCTCTGGTGGACTTTCACTTGGAAATGTGAGTCAGATAAACCCTCCCTCCCATCAGTTACTTTTCTCAGGGTATTTTATCAGCAAGGATTAAAACCTAGATATATAGTTATAACAGCTTAAGTTGATTTTTCTTCAGTATCAGTAGTATATTGATATCAATATACTACTGTTAGTGACATCACCAGAAAATTAGAGTTTCATGAAGAAAACAGAACTGGAAGCATATAGGTTAAGTGCAAAAATATATCTTCAGAAATGTTTTAGCATGTAAAACAATAAGCTTTTATTTCATTTATTATTCAACCATATTATTTGAAGCATAAGTGTTGCTTTATTTCATCAGCAAATTGGGTCTTAACCCTATTAAAGGTTTTAATTGAAATCTGATTATCTATTCTGTAAGTGGGTTTATGGTTAATGATTGTTTTAATGAATGAAAAGCCTTCCCATTTGCCAAGGAGTCGATGCAATAATAAGAAGCAGTTCCAGGACTGCAGTTTGATATTCCTTGTTTCCTCCCCGTGTGCTGAACAGTTGGCGTTGGCGGTCTCTGTTGAATCTTTTAAACCACCATTTCTTCAGAGGCTTTGCTTTTAAAGTAGACTCAGTTTTCTCTGTCCATTTGTTTGTAGATTAAAGACAGACAGACAGACAGACAGACAGACAGACAGACAGACAAAGCATCATAGACTCTACCGTGCTGTTGACTCTCGGCTTTATCAGTGAGGAGAGGCTGCAGAGTTGAGTGCTCTTACATGCAGATGACAGATGCCTTGAGTTAGTTAAGTGTTTCCTCTGCTCCCTGCCGGAGGCTGCTGACATACCTGCTTTTAATACAATTTGGAGCGAGTTAAAGCCTTGCTACATCTTGCTACAGTTTGGGTTTGGAATGTCCCCCACAGTTTCATGGGTTGAGGATCTGGCCTCCAGTTGGGTGTGTTCTTGGGAGGCAGTAGAAACCTGAGGAGGCTGGCCTACTTGGAGGAAGTTAGTTACTGGAGACGTCTTTGAAGGGTGTGTCTTGCCCTGTCTTGTTGGCAGCTGCCATAAGGCGAGCAGCTTGGTTGTACCGCATGCTCCCCTCCGTCATGCTTGGTTGTACCGCATGCTCCCACCATAATGCTTGGCTGGCTGTGGATGGAGTGAAGCCTCTAGTACCATAGCTTGGATAAGTCTGTCTCCTTCAAGTTGAATTTCTCCAGTGTTACTTCACAACAGTGGGTGACACAGACCTCTTTTGGTGACATTTTTCTGTGGCTTGAGGAGAGGAGAAGGGTTTGCTCAGAGGTAGGTTTCTGATATTCATTGTGAGTGATGGGATTCTGTGCATTATGAAAGCTGTCGTTTATATAATTCAACTCTCTCTCAATTATCAACTATCTAGGAATCAGATATCAAGCCTGGTCACATGACTCAACAGATACGGAAGTATATTTGCCACCAACCTTGATAGCCTGAGTTGAGTCTCCAAAAGTGGTACAAAGACGCAACTGGTGCCCTCAAATTGACCTCTGGCTGCTGGATGTGTGGATGTATGGATGTATGGATGTATGCTGTGGAACATGTGCCCACACATCATATACACAAGAGAAATACTCTTTAAAAAGTTTACAAGAACCAAGTACTCTGTGTGTGTGTGTGTGTGTGTTGGGTGATGGTGGTGGTGGTATATATACCTATAATAGGTATATATGGTGTTTAGTGAGATATTAATTATAGACTATAGAATACTCATTTTAAGTAAAAGGAAAAAATGATGTTTTAACTCTTTTTTTGTGGCCCTTAATATAAATAAACCAGATTGATGACTCAGTCCTTACTGATACTGTTACCGTGTTTAAGACTCTCTTCTAGAATGCCATGGCTGTATTGCTTCATCTACTGTCTTGGCTTGCACTGGAGTGAAGTTGTTTTTTAGCTTTATCCATAGAGCTATTTAAGTTTCCCATACTTGGAATTCCATGGAACCTTATATACTGTAAATGTTAAGTAAAATAAATGACTATAAAATTAATGTGACTTGGGGCTGGAAGTGTAGAATGTTTGTCTAGCATGTGGGTTCAATTCTTAGCACTTCCCCTCCCTCTAAATTAATGTGTTTTTGTCTCTGCTTTTATTTTTCCTTTGTGGTAGGGAAATTTTAACTCCCACTACAATTTAATAACCGTGATATAAAATGAAATTTGAAAATTCGCTTGTGTCCCTTAAAGATACAGTAAGGTGTGGTGGTTAAATAAGTCTGTTTCCTGTTCATAGCTTAAATTTGAACTACTTCTAAATTAAAAACACTCTTGTTATGAGTATCACAACAAGAAATAAAATCCTGATTTTCAATTCCCAGCACATTATCTGTAGCTAATCTACAGTCCGTCCTCTGTACAGTTCTTTCTCTGTACAAGATACTGAATAGTCTTTTTAGTAATATGTTGTTAAATTTTATGACAATACCAGCAATTTTGTTCCTGGCATGAGTTAGTAATTAAAATCTTTTCCTGTTGATTTAAAGAATTTGAAGTATCATTTATATACTATAAAACACACCATTTTAAGCATGCAGTTGATAAGTTTTTAAAAATATGCACGGACTAGGAATGCCCCATCTAGTCTAGTGAAACCATTGCCATCAGTTTCAAGTTCCATAGTGCCTGCCTGCTGCCAGGCCTGGTCCCTCCCCGAGCGGCTGCTGGCCATGCATTCTGGCTCTGAGCTTTGATGTTTTCAGTTTTACCTGGATGGAGCCGTGTGGCCTTTCTGCGATGCTGATGCACTCAGGACAGTGTTTTCGTGTGTACACCGTCATAAAACATGAGTTTCACTCGTTTGTTACTTTTTACTTCAGACGATGATGGTGATTCTTTGGATGGGCTGTGTTTTGTTTATCCATAAGTTGATCGATAACTTAGATGGTTTCCACTTGGGACTGTTATGAATAATGTTGCTATGAGCGTTTGTAAACAAGGTTTTTGTGGATATGTATTTTCCTTTCTCTCCTACGAGTACCTGAGTAGCCTCTCTCGGTTATACGGCAAGCGGACTTTTAACTGGAGGAAAGTTCTCAACTATATTGTCAGAGTGGCTGTGCCATTTACATGCCTGACAGCAATGTTGAAGGGTATGGTTCTTTCTCATCCTTGTTAACATTTAGTACATTCACTCTTTTTGAATTGTAGTTCCACTGGCCATGTAGTAGCATCTTTTTCAAGCTTTAATTTGCATTTTATTAACTAAAGGTTAATATATTTTATGTGTTTGTCCTTTATTTGGTAAAGTATTTCAGATATTTAATCATAAATGTGTTATTTTTTAAAAACTAATTTTTCTTCTTTATGTGCACGTGGAGTCTTAATCTTGATATTAGAAGTATTCCTCAGTCGCTCTCTCTAATTCTTTGAGTAGTCTCTCAGTCAAATCCAGAGCTTGTTGCGGTGGCTAGTGTCACTAGCCAGCTTGCTGCATATGTCTGTCTGCCTCGGATGGCATGGCAGTGAAGTACCACACCCACCTGCATGCATGAGGTGAGCACTTTATCTGCTGAGCCTTCTCATGGCCCCTGGTTGTTGGTGGTCTTGATTGTTGCATTGAAAGGTTTCTTTGTATATTCTGAATGGTTCTGTATTCATTTGAGTTTTAGAACATCATTTTTACAAAAAAAAAAGAAAAGAAAAGAAAAAAAAAACTAAGCTTGTGGTACTCAGATAGTGAAGACTTTAAATGTGATAAAACTTTTATTTAACTCATTAATGAGGAAGTTGGTAAGATGTAACTATTTCAAAGGAAAATCCACAAAATGGACAAACTAGAGATGAGTAACCTTCAGATAGGTATAGCTTTCTCCACAGGACCAAAGGGCCATCTTCCCAACCAGAGGTAACATACACACATGCCTGTAAGCAGAGAGGATTGTATATTGTTGTCAGTTATTACAATGTGCAGTTATAAAATAGCTTTCATAGAATCCAAATTAGCCTGGAAGGATGAGACCGAATCTGAGCTTGTAAAGTTTTGCTGGAGTACAGCCACGCCCATCCTTATACATACTGTCATCTGTGTCTGTTATATAGTTCGCAAAAACTAAAATGCTTATTAAAGAACCTTTAAGTATGCTGGCCCATATTCTTGCCTTTGTCAGATAGATAACCTGGAAATTTATTTGTTTGTTTGTTTTTACTTAGTCTGTGATAGGTTTTTGTTTATATTTTAGTGATTTTTTTTTTAAAAAGAGCAGACATTTAAAATTATAATGATGCCAAATTTACCAAGTTTCTATTTTGTAGATTGTATTATTGATGTTCTAGTTAAGAAATGCTTGCCAAACTCTGTGTCATAAAATATCATATTCTGTAAGTCCTAGTGTAGTTTTGTGTCTTTCATCTATGTCTGTTATCCATTTCAAATTAATTGTTGTGCATGCTATAGGTAATGATTGAGATTTTTGGTTTGGTTTTGTTTTTAACGTCTGGCGTTTTTAGCTGTTGCAGTTCAATCTGTTGAAAAGGAAGTTGCTCCATTCCTCTTGGGTGCCTCGTGCCCTGATAACTGTAGCTTTAAATTAGGGTTTTTAATGAGGCAGTGAGAGAGTCCAATTTTTTTTTTCTTTTTTGGATTTCTTTTGACATCCTGACTCTTCTTAGGATTTATTTTTATTTTACGTGTATGTGTGTTTATCTGCATGTCTGTAGTGCACATGTGCATGCCTTGTGCCTCAGAAGTCAAGAGAGCTGTGGCTCTCCTGAAAGGGGAATTATAGACTATTGTGACCCGAAACCCTGCCCTCTGCACAAGCAGCAAATGCTCTTAGCTGCTGAGCTGTCTCTGGCCCCACATTTTTCCTTTCCTGACACTGAACTCATTCACATGGCCATATGGGTTCACAATGGTGCACATGAGTACTCTGAAGAAGATGAGGCTTAGGACCAAAAGGACCTTCAAGCAAAGTGGTCTATGGAGACCATTACACTAGTCTCTATAATTGTAATCACCCACTCTATTTCTTGGTTTTAGTTATCTAAACATTGGATACAGCTTCTCTTTATTTTCTTGTGTCTGCACAACAGCACAGCTTTTCTCAGTAGCACAGGGACATGGATGGAGTGGAGTAGGGAGGTCTGACGAAGTCTTACCACCTCTAGATCTGAGGACAGCACAGATGTGAGATGCAATGGCCCAGCCTCTTCCCATGGGCCTGCCTGCCTTTTTCTGCATGGCCAGATTGTAGGCAGCCAAGTAACACAACAAGAGGCTCTGGGTTTGGGCACATGCTGGGTTGCCTTGGTGGATTATGAAGTTCTGTAGAAGTCATTCTAAAGCATCAGGAATTGCTGTTGAACTGGCTTTGTGCTAGAAGGTGGATCCAAAGTGACTAGTCTTTCAGGGCATCTCACCACGTTCAGATGTTGTCAAGCTTCTGTCATTTCTAAATATGGTGTTTAAATACATAAACCAAGAAAAATGGACTACATAGCAAATACATGCTTAACTTTTTTTTTTTTATTTCACAGTACTAAAGTCATAATAAACAGAGCTCTGAAATTTATGAATGTTTAACAATGTTTATAAGGGAAATGTTTTCTGGATGTTCTTGGAACTAAAATTTTCCCAAACACCTTCAGAATGCAGGCATTAGCTTTTGAGAAAACATAAGGGTGACTTTAAAATAGTTTACGGAATGCTAATTCATAGCTATGTTCCTTTTTAAAACCTTGTGATCTGCTGATTAAACCAGTAAAGGTTGAGATGAGGAAAAATTATATAAGTTCCCTTCATATTTTTGTCATATTAAAGTGATTATTTTTGTGAAATCATTCTGTGTTTTTCAAGCCTCTCTGGCTGCTTCCTAAGCTGAATTCATATTCATTCTCTCTCTCTGTAAAGCTGTGATGAACTTCACCTGCCTCTCTATTGCTTTGGAAACACGTTTTAGCATCTGCCCTTGAGTCTTTGAGCCTCAAGTGCTGGTTTATTTCCAACACAGGGATGAAGGTTGTTTCTAAAGAACACTCTGTTAAATGCTTGGACTTCTCTTTTCTTTTTTCCTTTTTTCCTTTTTTTTTTTTTTTTTTTTTGTCTTTACTTAATTATTTCTAGTATTGCTCCTTATTAGGCTAAATTACTTTGGTATCTCTAATTAAAAATTAAATATCTTCTAATGACCTGGCTTTTAAGGAGACTTGCAGGCTAATGATGCCGAGCCTTTTTAGTTTGTTGTTGGCCCAGACATTGCCTACTTTAGTTTCCTAATTTAGTAACAGAACTAAAACTATTCAAGACCTGGCAGGTTTGGTATGCAGGCGCCCAGCCAGGAAGCGTGGGTTTCTTAAGCAAATGGACGCTTGGGGATTTGAGGAAAACACAGCTTAAGTTACATGCTCTCTGCACTTCACAAATCCCTGACTATTTAAAGGAACTCAGCTAAGCTGCTGCCACACACTCCAGGTCTGTTTTGTTAAAACACACACACACAAAATGAAAGTTTCCTTTTCCAAAGTTGGCTTTCCTACTTGGATCTTTAATGTCTCATAAGTAATATGTGGACATTAGTTGCTAGTTTTACTCAGTGATTTTTGTTGTTGTGTTATTCTTCAAGACAGGTTTCTCTAAGCATCCCTGGCTGTCCTGGAACGCTGTAGACCAGGCTAGCCTTGAGCTCAGAGATCTG
>NC_034590.1:39458293-39490855 GCF_900095145.1 Mus pahari | reverse complement strand
CTTCAGAAGAGCAGTCGGTGCTCTTACCTGCTGAGCCATTTCACCAGCCCCTATTCTAGTCTTTCTTGTTATGTGTAAGGAGGCCAGCTGTCTATTTGTCAACATTGGAGTTGGGTTATTATGAAGTAAATTTTATTAATGAAGCATTTATCTCTTATAAGGCAGCATTGGTCTCAGTGGTAAATGAATGAAAAAAAAAAAATGGAAAGGCCATGACTGTTCCTAGGTATGGTGAAGGAGAAAGTTTATTATAGATATGTGGGAAGCATAGCCAGAGGCAGGGACATCGGGGAGTCCAGAGTGAATCCGACTAGGCTGAGCTGAGCCATGTGTGGAGGGGGTCAGTGAGAACAAGGAAAAGGGGAGAGAGGGGAATGAGGTATAGCAGCCAGGAGGCCAAAGGTACAAAAGGTACACATAACCAAAATGGCTGTATTGTATCGGGAAGAGCATGGGCGTGGGGCTAGAGGGCTGGGTATGACAGCCCTGCCCTGTAACTGGTAGGAACTCAGAGATGCTGGGAGAAGCTGGAGGCCAGGTCTGCTTGGATTAGTTAAATAGACACCTCATCTGTTTGTCCTGGGTTTGAAACTTAACAGGGAGCACAGTTGATTTTAATGCATACTTAATTGGTATTCAATTTTTTTTTATTTTGTAGGAAATTCCTTTATTATAGTGTAAATAACTTTCAGTAGTGATATAATGTAACAACACATTTAACAATAGTTTATACCACACAGTAAATAAGAAAGTGTTTCTTTGAAAATATGTCATCATAGGAACCTTATCTTTACATTAATGCCAGAAAATGCCAAAGTTGTTTTCTCAAGGCAATAGGGCTTGATCCTTTTTTGGATATTTTTCTCTTAATGCACATGGATTTGCCATTTAATGCATCATCAAGTCTAAGAGTGATCTCTTAGGGAGTTTTAGAGAAGTTGGCAAGATTTGAAACTGGGTTTCAAATTTAAAAAAAAAAAAAAGATTAAGACACTTCTGGGATAGCCCAGGAAGTAGAAGTCATCTGTTAACTTGGTAGATAGACACATTTACTCCACTTTTGCTACAGGTTGTCTAAAGCCTGCCTATTTCCCCGGAGCCTGATTGCTATCCCTTGGTTTTGGTTATTGCAAAACTAGGGCCTGGGTGGCTAGAGCTCCTTGTGTATGCATTATTTTCCCCATGAAGTTTTAAATTGCACTTTCCATCCTGAATTTCCCACATTAGACCTCTCAGGCTGAGGAGAGTGTGAACTTGTCTTAGTTTCTAGCTAGCCATTTGGATAGTGAGTTGGGCTCTGGCCCCTATTTATTAACTAGTCCAAAATCAACTCAATGCACCACTTAGATGGCTGCCAGGAGGCTGATCTGGGAGTTTACTACTGCTTTTTCATACCAAGCAACCTAAGGGATTGACTGCTTATGAATTAGCTGACAGGTGAAGTGAGAAGTCACTTCTAATCTCTTATATTCCCGTTCCCCAAGCTTCACGCTTGGCCACGTGAAAGATCCCTCCTGGGGGGATGCTTTCTGCATGAATCGAATCCAAATCTTACAAATGTTTTTCAGGATGTGTTTTAAGTCTCTTGATAGACATTCCTGTAAAGTGGCTTTACAGCCCATGAGAAATTGCTCACAGGCAAAAAATACCCCCAAACCCTGGAGCTACAAAACAACTCTTATGGCTGACTGAGAAGCCAGCTAGAACACAAAGCTTTTTAAGATGTAGAGGGTCTTGGTGGACAAGTCTTTGTATATAATACCACTGAACTGTGCTAAACAGTTTCAAAGTTGAGAAGAATCCAAATATATCATCTATAAAGATTCCTTATTTTAGTTTCATTGTTTATTTTAGACTTTGGTTCTGAAACACTGTCTACATTCTTGACACATGAAGATGACATGGCCACTTCAGTGCCTCTGCATGTTGTGTAAAGAAAACCTTAAAAGTGAAGAAGGACAAAGAGATGTCTTAATAAGACACATATACTGTACAAACAAAACCTAAATTATATATAAATACACCCCACCCAGCATGCCTTCCTTTTCCCACTACCTGCCCAAAGCAATGCCAAAGGCTCGTCTCTCTAAGACCCATGCAGCGTACGAAACGCCAACCATCCCTAGCCTTGCAGATACATCAGTCATCTGCAGCCTATTGGTGGTTCTGCAAGTGCAGGGAAGCGGTTTCCCCGGAAGCATTATTACTCTTGGCTGAGATCCCGGGACTTAATCTTCCCGGTGACCAAACTGGATCCCACTGTATCTACCAGGGAGGCAGCACTACCTGCTCAGAAGCTCCAGAGGCACCGCTCAGGGATACTGGGAAGAGTCTCAGAAGAGAAAGTGTACAATGAGCTAACAGTCTAGGTTAATATAAATTCTTTCTCAGTAAGTAATTTGGGGCAACTTGCTTCTGCTTTACACTGCATTGTGGAATCATTCTCATAGTATACTATTAAAAACTGATATATAGTTATTTTAAAAGCTATCTATGTAATCACCTCTTATATGCTTTCCATTAATTTAATAACAACTTAATGAGCTATTATGTAAATCTAAGGAGTAGTTAGCCTTAAGGAAGCCAATACTGTGCTAATTCACAGGAAGGAGAAAAAGCAACGCAAACAAAAGTTCACATCATCAACAAGAACTTTAGAGTTTTGTCAAAGTGTTGCAAAAATGTCCCCCAAAGCATTTATAGCAATTTATGTTAAGAAGCCAAAGTTGAGGGATAAGGAGAACGCACTCAAATTCTTTAAGGTAAAAATCCACTTATTTTATGCTTGTAATACATAAATTTCCCCTCAGACCTAAGTTCATAATTTGTAGACATTGCTCATTCTCTGATACATTAATACATATACTAAATATAAATAAATTAATCAAGAATGCTTAAAAATCCAAGTTAACATGATGCTGTATCGAAAAACAAGACAAAAACAAAAAAACAAAACAACCCCCAAGAAAACATAAAAACCAAACCTTGCACAATCTCCATTCTGTGTAAATACCCCCACTAAAATGTCAGTTGTGCTAAGGGATTCCACTTCAGTGCAGAAATGCATTGATTTGATGTATCCTTGTTGGTTTTAAGGTCTTTAGCACTTCTGTTTCTAAGTATCACCTTGCTTTGAAATGATGAGTAATTGCTACCAAATCACAAATCATCACAAATCTATTTTAGTTTAGTCTGAATAAAATCCAGCATAAATGTATTATTTTGTTCTGGGCATCATGGCTTGGTGTCTTTCTTTCCAGCTTCCTTCTTCTGGACAAACCACAGTTTAAGTCATTCTGGACTTAAACTTAAGAGGAAGAGACAGAAAAGTCTATCTTTGTTGTTTTCTTTTTAAGTCTCCAGATGTGGCTAAGACACTTCTTTTCAGACATGTAGTTGTGGCACCTGATCTTTGAAATAGAAGTACTTTAAACATCAGCCAAATTTGGTGATCCGGAGGTCCCCATTGATCTTTATGGTGTCAATTGCGGATAATGTTTGAATACGATGATAAGAATCAAAAAGTTGGTGTCTATCCACACTCTGGAACGTGGGTGCTCGCGAAGAATCTCTACCCTGAATGGCTGGTCTGGGATGAATGGAAAGTAAGGGATTGCAGAGTGCTCTTCGCCTTTCTCCTGAGATACAAGAGTTTCTGAGGAGCTGCTGGTCTGTGAACACAGCTTTGAGTTCAATCGGCAGGAGGATCTTCAGGGTCACCACAGGTCAAGCTGATGGCAAAGCTTTTGGGGTTGAGATCTATGATGCCCATCACTAATACCTTCTTGCCTAGTCTCGTGCCACCTTTAATGTACCCGGAAAATGGAACTATCAGTTATGGGAAGTACACGTCGGCTTGAACTGGAAAACCCAGGGAGTTGTTTAAGTGCCCATCATCAAGTTTCACCACTGCGTCACTGTCGGCCACAGACCCCGCCACTCCACGTTCCTGTAGCGCCTGGGACGTGGCAGCCGGCGCGGGTCCGAGTTGAGCCGGGTGCACGTGCACACTCCAGGCTGGTGAGGCCGCAGGCCCAGGAGTGAGAGGGAAGGCAGGCAGCCCGCGTGAAGGTCACAGTCCGCATGAAGGTCACAGTGGCGAGGAGATTGACAGTGGCAAGGGTGGTAGTCAAATTCTATGTGCTTTAGGATCAATAAAATTCCTCATCCAAAAGAGTAAATAACAATACTAATAACCATCATGTTTTTTTTTTTAATTGTTACCTTATTTGTTGATTTATTGATCTTGGAGGTGATGGCATCCACTTGCCATGAAGAAACATGAACTGGGTCCTAGGGATTGAACTCAGGCCCCTATGGCATTGTGACAAAGCTAAGCTAGCTTTGTTGGGCCCAGCATCACAAATTTCTTGACCAAAATTGCCCAGTCTACTAATCTGCAAAAGAACAGTCAATTTGGGGCCAGTATGCTTGATCAGAAGGGCAAAACTAAGTCCTGAGGGTTGTTTGTCCTCTGACCTCAACTAGTGTGCTATGGCGTTTGTGTCCCCATGTGCATATATACAGATACACATACCATATAGTGAATAAATAAGTGATGTAAACGAATTAAAAACTGTTTTAAAAAGGATCCATTCTTCAGCTTTTGTGAATGAATAAGGCAGCTGGATGCTGAAGGGTGAGTGACCTAAAAGGCACAGGTATGCTGAGGACCTCTGGACGGGAAAGGTGATAAGGTCACATTGGCAACATCTGGAGGCAGGTAGGAGCCAAGAAGCTCCACAGGGTCAACACACCACTCTCCATTGGGCGTTACGGTGGTGAGGTGGCAGGACAGACCTACAGATGGAATCTTCTGCCCCAGGAAGCTCCCAGGCTCCTAGGGCTTTGGCTGTCTGAATTTACCCAGAGAGACTGCTGCCCTCCATTGTTGAGGTCAGTCTCTTGTCTTCCTGGTGTCTTCATGAGGCCCTCTAACGGATGCTCAGTCCTAGTACAGGAACAGACACTCGGGTTACTTTTTAAAATCTCTGCAGGGGTTCAGGTACACGGGAAGACTTGGCTGTCTTTCCTTTGGAGCTATTCTTACTTATTCAACGAGGTTTCTGTGGCATGTAGTTTACCTTGTAGGCTAAGTTGGCTGGCCAGTCACTCCATCTTCCCATCTCTCTGTCCCCTGCGGAAGGACTTTGCATAGGTGCTGAAGCTTCAAGCGTAGGTCCCCAAGCTTGAGCAGCAAGCACTTGACTAGCTGAGATGTCTCTCTCCCTTCCGTCACACAGGGGACGGAAATTACCTTGTTCCTGACTATATTCTTCTGCCTCATGGCTGCTCTGATACCAGCCTTCCCTGTACTTTCCTGAAAGAGGGCCCTGTTCCTCCAAAAGTGATCAGAAGAGTTTTAAGGTGCAATACCTGTTTTTTTTTTTTCTTAAGATTTATTTATTTATTTTATGTGAGTACACTGTACCTGTCTTCAGACACACCAGAAGAGGGCATCAGGTCTTGTTACAGATGGTTGTGAGCCACCATATGGTTGCTGGGACTTGAACTCAGGACCTTTGGAAGAGCAGTCAGTGCTCTTAACTGCAGAGCCATCACCCTGTTCTTATTAATAAAAAACAGTTTTAATATATACCGTCTTGGTCATTATGGACTAGATACAGTGGGAAGCCACTGGAAGATTTTTAGCTCCGGACATGATCTCATGAGTTCAGAAGTAACCACTAAGATGGCTGTTGTAAAATAGAACCCAGGAGGGAATACTGGAGATGACTTAACAGTCCACAGCACTCACCCTACCAGGAGATGGTCTTGCCTCCTGCTAAAGCCAAGCGGAATTGCTTTATTTTATTTGGTGCTTTAGGATCTTCATGAATCTCCTCATTTTCTCTAGCCCAGTGGGAGGCTTTATCCTTGATTATGTGTAATGAATCTCAAGCACTGAGGAGCTGTAAACCTTCCATGGGGTGACTTAGATAGAATCAAGAACAAGATCTTCTAATTCTTAGTCCAGGGCCTTCCTTCTCCAGACCATTAGCTGACACATGGAGTCTTTGAAAACTGATATGAGTAGTTTTTATAGTATCAAAAAGTGTTGTACCAGTTTTTTAATATTCCCTTAGTTATTGCCTGTGAGTGGTTAAAGACAGTAACATAGTTTATTGTCTTAGGTCCTGAGGGCTTGCAGCCCAAGCACAGCTTAGTGAGTTCTTAGAAGTCTCACAAGGCTGCACTTGAGGGCAGGGTGGCTAGGGCTGTGGACCCAGCTGAGGCTCAGCTGCAGAAGGAACCAGTATTTACTGCAGATTCTTTAGCACTGTGTCTTGTACTTGAGAATGGAACGAAGATAGTTGAATCCATAGAGGGAGATTGGATATATTTAACCTTGTAATAATAAAGGAATTCTTGTCTGTTTTTTGCTAATCAGCTAATATTTTGTTTAAAAAATAATGCTCATATCATTTTTTCTTGAGGTTTGGGGGATGTGGTTCCAAATCTTGTTCATCCCATTCTATGCCAGTTTGGGGTCCAGGTGGATTACCTGGATGCTGTCCTTACTTGGCTGTCACAGATCAGCATCCTAGGCGAGCTTCCAGGTAGCCATCTTCCATCCCACTTTCTCGTCTACTATACAGGGCCATGCCAATCTTCTGTAGATTCTTTGCTTGCTGAGTTATAAAAATGAATCCTAGAAGGTTCAGAAAACACAGCCACTTTCTCAGTGGTGCTCCGAGTCTGTTCTCAAACAGGTTTTCTTGATTATGCTCTAGCTTGGTTCATTATTCTGAAATAATCAGATGCTGTAAGGGTCCATGATTCACTGAAGATTGATATCCAGCACTCAAATAGTATGTAAACGCAAAGATTATCTTACTTTGCAGACGTCCAGGATGCTGGGGTCTCTCATTACCCAGATAGAGAGACAACCAAGTGAGCTCAAAGGCCTGATTTGAAGCACATTAGGGGAATTCTGGGCTAGGTGGGCTTTGTCTTACTCTGTGTCTAAGGATGACATTCCATTACCAGGGCTGACTGGAAACTGCTGACCCATTGTCCTTGCTTCAGTCGTGGTGGCGAGGCAGTTTCTGACTAGCTGCCTGAAGCCTGGGTTTTTACATTCTAATCTCCTGAACTGCCCATTTGAAGCCTGCCACGGAGTAGGCCTGTCTCATCAATGCAATAGCTAAAGGAATGTGTGTTTGAAAAACTGTGGGGTTCTCTCCTCCTCCACAGTTTCTTTCTTCAGTCTGCGGTTTCATTCTTTTTCTTACTTGAGAACTTCATGTTGAGACTGGAGTAGAGAGTACTGCTCTTACAGAAGACTGGAGTATGATTTCCAGGACCTGCTTCAAGCAGCTCACTACCACCTGTAACTCCAGCTTCAGCAGAATTGGATGTATCTGACTCCAAGGCCATATGCACACACACAAATGTACCACACATAGACTGCACACATGCAAGTGATTAAAAATGACAAAAAGCATGAAAAGCTTAAAGGCCAGACATAGTGTTGCACACCTTTAAACTCAACAGCAGAGGCAGTTGGGTCTCTGATGACGGCACAGCTTCTCTGGGGTAGGGCAGCCAATAAGAGCCCATTAGCAGTTACAGTGGAGATGATTTATGCTTCTAAGACTTGAAAATGAGCAGCGCATGTCTCTCAGGTAGAGTACAGCTCATGTCTCCATGGTGAACCTAATAGGGTACATAGCGTAACATACTAACTATACAAAAGAAATAGATTCTTGGGGCTGGTGAGATGGCTAAGTGGGTAAGAGCACTGACTGCTCTTCCAAAGGTCCTGAGTTCAAATCCCAGCAACCACATGGTGGCTCATAACCATCTATAATGAGAACTGATGCCCTCTTCTGGCGCGTCTGAAGACAGCTACAGTGTACCTGAGCGAGCAGAGTTGACCAGAGCAAGTGGGGCTGATCGGAGTGAGCAGAGAGAGGTCCTAAAAATTCAATTCCCAACAACCACATGAAGGCTCACAACCATCTGTACAGCTACAGTGCACCCATATANATAAAATAAATAAATCTTTAAAAAAAATAGATTTTTTTCAAGCACATAGAACACTTACAAAAATCCACCAAGAGACGAAATTATCAGTCTTCTTTCCACAAGTCAGGTAGCTGAGTTAATGCAAATAAGTTTCTTTAGGCTTCAGAGTAAGGAAGCAACTTCTTAAATAGGATACAATGCACAGATGCAGAAGATTAATAACATGAACATTAATGTTTAGGAAACATGTTTGCTGTAGATCCCCACTTTATAAATGGCAAGTTAGTGCAGGCAACATGGTTTCTGTCCCAGTTATTCTGTCATTGTGGCATGAAAGAGCTCATGGACAGTATGCTATGTTTTCATAGCACTTTATTAAAAAACCGATGGTTTAGTATTATCACAATGGCTGAAGTTGTGGAGCTCTGGCATAGGTAACTAAATAATGGAAGGCTAAAGATCTCTCTGGGAGAAGATACTTGCGATAGATGTAACTGACAAAAGGCTTTTATCCATAATGAAGTATTACAAATAAAATAAAAATGACCAACAATTTAGCTTAAAAAGAAAAAAAGTCAATAGCCTCGGACAAGCACTTTGCCAAAGAGGAAACCCAGATGGCCAGTAAGCATATGCTAATACTCTGAGCCTCCTTAGTCACCAAGGACAAGCAAATTACAGCCACAGTAAGGCTCCACTAAGTAGCAACAGGGATGACTCACAAGTGTTGGCCAGAGAGGCACTGATGGGCCACAGAGCTTGTGTCGTGGATGTCTACAGTAACAAAAGAAACTAAGCTGGCAGTTACATTGAGCAATACATTTGACTCCCAAGATGATTTTTGAACAAAAGCAGCCAATCACAATGGTTACAGAGTGTGTGAGTGTGAAAACACTAACTCAAGCAAGCTAGACCAGTCTTCACAGGGTGTAGCAAGACAAAGAAGGCGGGGCTGGGGGGAGGAGACAGACACATACAGAGAAAGAATTCTAGACTTCAGCTATTAAATATGTGCTTCACATTATCCATCTGTAAATAGTTCATTACTAATTCACCTTTTTAAACTTCTGAGAGTTCCTCTATCTCTAGTGATATGTTGGGGGTTTAACAATTTTTTTTTTTTTAAAGATTTATTTATTTATTATATGTAAGTACACTGTAGCTGTCTTCAGACACTCCAGAAGAGGGCATCAGATCTTGTTACGGATGGTTGTGAGCCACCATGTGGTTGCTGGGATTTGAACTCTGGACCTTCGGAAGAGCAGTCGGGTGCTCTTACCCACTGAGCCATCTCACCAGCCCTTAACAATTTATATTATCTGATTTGGGACATAATGCTCTCTAGTGGTTTTATGATTCTGGAGAGTTCTTTTCAATTGTGTTCACATATGTCCTGTGGTCTTGTGTGCTGCCTTTCATTCTTGCCCTCACTGCCTTTGCTCAGGCTAGGCCGGCAGTTGTCACCCCACTGGTCCTTTCAAGAGCCCGCTTTCGTCCTTGCTGGCTTGGCCTGTGATCTCATTTGATGCTCTTGGTTGGCTTTGCTGCCCTAACTTGTTACTTTCTTCTTGCACTTGGTGCTTGGTTTGCCTGTCTTTACTATAGCCTCTTGAGATAAAAATTTACATTATTTTTACTTCACTCTTGGTAGTACACACATTTCAAAATAAAATTTCTAAGCTTTAGCTGCCTCTCATGCACTTTGACGTTGTATGTTTGGTTTATGTTAAGCTATTTCATGATTTTCTTCAGGTTTTTTTTTTTTTTTTTTTTTTTTTTTTTGGCTCACGAATTGTTTACAAGCCTGTTGTTCAGTTTTCAGGTGTTTCAAGTTTCTATTTCCTCTGTATTGTTGATTTTTAGCTTAGTGCTGTTGTATATTTCTTGTTATATTTTACTTGAAGCTTTTAAAGATATATAGGGAATTGAGAAACTCACCCCTACAACTACAGGTTTAACAGTCACAAATGAATATCGATTTTCATGTAGAAGTGAGAGTTACTCATCTGTCAGGACACATCTGTGGGAATCTAATTTATTTATGTACACAGCTAGTGTTTCGGGTTTTGTGGAAGCTTAAGTAGAAACATCTGCATCAAAGAAATGGAGCGTTTTCCAGTTCTATTGTCTACCTGTAATAGGATGTCTTCGTGGCTAAACACAATTCAGTGATACAGATGTGCCGTGTGCCCTTGTCCACTCACCTGTGGATGGGCGTCCTGGCTGGTGTGAGGAGTGTAGTAGTGTGCATGGGTGAACACGTATTTCTGTGGGATCCTGACTTTGGGCAAAACTGGTACGACTGTGTCAGATGGTAGTTCTTTTAAAGAAGTTGTACTTTTCAGGGTGTGAGTGTATGTGCGCATATGCAGAGTCAGAGGACAGCAAGTGGAGTCTGCTCTCCTTCCATCATGTAGCTCTTGGGAATTTAATTCAGGTCATTGGGCTTGGCAGCAAGCACTTTGATCCACTGAGCTATCTTTCTGAGTCTCCTGTGATCATACTATTTTTAGGTTTTGAGGTTTTCTTTTCTTTTCTTTTTTTCTTTTCTTTTCTTTTTTTTTCTTTTTTTTTTTTTTTTGAGAAATTTACATTGATTTTCATAGTTAGCTATTTTAAGAAATGGCAAAATACTTTAAGACAAAAATATTAGAAGGAAAGAACAATCTATAATAAGATAATAATATGTTAGGAAGATGTATCAATTATTAATGTATATGTACTATCAAGATAGGCTCTGTTATAAAAGATGATGTGGTGAGGCGGTACCTGGTGGGCCCATGGCAGGGTATGCCCCTGAGTAAATATGCCCTGTGACAGGCAGATGAGGTGTAAAGGGGATTTGTTGAGGGAAGAGAGGGGAGTGAGGACCTAATGAAGGATAGAGGCAGACCAGTGGACATGTACACACAGGTAGACAGACTGGAGCAGAGCCAGAAGGGCAGAGAGGGGTGGGACAGAGAAGGACAGAAAGGGGGAGGGAGGGACTGACAGGGAACGCTTGGGAACAGAGAGAGAGAGAGGGAGGGAGAGAGGGAGAGAGGAGAGAGAGAGATATGCAGGGGCGGGCAGTCTACATCTGGTGCACATGGCAGGTGATGACATAAGCAATTGCCAGGTCCCCAAGGGCAGGCCAGCAGAACATCTGAAGCTGAACATCATAGAACTGAGAGAGTAACCAAAGGAACGCGGTTGTAAGTGGAGACTTTGATCTTCTGTGCTGGCAGTACACATACAGAACATGTGAATGCCATTGTTGTCCACCCTGAACCAAGCCTTCACCTCAACAGAAGCAGAACACAAACTATTCAGAACATACGTTGTATACCAGTCCACAAAGCAGCTCCCAGAATCCTTTCCTGTTGTTCTGAGTTTTGTCTTTCGCCCCCTTTAGTATTTCTTACAGAGCAAATGTGCAAACAACTGATTTTGTTCTCCATTTTAAAAAGGAATTTTACCAATGTGTTCACATCGTATGTCGGGGAGGTCAGAGAAGAGCCTAAGGAAGTTAGTTCTGTCTGCCGTGGGGGACCTGGGGACAGAGTGAGGGTGTCAGGCTTGAGAGAACCTGGGCCCACCCACCAAGCCATCTCACAGGCCCCTTAGCTTTATTTGGAAGAGGAGTTTTGCTAGATGTAGAATGCTTTGTTGACATGTTCTTTTCCTACAAGGTTTGCCACTTTAGCTGGCACAACTAGAAAGTTGTATCTCCTGACCAAATAGTGAGGCGTGCCTTCTCTGGCGGCTAGCTGTTGGCATCCCCAAACTGGAATGAACCCACACTGCTTTCCTTCATAGAGGTTTAAGGTGCTTAAGTAAACTTTCCACCACTTCCAACCCCCCACCCCACCCCTGAGACAGGGTTTTTCTGTGTAACCTTGGCTCTCCTGGAACCCTACCCCACCCCCGTCAACCAGGCTGGACCCGAACTTACAGAGACCCACTCACCTCTCTGCTTTCTGGTAGAGGGATTAAAGGTATGTGCTACCACTGTCCAGCTATCACCCCGCACACCAGTTTCCTTGTTTTTAAGTTAAAAACAGATTTTTTTCCATATAATATATTGGGTACAGTTTCTCCTCCCCCTACTTCTACAGTTCCTTCTCACCTCCTCTCACATCTGGATCTCCATCTTTTCTGTCTCTCCTTAGAAAATAAATAGGCATCTATGGAATAATAATAAAATAAGATGAATAAAAACCAAACTGGAATATGAAAAAACAACCAAATAAGAAAAGGAACCACTGGACATGGTGTTATACACCTGTAAACACTACTCAGGAGGCAGAGGCAGGTAGATCTTTGAGTTTGAAGCCAGCCTGGTCTGCATAGTTCAGGGCAGAGAAGACTGCGTAGAGAGACCCTGTCTCAAAAACAAAATGAAACAACAACAACAAAAACAATAAAAACAAAACAAAAAGAAAAGAAACAAAAAGCACAAGAAACACATATAGATACAGAGATAGACGCATTTGCGCACTCTGGAATCCATGAAAAACCCTAAATGGGAAGCCATAATATAAATACTGAGGATCTGTGATATAGGGGTGGAAAACCAAAGCATGAAACAAAACCGTCCTGGTTTAACATCAATACACAGAAACCTCCAAAAATGCTGCCAAGTTCATTTTGTCCTGGCCACCTACTGCTTGGCGTGGGACTTGTTTTAACAGTGAGATTTCTTAGAGAACATTAATTTTTCATTTGCAAGTGGCTATCAATTGGAGATAGCTTCTGGGTTAGAGATTCCCAGAATTCCTTGTGTCTACTTTTACCCTCAGCTCTGGGACTTCATCTGGTACAGACCTGTACAGACCCTATGCACACTGCCATAGTCCCTATGGATTTGGGAGTGTTCCCTGAAACCTGAAGGGAGGGATTTGAAGGAGATGAACCGTTTAGGACTGAGGTTCCAAGGTCTCTTACTCTCTGCATGTCTGCCTGTTAGTCTCTGTATCTATTCCCATAGTGCTACAAGAGGAAGCTTCTAGATGGTGGCTGAGCAAGGCACACGTCCGTAAGCATAGCAGAACGTCTTTGCCAATGCCATGGCCAGAGTAACTGTCTGAGTGAGGCAAGAAGGAAACTCAGTTCAGCACAACTCCGAAGCCTTTGTTGGTTCAAACTTGGAGAGTCTGACACCAGGCAGTTTACCTCAGACATATTTAAGTACAGTACAACTTTGGAAAATGGTTTCCTGGTGACAGTTATCATAGTCAAGCTAAAGGTGTGACTACTTCAAAACTCATTTGCAAAGTACATGTGACCTCTGACAAAAGAGAGGATGCTAGGGCTGGAGAGAAGACTCCGAGGTCAAGAGCACTGACTGCTCTTCCAGAGGTCCTGAGTTCAATTCCCAGCAACCACATGGTGGCTCACAACCATCTGTAATGGGATCNGATGCCCTCTTCTGNTGTGTCTGAAGACAGCAACAGTGTATTCCTATAAATAAAACAAATAAATCTTTTCTTAAAAAAAAAAAAAAAAGAGTGGATGCTGTAGCTTAAGGGCCTAGGGAAGAATCTAGTGTGTTCTAGAGGTCATCATAGATGTCACCAAGCTACAAAGTACATGTGACATCTCCCTTAGGGATGGGTTCTATTGACTGAGAAACAGTGCTCAAGATAAAGGTCTAGGGATAAAGAGTCTGGGATAAACACTATGGGGAGTTTGGCTGTGGCCTGGCACTTAGCACAGATCACCAGGCCATTATCAACATCCACTCCCAGCCTTCTAATGGGAAGCGGGTATCATTTCCTCTATTGACGAGACAGACCTGCACGTTAGCATTCCTGGTTTCCTAGAGCTTATCTCTAAGCACAAAGACCTTGTGCCTCTATAATCACCAGTTTCCTTTAGCATCTCCCTAGCTGGTTTTCCCCTCGTCCCTGCCTGTTTAATCTCATGTTCTTGGCCACTCAGGCAGTGTTGGGTATGTCATACATCTCTCGGAGTTGCCTTGGCTCGTCAGATATTGGTTGCTTACTCTTACGTGATTTGTTCCACTGTCACAGCAGCATATCTTGCTGGCAGGCCACTCTTATAGATTGAAGGAGTCGTGGCTGGGTTGGTGTTTTTATTTCTCCCTTTGGAAGTGTACAGAATACCTTCTAGTATACAGGGGTGAAAACTCTAGGTAGTCTCCAGCTTGATTTCTCCATTTTTCAATAAGTTCCATGAGTGTGGTCTTCAGCAGTAGGACCTCATCCTTAGTATATGGAGAGCCTTGGCAGTAGCTTGGGTTGTTTGGGGTTCCTGCTGGAACTTCTTTGGACAACAATTCGATTAGATGTAATCCATTCCTGGCACTGCAAACTTCATTAGGTTATGAGAAAGGTCCAGTTGGAAGTCTGTTTCCCCTGTTATATTGGGGAGACATTTTATTTAGAGTGTGTGTGTGTGTTTCTGTGTGTGTGTGTGTGTGTGTGTGTGTATTTCTTTCCTATATATATAAAATAGGAAGCCTCTATTGTATTAGGTTTCCATACAACCCTTCGAATGACCCTTAGTTTTAGCTGTTACTCCATATTCTCTCCCTTGTCCCCTTCTTTCCTCCCCCTCTCTGTCTATCCATAACTACCTATTCTATTTCTGCTTCCTAAGGGGATCCCTCCCTGCTCCCAGTCCCTTCTCTCTTCCTAAATTCTGTGGTTATATGGAGTATAGTTGTTTTTCAATGACATAACAGCTAACATCTATATATTAGCAAAAACATACCATATTTGTCTTTCTGGATCTGAGTTATCTCCCTCAGGATGATTTTTTTCTAGCTTTTTTGTTGTTGTTGTCCTGTTTTGTTTTGGTCTTTTCAAGACAGGATTTCTCTGTAGCTCTTGCTTTCCTGATACTTGCTCTGTAAGAGCAGGCTAGCCTCGTCTGCCTCTGCTTTCTGAGTCCTGGGATTTGATTTTGTTTTGTTTTAATGGCTTAGTAATATTGAATTGTATAAATATACCACATTTTCTTCATCCATTCATCTGTTGACGGGTATCTAGGTGGTTTTAAATATCTGGCACAGCAATAAATATGGTTGAGCAAGTGACTTTGTAGCAGGATGAAACATCCTTTGGGCTTAAAAGAGGTATAGCCAGTTGCTGAGGTAGCTTGATTACCAGCTTCCTGAGGAACCACCACACTGATTTCCATAGTAGCTGTACAAGTTTGCACTCCTACTAGCAATGGAGAGGGGTTGCCCTTACTCCAAGACCTCACCAGCATGAGCTTTTTGTTTTATTGATCTTACCATTCTGTCTGTGTAAGATGAAATCTCAAAGTAGTTTTGATTTGCATTTCCCTGATGGCTAAGAATATTGAACGTTCCTTTAAGTGCTTTTTGGCCATTTGCGTTTCCTCTTTTGCAAATTCTCTATTTTTAGCTGTATACCATTTTGAATTGGGTTGTTTTCTTGATGCCCAGTTTTTTTAGTTCTTTATATATTTTGGATATTTAGCCTTCTTTCAGAAGTGTAGTTAGTTGGTAAATGTCTTTTCCTGTTCTGTAGGCGGTCTCGTGTCCTTTGCCTTGCAGAAGTCTTTCAGTTTCCTGAGGTCCCGTTTATTAGTAGGCTTTTGGCTTTAGGGATTGTGCTATCGGGGCTCTATTCAGAAAGTCTTCCCCTGTGCTAGTGCAATCAAGGCTATTCCCCACTTTGTCTTCTGTCAGACCCAGTGTATCTGGCCTATGCCAGGGTCTTTGATCATTTGGAACTGAGTTCCATGCAGGCTCTAAGTGGGTCTGTGTGCATCCTCCTGATGTGCTCGTCTCGTTTCTCCAGCACCACTTGGTGAGGATATTGTCTTTTTTTCCCCCTAGTGTGTATTTCCGGCTTCTTTATTGAAACTTGGGGGTCCACAGGTGTGTGGACTTCTTTCTGTGTCTTTAATTCGATTCAATTGCTCAGTGTGTCTGTTTTGGTGTCCATATTATGCTGTTTTTATTATTATAACTTTGTAGTACAATTTGAAATTAGGAATGGTGATGCCTCCTGCAGTTCTTTATTATTCAGGAGTATTTTATCTATCCTGGATCTTTTTATGTTTCCATGTGAAACCTAAAATGGTCCTTTCAAGTTCTGTGAAGAATTGTGTCGGGATTTTGATGGAGATTTTGTTGAATTTATTGCTTTTGGTACGGTGATCATTTTTACTATGTTTATCCTACCAACCTGTAAGCATGGGATTTTTTTTTTTCATTTTCTGATATCTTCTTCAGTTTCTTTTGTCAGTGCCTTAAAGTTTTTGTCATACAAGTCTTTCGCTTGGTTGGTTAGAGTTACTCTAAGATATTTTATAATTTTTGAGGCTATTGTGAAAGGTATTATTTCCCTGATTACTTTCTCAGTTCATTTGTCATTTGTAGGGAGGGCTACTGATTTTTGTGAGTTTTGTGATTTTAATCTAGCTACTACTTTGATGAAACTGTTTATCAGGTATAGGAGTTCCCCAGTGGAATTTTTAGAGTCACTTATGTATACTATCTGTCATCTGCAAATAAAGATATTGTGGCTTCATACTTTCCAGTGTATTTTGCCTTCATCTCCTTTGGTTTTCTCATTGCTCTAGCTAAGACTTCAAGTGCTATATTGAATAGATATGGAGAGAGTGAGCAGCCTTGTCTCATTCCTCATTTTAATAGAACTTCTTTGAGTTTTTCTCCTTTTAAGCTGATGTTGGCTATGAGCTTGCTGTCAATTGCTGGTGTTATATTGAGGTATTTCCCTTTGTTGTCATAGTTAGGGTTTCATTGCTGTGAAGAAACACCATGACCAGGGCAACACTTATAAAAGAAAACATTTCATTGGGGCTGGCTTACAGTTTCAGAGATATTTAGTCCATTATCTTCATGGTGGGAAGCATAGCAGCGTCCAGGCAGACGTGGTACTGGAGGAGGAACTGAGAGTTTCACTGGTCATGATAAGAGCATACAAAATCTCAAAGCCTATACCCACAGTGAAGCACTTTCTCCAACAAGGCCACACCTCCTAATAGTGCCATGGGCCAAGCATTCAAACACATGAGTCTATGGGGGCCATACCCATCCAAACCACCACACCCTTGTTATTTCTACTCTTCAGGACTTTTATTATGAAGGGGTGTTGGATTTTTGTCAAAGATCTTTTATGCATCTAATGAGATAATCATGTAGCCTTTGGCCTTCAGATTGTTTGCACGGTGGGTTACAGTTATCAATTTGTATATGTTGAACCATCTGTGGGATGAAGCCTACTTGGTCACAGTAGATTAATTTTTGGTGTATTCTTGGATTCAGTTTGCCAGTATTTTCTTGAGACTTTTGGCATCTATGCTAATAAAGGGAACCAGTCTGTAATTCTCTTTCCTTGTTGGGTCATTATGTGGTTTAGGTATCAGGGTAACTAGAGCTTCATAAAATGAATCAAACAATATTAATTTTGTTTCTATTTTGTGTGATAATTGAAGAGTATTGACATTAACTCTTGTTTGAAAGTCTGGTAGAATTCTGTACTAAAATCACATAGGCCTGAACTCTCTTTGGTTGGGAAACTTTTAATTACAGTTTTTATTTTATGAGGAGTTATAGGTCTTCATCTGTTCTTGATTTGACTTTGATAGGTGGTCTCTATTGAGAAAATTATCCATTTATTTTAGGTTTTCTGATTTGGTGGAGTCCAGGTTTTTAAGTATGTCTTTATGAGTCTCCCTTTTGTCTCCAATTTTGTGTTTTCAGATCTTCTCTCTCTGCCTTTTGGTAATTTGGCTAAGGGTTTGTTGGTTCTCAACCAACTCTTTGTTTCATTGATTCTTTGTATTTTGTTTCCATTTAATTGATATCAGACCTGAGTTTAACTATTTCTTACTATCTGCTTCTTTTGGGTGTTATTTCTTCTTTTTGTTCTAGAGGTGTGCTATTAAATTACTAATATGAGATCTCTCCGATTTTTCCATGTAGGCACTTAGCGCTATGAACTTGCCTCTTAAAGAACCATCTTCACCGTGTCCTATAAGTTTGGGTATGTTGTGTTTTCATTCTCATTTAATTCTAGAAAGTTTGAATAATCTTGCTTAACTTCATTCTTGATCCATTTTTTCACTCAGTGAGTTGCTCAGTTTTTCATGAGTTTGTAAGCTTTCTGTTATTTCTTTTGTTGTTGATATCAAGCTTTAATCCATCTGTGGTGGTCAGTTAGGATGCAGGGTGTTACTTCAGTTTTCTTGTATCTGATGAGACTTTCTCTGTGTCCAAATTTGTGGTCAATTTTGGAGAAAGTCCTATGAGCTTCTAAGAAGAAGGCATATTCTTTTGTATTTGGATAAAAAGTTTTATAAGTTATCTGTTGGCCAATTAGCTCCAGCATTTCTGTTTAGTTTTTGTCTGGACAGTCTGTCTATTGGTGGGACTGCAGTATTAAAGTCACCTGCTATCTATCACTGTGAGAAGGTTAATGTGTATGTGATTTAAGCTGTTAGTATGGTTTTTTGTTTTGTTATGTTTTTGAACTTGGGTACCCTTGTGTTCAAACAAACATTTCTAAGTTGTCTGTGTTGGGTTGCTTTCCATGGGTTTGGTGGTGAGGTCGTTTGTCTTGTTTTTAATTAGTTGTCCAATGTTTTATGCTTGCTTTTGGTGCAGAAAGCACATTGCGTTCCTCGTGTCCTGGGCTGCTAGACTTGTAAAGTATCCCCAAGCTGTTTGCTTAAGTAGTTATTTTAAACAGCTAAGGAGTCTGTGGAGCTGTACAAACTAGTTTTTATCCAGAACTTTGTGGCATTTGTTCCCATGCTTGCTTCTCCTGTGTCACTGGCAGGAACTTGCCAGTGTTCCATGTCCATCAGATATGGAAGCAGCTTCTCTTCACCTAGGGTTTCTTTGGGGTTTTCTAGTGTCTGTTTCTCTTGAGGAGAAGATGAAGCAAGATTTCTGCTTGTCATTCATTAACCAGCTGTTCTCAGTGAAAACATAGCTTTATTAATCTTTTTTTTTATATATCTGGAATTTTCCAAAATGTGGCTCCTTCGGGACAATTGAATTTTCCACTCTTGTAGATTCATTTCCAAATGTATAATCAAAGTAAAATGTAAACCTCTCATTATAATTTCCATAGGAAACATTACAATATGTGTACAGCTTCACATTTTGAGTTTTCCTTACTTAGGACTTTAACATCAGTTTTATTTTCATTAATGCAAAGGAATAAGATAATAAAAGCTAAGATGAGTTTGTTTATATAGATTTTCAACTTTAGAGAATGAAAACAATAGATTTTGTAGTAGGGTATCGATTCAAACTAGTGCACATGCAATTATTGTACCAATTGCTAGGAGAGC
This sequence comes from Mus pahari, assembly GCF_900095145.1. Taxonomy (NCBI): domain Eukaryota; kingdom Metazoa; phylum Chordata; class Mammalia; order Rodentia; family Muridae; genus Mus; species Mus pahari. The sequence goes on along the minus strand of NC_034590.1, from coordinate 39,471,580 downwards.
ATATTGTAATTTCAGTGCTGATTAGTTATTTGCAATATACCAGAGGGGACCAGAATATCAGGCAGAATGCTCTGACAATGGAAATGTGCGTCTGTTGTACAGTTTCTTACACTGTGAGCTGCTGTTCTGTGTCTCGGATGCTGAGTACCCAGAACTTTTGAACCACTAAGCCTAGTGGGTTTTCTTACTTTTGAACTGTAGGCTTGATGAATTTCCAGTTTCCTTAACAAGTCTAAACTTTATGACGGGAACAGATTCCAGGAGCATATGCCTGTACTGCTACTGGCATTCTGTGGGCCTTTTGAAAATTAATTTTTAATTTTGAGATAATTATAGATTCACATGCAGATATAAGTCCATATACTTTAAACCAATCATATCATTTAATATTTCCCAAAAGTTAACACAGAATAGCAGTTGTTACCTGGTAATTAATGAAAGCGAACATGTAGAAAGGTTTGAATCTATCTAAAGCCTGTGGTAGAAATTTGTTAAGTACCAACTATGATCATGCTCATGAATAAGAAAATATCTTATGCCCTGTTCATCCCAAGCCCTGACCACACAGAACAAAAGTATCACAAGTAAAAACTTGGATTAAAAAAAAAAAATAGCACTTTTCTACAGAACTACTTAGAGAACTAACCCATGTTTTCCATAAACTGTAACACATTTTAATTCTACTTTTGTATGGTTTTATCCAGTAAGATTTTTTTTTAAATGTAGCCCCCTTGATGTGTTTCTAAACTTAAGGGTATATAAAAATAATCTCATATGTGGTTGCACATACCTATAATCCCAGCACTTTAGTACTTTAAGTAGTTTAGTAGCTTAAGGCCTGAGTAGGACAGCGTGGGCCAGCCTGGTAGCCATACATGTCTAAAACAAACCTGGACAAATAATGTTTGTTACACTTACAGTTACTCAGAAGGACGCCTGCCATATGTATTGTTTTGCTTATTTAAAGTGTGGATACAGAGGAAGTATCACAATGGTTTTGGCAATGGTTGTATGTGGCTTTGTCCGGTCTTTTCAAACCAGAGTGACTTTTTCTTCAGTTTCGTTGGCTGTGACTGTGGCTTGCATTATGAAGAGTTTTTGTGGTGCAAATCCTTGTCTAGAAATAATAAAAGTCATATTTTTATGGAAGGATTTAAGGGAGTTTATGAGCATAGCTTATTCTATATATTGGGTAAACTGTTTAATTACTACTACTGTTGGTTTGGAAATATGAGCCAGAAGAGACTGAATGGTACTTGCCTAGTGGGAGACAGTATATGTGTGATGCTCACAGTCTAAGGTTATAACCAGGGCCTCACAGATTGCACATGCACAGTTATTATAGTGGCAATGTCAGCACAAATAAAGCAAAGTCCAGATCGCCTGTTTTTCTTATATGAAAATCAGATTAAAGGGGCTGGAGAAGGCTCAGTGGTTAAGAGCACCTTTTAGTCTTTCGGAGACCCAAGTTCAAGTCTGAGCCCAAGTGTGGGGTCACACTCATCTGTAACCCCAGTTCTAGAGGATCTGATGCCCTCTTTTGGTCTCTGAGGGCACCAAGCATGCACATACATATAGACCGGCAGGCAAAATACCCCAAAATAAAATAGATCTATCTTTAAAAGGAATTTTAGAAGGAAAGAAGAGGAATATAAAAGTACGATTTAAATGTTAAGCTCTGAAGGAGCAGATGGAGGAGGTGTTTCTTACAACGCTGATTGTCAGCATTTTCTCAAACCTCCTAGGAGCCTGCTCAGTGTTTGACTTGGCAACTGCTCTGTAAGTGAAAGTTAGACATGTAGGATATGAATTTCTCCCAAACCCTTCAGAACCTTAGTGCATTGACCTAGCTGGTGTTGGTGAGGCTGTCCTCAGAAAAACATGCCTCACATACCACCCTGTGAGCTCCATGGCGTCTGTCCCCACCAACCTTTGATAAAATTAATACAGCAATCTATATTAGCATGTTTGAGTTCTTTTTCCTAGGTTGCTTTTTTGAATGCTGTTTTGACATAATTTTTGTTGTTGTTGATTTGTTTTGGTTTTTTTGAGTCAGGGTTTCTCTGTGTAGCCCTGGCTCTCCTGGAACTCACTCTGTAGACCAGGCTGGCCTCGAACTCAGAGATTGCCTGCCTTTGCCTCCCAATCCAAGTGCTGGGATTAAAGATGTGCACGACCACCCAGGTTTGATTTAATTCCTATGTTCTACTGGACTGTTAGTTCACAGGATAGGATGAGTCAAGCCCAGGGTAAATGTGGGAAATGAGTGCCTGTGTGGGACTCCCGCCATCATATCCTTTCTGTACACACAGTTCCTCGGTCACGTTAGTCTACAGTCCTTACCTCCTGGGATTTAGTTCTTAAAAGCTCTCTTAGTACAGTTCAGAGGAAATATCCACAGACCACAGTAAATCATTGAACTCTGATACATAGGGACTAGGGTTTTTTGGTTTGTTTATTTGTTTGTTTGTTTGTTTTGCCAAATATAGTCCCATGAAGGGATTTTTTTTAATGGCTAGGAGAATCAAATAGAAATCTAAATAAATACATTTTTATGAGTAATCATTAGAAGCACAATACAAACCTCTGTAATACATTTGACACAAACTATATAAACTTAAAATTTTTCTATTTTATAATAACAGAACTTGTAAGAACCTCAGAAGTATGGGTGTGAATCAACTAAATAAATACATACATTTAGTAAATTGTTTAGTCTTTGTTAGATTGAATTTCAGTGAGCTGAGCTATTAAAAGATCCAGTTTTTAGAATTTTAATAAATTTCTGTGTTATCATTCTTAGATAAATGAAACCAGTTTTTAAAAAACAAAACAAAGCAAAACAGTGTAACAGGTATTTACCCCCTCTCTCGCTCATGTGTGAGGTACTGTCATAGTAACATAATTAACTGGAGATGGAGAGATGGCTCAGTGGTTAAGAGCACTGGCTGATCTAGAGGTTCTAAGTTCAATTCCCAGGAAACCACATGGTAGCTTATAATTATCTATAATGGTCTGAAGATAGTAACAGTATACTCATATAAAATAAATAAAATATAATTAATTTTTATTATAAATGTTCACATGAGCTTAGATGTAAAAGGTAACACAGCATAGAAAAGTTTAAATGTTTATATCTCTCCATAATATTTCATCATACCTTTGGTGTCATCGTTGACTATTTATTTTCTTCTGCAGTGTTAATTCTAAACTGTAGTCACAAAGTAGATCCCTGTCACTTTTGAATTAAGATCCATAACTCCAACATACAAATACAGAAGCTATAGTTCTCATACAGATACTGCTAACATGAGTTTCCTATTGAGTCTTTACATAGAGTTTGTGTGTGTGTGTGTGTGTGTGTGTGTGTGTGTGTGTGTGTGTGTAAAATAGTGGAACTCCACACATGTGGAGGTGGGGGAACGACAGCTTGTTATATCACTTCCCACTTGACTGCCTTGAGACTGGGTCATCTCACTTAACCTGGAATAAGTCAGGTGGCCTGTAAATCACAGTAATCCTCCTGTCTCTGCCCTGCATAGCATGGGGCTAGAAGGGACACATACCCAGCCACACCTAGTTTTTTATATGGATGTTGGGGATTTGATTCAGGATGTCATGCTTGAACAGCAAACACTCTTCCCCACAGTAGCCCCTGGATGATTTTTAAACCTCTATATTTAAGTGGTTTATAGTCAGGGGGGACCATCAACTCCTCTATTTTCCAAGGAGTTACTTATGGAAACTTCAAAGAAATAAAACAAAATGACCCAACTTGACAATATTGTATATACACTAAATACTTTCTCCTTAAAACATCTCCCTGGTTTATGAAGGTGAGATAAAAGTGGTAGCATTGTAATATTCTTTTCAGATGACAGAATATGGGTTGCTTTTAGTTCATGTCTGTAAAGTAGTGAAATAAAGAAGTATTCTTGTCGGTGATGCTGTGCTGTATCTCGAGACAGATTATAATGGTTTTGTGCCAACAATGAGCACTTAGTATTTCCTGCAAGTCAAAGCCTAGAAAGTCCTTTGTGCTCTCCCCATACAGAGGAAAAAGTCAGACCTAGAAGAAATCTGCAATAGACAACCACCAAAAGAAAATACAAACGAGAACCCATGAATGTGCTCTCTGTGAGTCTTGAAGAATGAAGGAGATAAAGAGCTTTTCCAAGGAGATGTCCATGTACTGATACAAAGTAATAATAAAGAAGCTAAGTTTTAGAATAACTGCTTTTAAGATTCAAAGAGAACATATCTGAAAGAAAAGAGCTGAGCCATCTCTCGGTTGCAGTGAGTTACAGCTGCCATTGAAAGCACTTTCTAGTTTTGCAGGTTTTATTGTTTTGGTTTGGTTTTTCTGCAACCTTCTCAGTGGAATTTTGCCAGGTACTTTAAATACCAAATTATTTGGTTAGATACTCAATGTCTGGGAAGTAACTTATTTTTTAAGAGTCCTGAGTAGGGTTCTAGTGAGTAATCATATACTAAGTACCAGGGAAATGTCAGAACAGGTGATTTTCTTATTTATTTGTTTATTTATACCCCCAAATGGTGACCACCCTCCCCATCCCAGTCCCCCCCCCCCCGCAGAGTTCCTCCCCCCATTCCTCCTCCCCTTCACCTCTGAGATGGCAGTCCTCCATCTCTCCTCCCTGGGCATCAAATCTCTGCAGGATTAGCCCCATTCTCTCCCACTGAGGCCAGACACAGCAGCCTTCTGCTACATATGAGCGGGGGTGGGAGTGGGGCCTCCAACCGGCCTGTGTATGCTGTTTGGTTGGTGAGACTCAGTCTCTGGGAACTCCCAGGGATCCAGATTACTTGACACTGTTGGTCTTCTTGTGGGGTTGCCATCTCCTTGAGGGCCTTCAAACCTTCCCCTCACTCATCCATAGGCGTCCCTGACCACTGTCCAGTGTTTGTCTGTGGGTGTCTGCATCTGTCTCAGCTGCGGGGTAGAGGGCTGCTGTGCTAGGCTCCTGTCTCTGCCGGCTCTCCCAGGGGCACAGGGGGTTTTCTTAATTAAAGTAGTTCTTTTAACCTAAACATTGTCTAATTGGGATTTATTGATAAGTTGACACTTAGACACAATTGAGTCAAATGGTTTCTTAAGCTTCTCAGATTTCATTTATGTAGGTATGTTTGATTTTAAGACAGCCCTGTAAATAATTATCTTTCATAAATATGGTATTTTGTTAATATGTCTTCTTAATTGCTATTTTTTTAAAATGAGAGATAGAGAGAGAGAGAGAGAGAGAGAGAGAGAGAGAGAGAGAGAGAGAGAGAGAGTGTACCTGTGTACTGATGTATACAGGGATACCTTTTTTTGCCAGGAAAGGGTATTGGATCCCCTGTAAGTGGAGTTTTATTGTATTGGGAACCTAGATCAACAGCAGCAAGTGCTCTCAACTGCTGAGCCATTTCTCCAGTCCCACTGATTTTTACTTTAAAGTTATACATCACTGTATTTATATAACACATTAATGATAGTTTTTTTCCTTTGTGCTTTCTGATATGAATTCTCAGTGATGACACACCTGTGCATGCTAAACCTGTGATGTACATCAAGCTCCTGTGGTTGCGTACAGTGGTGGCCTGTCCTCACAGGCCCTCTATTTGCATGACTAGGGGTATTCGGTGTTCAGTATGCCTAGTTTGTTTCTAGGACAGGTTCTAATGACTTATTTATTCAGCCTCTGACTGTGGGCCCTATTGTCCTGGTTTGTTGTTGTTGTTGATGATGATGATGTCTAGTTTTCATTTGTTTAGGGAATTTTGTCCTTTCAGGGTTTCTTGTTGTTTCGCTTTGACACTAAGGGCTGTTTTGACACTAAGGCTGTCAGCATTGTGGCTGGTACATCTGGGAACTCTCGGTGAGTTTGTGTTCGTCCCCAGCATGCTGGCCCTGGTTCTGCCCTGCCGCCCAGTTATGCCTGTATCTTACTTGGTAAGGATAGATGCTGTACTGCATGTGTGTTCTTGTGGTTACGCTGAGTCTTTTTCTGCAGGTAACTACTTCTACGAAACTGAGTCTTGGTATTCAGTAGTGAGATATATATATATATATATATATATATATATATATATATATATATATATATATATCTTGTTTAACCCTTTCAGTAACCTGATGATTTGAGTACCTGTTTAATTTTGATATAAGTCTTCAGCTTTTCTCACTGCATTCCTACCTTGTGCTTCTGGTTCACAATTAAGTATGTGATTGCTATACAACTGCGTGTGAAAATCCTGGGGTATTTCCAACTTTCAGTCAGCAGGATTTAACTGCTCCCTCAGTCCCTCCTCAGAGCTGCCTTCGGGCTTTGTGAGGGTGAGTGGAAATGAGGTCTCATCCTGGAGCGTGGTTCTTGTGTTGAGGCTTTCTCTAGTGCTCAGGTTTGATATCAGGGTAATTAACAAGGTGTCTGCTCCGGCTGAACCAAAACTGTAGTGTCTTCCACGCTGCTTAAACCACGGCATCTCTGTTCTCCTGTCCACACTGTAGCAGAGCTTGCTGGTAGCACCTGGCTTTTCTTACCTGACCCCAAACCTAGAATTTTCCAGAGTTCCCTAAATAGATTTGTATCCCCTCGCTTCCTCCATACTCTTTCATAATTTGCTTGGCTCCTTGGGTTCCAGCTTCTGGTTCTGATTGATGTGTCCTACAGATGTAGAGACTGCTGTATTTAGTGCTGTTTACATTCACATTTAAAGATATCTTTGTCTTTTATTATACTAGTTCTCTTTTGCCCAAACTCCTCAGCATCTTTCTTTCTCATATTTTTAGAGCATTTTTTTTTCAATAGAAAACACACCTTTTAAGTTTTTTACCCATTTGAAAATAATTGGAATCACTTTGCAGCCAATTAAGCTGACCAAGTCCCTTTCCCCATGGGGCGTGGTGTGCACTGATCACAAACTGCAGCTACCTTGGGAGTGTATGCAGTCTGATGCCTATGTAGGCTGCTCAGAGGGACCTTGGAGACAATTTTCTGGCAGTTATTCAAGTTTCTGATCTCAATGCTGCCCCAGTCTAGGCTCCAGGCAGGTATCTGTGGTACCTTTGGGGGACCCTGGGGCATAGGATTTACATCAGCCAGGCCGTGGCGTCCATTGGCACCAAGCTGCAGAATAAGGAACATATGATTGAGGCTCTATGCAGAGACAAGTTCTCTGGCTGCCAGGAACATCTACATCTGGAAAAAGTGAGGCTTCACTAAGTTTAATGCAGATGAACATGAAGCCATGTTCACTAGAAGCTGCTCATTCCTGGTGACTACGGGGTCAAATATATCCCTCGTCACAGTCCTGTAGACGAATTGGCAGCCCCGTGTTTCTGAAGGCTTCCATGGTGCTCTCTTGTACTCTGTCAAATCTTGTTCAGGAGCAAATCTCACATCCACTCCAAAAAGAAGTGGAATCCATGCATATTAATTTTAGACTTGCTCTTTTTATTTGACTTTTGCTGTCCAAAAATGGTATTTTTGAGATTTTGTTTAAAGTTTTCAGTAAGATTTTATGAATTTGTCAATATGAAGCTTGAGTTTTTTAGAATTTTGTTTGTTTCCAACCAGTCACTGTGATTGAGGTAAATATTGTTAGGTATTTCTTATGTCTAAGATATCTTTACAAATGACTACTTCTCTGGGTTCTGTTGTAGATCTACAGTTACATTGCTGTCGTGTAGAGAAGATGCAGTCTTGTCAAACATGCACGTTCATCCCATTGCATTTTACTCTTCTGTTAGGTGGGTCTCTCAGACAACAGGGAACACACACGGGACAGTAGCCTCACTTTTTCTTCCTGGTTTCTATGTGAATGGCCTCGGTATTTTACCATCTACACCTTTACTGTAGTCTACACCCTTACTGTTGATGATTTATCTTTATTAGCTTTGAGGTACTATAAGCATTGATTAACTATTTTTGTACATTTCAGTATGCTTATGAATTCCCTTATGTAATTGTCACAGCCTCGTTGGTTTGATTTGTTTGTAATCCTAGCACAATTTGGGTTTCTGTATTTTTTAAAAATTAGTTAGGAGCTTTCCTTCCTTTCCTGTCCTTCTCTGGTAATTTAAACAACTGTACAGGGCTAGCAAGATGGCACATGTTATTCTAGAGGACTCAAGCTCAGTTTTTAGTACCTCATCATCAGCTCACAATTACTTGTAACTCCAGTGGCTGGAATCTGATGCCCCTGGCCTCCATGGGCACCTGTATTCACAGACACGTAACTACATCTAGACACACACATACAGCACATCCACATAATTAAAATACTGAGACTAAATCTCTAAACTGATAGGTAATATGTATGCTCTGTGTACTATTTGTTCAGACATTAAGTAGATAATAGGTATAAAATTAGTGGCTAGATGAATTTATTTTTATTTATTTAAATTAGTGTACAATGTATCAAGTTACCTTAGTGCATTTATAAATGATAGATGAGAATGGTTTGTTGTTGTTGTTTTTGGTTTTTCGAGACAGGGTTTCTCTGTGTAGCCCTGGCTGTCCTGGAACTCACTCTGTAGATCAGTCTGACCTCGAACTCAGAAATCCGCCTGCCTCTGCCTCCCAAGTGCTGGGATTAAAGGCATGCACCACCAACACCCAGCTGAGAATATTTTTCTTGATTTAAAAAACGTTTAGCTTGATTACTTGTGTATGTGTGCATGTGTGTAGGCCAGAGGATAGCTTGTGGATTTCAGACACTCCTTCTATCATGTATGTCCCAGGAATTAGATATAGGACACTGGGCTTAGTGACGGGTGCTTTACCCACTGAACAATCTTTCCAGCTCCAGCATTACTTCTGTTTTCTTTTGGCCCTATCTGGTCAGTGAGCATGACTCTACCACATGTAGGAAACCAGGCTATTTCTAGGCAGGTTGCTTAATATACAGAGTAATCAGTTTTGATTTTAAAAAATGCAGGTATAGCCATATACTGCATAAAGTTCAGCTAGTGATGGTCTGCCTAGACATCAGAAAATAATGAAGTGATATTTACCTAGCACATAGTGACATTGTAGCTGTTGCCGTTGTGTTGCCATTGCCACCAGCATTCAGTACAGTTCCATGGTGCATAGGTTTGTAGTCCAGATGCCATAGGCTGCCATACACTGTGCGTGTGTGTACACAGACTATACCATCTAGCCTTGTGCCCTTGCAGTTTATGATATTCAGATGACAAATTGCCTGTGATTCATTTCTCGGATCATACCCTGGTTGAGTGACATCCAGCTGTACAGTAATTGAGGTCTTGTCAGAGAAACAGATTAAGATACATGAATTCTGCCTTTTTAAAAATGACTTTTAGAAGTATCTCAGGCCTGATCCTAGTTGTTACAAGCAAGGTCCAAGAGGCTGTGGAGTTGGTGATTTGTTAAGCCTTGGAATTTTACTTTTAGGTGTACTAATACATCAGTTATCCCGGAGCTGGTTTTGTGGTTGTTTTATGTATATTGGGTTTGTGTATGAGGGGGATTGTGTGCTATCATGTGTGTGCATATATGTGCACACATGCTCACTTTGTGCTTTATACATGTGTATGTTTCAATTTTTTCCAAGAAAAATACTACTGAGTTTCTGAAAGGCACATGGCTCTTAAGAGCCCCTTTCTCTGTTAGACACAAAACACATATAATGTGTTTATAATTGTTTCTGTAATAAGACATCAACCATAACATCACAAAATTGATTATATGCAGAGTACCCATTGAGAATATTTTATAGTATGATAAACTAGAAATTAGAAATGCTTCTTTTTCTGCTTTGTGTTGCTGAATTTTATTATATGGTACATTTTATATAGTTATGTAATTGATCTCCAGAGGTAAGGGTTATTCTCTTTTTTAAACAGATATTTGTTTGTTTACAGCAAATTAAAGATATAAATAACTAAGTAAATAGCCCAAGGTTTAATTACTGATAATACATAGCAATTAACAAGCAGTGTTAGCCTGTTCATATCTAGATAGCCAAGAAATACCTTTTAAAACCGTACAATCAGATATGAATGAATGAGAGAGAAATCTGGTGTGCAGAGAAGGAACCTGGCATTGAAATGTTGGCTTTTATTTCCCTGCGTGTTCTTCTTAGCCTGGATGCAGAAGGAGCTGAAGTTTGAGCTGTTTTTAGTGGCACCGGAAAGAGCCAGCCTTGTTACTGACTCTGTGTGGCCATGGGATGGCCTGGGGTGGGTGGCTTCCTTCCCATCCCATTTAAACTCTAGGTTAGGTCAGTGCTCACCCATGAATGACTATTTAAAGGGGACTTGCTGTTTTTCTTTGAAATTGGCACCAGATGTTATTTCTATGCTTGGTCTCAGTAATGACTGTGGCAGCAGCAAAGTTGTCTTCAAGATCCTAGTGGCTGAAAAGTTTTAAGGAATTGCATATTTAGCATAAAAGTAAACAGTGACTAACAGTTGTGAAGTTAGGATTGTTAAGAGGCATTAAGGAAATGGGTTTGCAGAGTGGTGGCTACTTTCAGGGAAGCCGTGGAGCAGGGCCAAAGAGGTGTGGTTAGAAGACCCAGCTGAAAAGGGGAGAAGTCTGAAGCATCCCCAGAGGAGCAAGCATGTTGTAACTGTGTGTACTGTCCTGTGTTGATTTTTAGGTGGCATCACAATAAACAACAACTTTAAAGTTGTTGAAATATTAAAGTTATTCGTTTAAGTCACTTTCATTATAAACACTTTCAGTATCAAGAATGATAAAGCGGAAGTGGGGACTGGCTTACCCAGCAAAGGACTTACCACATAAGCATGAAGCCCTGAGTTCAAATCCCAGCTGTCTTATAAAAAGACAAGGGTGGCGCATCCGTCTGTAGCCCTAGTGCTGGGGTGCTGGAGACAGGAGCTCCACCTCTTGAGACTCCCTGGCCAGCCAGTCTGTCTGAGCCTGTGAGCTCCAGGTTCAGTGAGAGCCCTGCCTCAAAGAATCAAAGCAACTGAGGAAGGCAACTGGCCTCTGGCCTCCATGTTCCAAATGCATATACATATACAACACATGATAAGGACATATCAAAAAGACTCTTAAAAATAACTTTCTTTTAGAAAATTACCAGTATTTTTCATTGAAATAAAAGCAGCTAAACTAAATCATTTGAATTTATAGTCAGAATAACTATCGTACTGGTTTAAAATGTTCATAAAATCAGTATATGAATTTAAAATTTTTGCTTTAATAAGCATTTGTATTATTTGCATAACAGTTGTAATAAAGATAACTTTATAAAGAAAATTAAGCTAAGTCTTGGGATTGTTTGTTTTTTAACATGCAGAAAACTCTGTCTTCTAGGGTCCAGTCAGGTGTATGAGATTCTGAGTGCCTTTCCGTCCCATTTTCTTTTCATATTCCTTGTATACAAGCCACCCTGAGTCCACCCCTCAGGCTCTGTCAATCAATCTGTTTTCTAGCTCAGGAGTTTAGACTTTCCCAGGTAATGACAGCTGTGAGCATGCAGTGTGTGCCCTTTGGTCACGTGAGATTCAGCTGGGTTTATTTCTAAGTAGCAGTAGACTGTATGAACATGCTGGAGTTTGTTCCATTTTAGCAGTTTGTGCCCCCTTCCCCCATCCCAACCTGCCTAAGCTTTGTCAGGCTTTAAGAGCTGACTTTTGTTTCCATTGAGTTTCTGGTTTTGAGCTTTCTCCTTCATGGTTGCAGCTTTAGTTTGCCCTCTGCACTTATCCCATGGTTAGTGTTCACTCCTTTTCCTCCCTTCTCGTGGTGGGAGCTTCGGGAGCACGTCTGGAGCTTTCTAGTGAGAGCTGCCAAGCTCTAGCCACTCTCCGCCACGCCCCTGCCACCCTCCCGTCACTTGGGGCATTTTGTCTGGATTGTTTTCGTTTGCTCAAAAAACAGTTTCTAATTTTCTTTCCAATTTCTTTTACTTGTTGGTTATTTAGAAATATGTTGCTTAATTCTCAAGTATTTGGGGGATTTCCCAGATTTCTTTCTACTTTAATGCCCATTTGGTCAGAGTGCCTCCTCTGTATGATTTCAGTCCTGTTAAATATGAGACATATTTAATGGTGTAGTGCATCGTTAGCCCTGGATAATGCATCATGTACTCAAACATAGTGTGTTTTCTGGTGTGGTTGCTAGGGTGTCAAAAGAGCCAGCTTACTTGATGGCAAAGCTTGAGTCGACTGTATCCCTGCCGTTCTCATGAGCTATGGCTCTGTGGGTTGGTGACCGTGGTGTCACATGCTCCCTTGTCATTGTTGAAATGATACTTTTTCTTCTCACTTGTGTTGTTTTTGTCCCTTCATTTTGAGTTTTCATTATGTATCTGTATACTTGTAATTATTGTTTGATTCTTCCTGAATTACCCATCATTTAACGATTATGAAATATTCCTCTGTCTCTTATAGGAACATATATCCCTTGTCTGTCTGTGATAGAAAATTAACCTCGTTTCTCTGTGGTGGTTGTTTGCCGCTGTGCTCTTTCCTCTTTTGACTTAAAGTGTAGCTGTGCCTTGGAATCTAAAGTGTGCTTCTTATAGATATTGTATCTTTTTTATTTTTAATTTTCAAAGAAAAAAGCCACATAAATATTAGAGTATAAAACTTTCTGAGTTCGAGGCCAGCCTGGTCTACAAAGGGAGTTCCAGGACTACCAGGGCTACACAGAGAAACCCTGTCTCAAAAAAAACCAAAACCAAACAAACAAAAAACCCAAAACCTTGTGAGAGCTATTCTAAGGGGAATGGGCAGGAGCGCCGTGACTATGCGAAGAGAAGCTTTTATACCGAAGTCAGTACAGGGAGGGGTCGCAGCAGCATAAGGACACAGCACAGAACACAGCACGGGCTGCACAGGCAGATTGAGATTCAAAGGATAGACGGCTGTACACAGTCCAACCCCCACTGCCCACTTGCCATCACGTAAAAGCACACCACACTATACTATAGGCAATTCTATGCAAGCTGGGGGGAGGCTTCTACACTACTGTAAGGGCTAGGGCAGAGGAAGTTCTAGTCACAAGGAGGAACTGTGGGCTTTAACCGGTCTCTGGCCACTAGGAGGCAGCCTGGGGCCCTTGGCGGTGGCCTTCTGAGAAGAAATGGCACCTGGTAAGGTGGAGGCCAGGGGCTTAAGGACAACAGGGGCCCAATGGAAAAGCCCCATCAAAGTGACTGAGACTTTATGGCCACTTGGTCCCTTTTTCTTGCTACTGGACTAGACCCAGGGTTCAAGAATGACCTTACTGAGCTGGGCGTGGTGACGCACGCCTTTAATCCCAGCACTCAGGAGGCAGAGGCAGG
>NC_034590.1:39435994-39456883 GCF_900095145.1 Mus pahari | reverse complement strand
TCTAAGGAGGAATGAAGTATCCACACGATGGTCATCCTTCTTGGTTTTCTTGTGTTTTGCAAAATGTATCTTGGGTATTCTAAGTTTCTGGGCTAATAGTGTTTGTAGTCTTTATTGAGATTTTTGGTTCTTTAGATTAAAATTTAACCACTATTTTGAATTGTTTCTACCCCCTTTTCCTGATTTTCTTCTTATTGAGGTATCTAGTGTTTTTGCAATTGCTTTCTGTCCTACAGGTGTCTGTAGTTCTGTTGGTTTGTGTCTTTCTGTTGCCTTCTGGTTCTGCCATTGGTGTTTCCAAGCCTTCTGTGGAGCAGTTGTGCCTTTAACCTCCTTTGATCAGGGCACTTACTTTGGACCATGTCAGTCCTTTGGAATGTGAGACCTGCTTAGTGTTAGAGCCCTTGTCAAACCTGGAACAATGCACTACCACCTGTATGGAAAGCAATGTGTCTTTTGCTCTAGTTTTGAGGTGTCACATGAAGTCAGCTTGATTCGTTTTTTTAATAGTTCCTATTATGCTCTTTTCTAGGAAAACAAAAATTTGGGTTTGGATCCCCATATTTTGAATGGTCTAGAGCAGTGATTCTCAGTCTGTGGTCATGAACCTTTTGGGGGTCACAGATCAGATGTCCTACATGTTGGCTATTTACATTACCATTCGTAACTAGCAAGATTATAGTTATGAAGTAGCGATAAAATGTTCTGGTTGGGGGTCACTGCCTCATGAGGGACTGTGTTCGTGTGGCGGCATTAGGAAGGTTGAGAAGTGCTGCTCTAGAGGGTGGTGGAAGCCTATGCCTGACTCTGACTTTCTCTAGCTTTGCTGTTTGCCATATCCAGTCAAGTTTGCCTGCTTGTCTTTAAATGTCCCTGGATTCTTCCTTAAGTTCTTCATACTTTCTCTTTTATAGTGGCACACATCCTCTAAGCCCAGGTTCCCTTCCACTGCGGTGCTCACTGCAGATTTACATGGAGTCCTGTCCATACTCCAAGCTCAGGCTCCTGGTGGTTACTGTCGTCTGTGCCTCCAGCAGGCCCTCGGCCTGGCCTTCTCCGTTTCTCCCGTTGTGGATGGGTGCTTGCTGGGCATGGGCACACTGGGTTTAGTGTTTTCCCATCTGTGCCCTGCCTCATGCTTCCAGTTCCACCCCACCCCTGCTGGGAAGGCAATATCTTCTCTCCTTTGCTCTTTCCAGGCTCCGTTCCCAGGAACTTTTCCAAAAGCCTGCACTCTTCATGTGACTTTCCTTCCTCTGAGCTCCTGTCCCACCTTTTTTCCTAGATGTGTTGTGGTTCCAAGGGCACTGCCTACTGTGACATTCTCTTGTCACCTGACCCATGTGAATATCCAGATACTCCTATAGTCACTACTAAAGTTAGGACAAAAGTTTCTGTCCTGTTTTTTTTTTTTCTTTGTCTTTTTCTATTCAGTTTTGAGACATGGGTCCACTACCTCCCTCATCATCATACGCCACATATGTGTAATTTGATTTTGTGAATAGATATGAAAATGGACTTTATCAGCTACATCACTGCTAAGAGTAAACACAAGAGTGAATTTAGCTCCTTGTATTACAGATCAGTTAAGCGCAGATGGAACAAAACTGCCATTGAGTGTCATATGCTACATGCAGAATCATGCCTACCTGTTTTCAAATGAATATTTTACTCAGTTTTTGGAGAAATTAGTAAATAATGAGTATCCTAGGACAAATTTGTCAATATTAGAAAAATTACTTGAAGTCAATATATTTTGACCCCACGTTCCTTTCATAAACAAGAACAAACAACAACAACAACAAAAACAACAACAATAACAACAACAAAAACCTAGCTGTTAAGAATGTTCCCAGGGCCAAAGAGATGGCTCAGAGGAAAAGTGTATTTGTTGCTAGGCCTAATGATGGGAGCTGGATAGCCCGGAACCTACATGGTGGCAGAGAGAATTAACTCTCAGAAGTTGCCCTCTGACCTCTGTGTACAAGTATGTGTATCCATAGCAATAATAATAATAATAATAATAATAATAATAATAATAATAATAATAAATGTAATAAAATTTTAAGGTTGTTATTAGCAATAACTCCGTAGCAATGACAGAAAACTTTTTCTGTAAATGTCCTGATTATAAACATATTTAAGCTTTGTAGGACACATATGATCTCTATTATATGATCTTTGTTTAGATGTTGTGGTTTTACTGTTTTTAAAAAATAATTTATCTTTATTTTTATATGCGTTAGCATTTTTCCTGAATTATGTCTATCTGAGTGTATCAGATCTTGGAGTTACAGTTGTGAGCTGCCATGTGGGCACTGGGAATTGATCCCTGGTCCTCTGGAAGAGCAGTCAGTGCCCCCTACCACTGAGCCCTCTCTCCAGCCTGTCCAGTGCTGCAGTGGAGCCATGGAATAGAGGAGTTCTTGTGTGTTTACCTGGGTGCCTCCACTCGTAAATCCCCTATTGTCTGCTTAGGAAGGCAGCTGTACAGTTATGGAAGTAGCTACCTTGAAGTAAACCATTCCTTTCTCACCTGACCAAGAACTTGGGTTCATCAGTATCAGGCTTCTGGCGCAGGTTAATGACTCTGTGCCTCACTCTTTAAGCCAACACTTTTCAGTATTTAGGAAACTCTGGCTCTTGCTGGGGCTTGGTAAGTTAGTGCTTGCTATCGAAGCATTAGGATCTGAATTCAGATCCCCATAAACCACAGAAAAGCCAGATACCTGGTGCATATCTGTAACCCTAATTGGTGTAAAGGGTAGAACCTGGGGCTCGCTGGCCAACCAGAGTAGCTGAAGCAGTTAGCAGCGGGTTCATGAGAGACCCTGTCTCAAAAACTACGGTGGAGAGCTATGGAGAAAGACGGATGATGTTGGCTTCTGATCTCCATACATGCACTCATGGTTGAACACATCTGAGAACACAGATGTGTACACATGCAGCCCCTTTGTCCAAGTCTGGCAGGCTGAGAGAAACATGCTTAGCAAGGCTGAGTGGTTTGTAGTCTAGCCCCAAGTTCTGGGCTTCAGCATCATATCTGTGGAGATATATATAACTAATTGTATTTATTTGAATTGTAGCAGTATTGTTTCTCTTTACTTTATTCTTTGGAGTTAAATCAGAATGCGATTTATATTACCTTTGATTTTGGTTGTAGAGGTTGGCGATTTGAAGGAGCTGCAGACACTAGACATTTCTAGCAATCGCTTGCTAGCTTTACCCGAAAGGCTTCACCTGTGCCTTTCTCTGCAGTACCTCACTGTGGACCGCAATCGGCTATGCTGTGTGCCGCGCCATCTCTGCCAGCTGCCCAGCCTCAATGAGCTCTCCATGGCTGGAAACCGTCTTGTATCTTTGCCTGTTGGTAAGTGTTATGGTTATATGGTGACTAGACTAGCCGACACATACAAGACAACATATTTCCTTAACTAGATCAGATTAGCCTCTTTCTGTTTATCCTGATGATTCCTCCGTAAAGCCATTTTGACATAAGCAACAGCCATTTTCGCCAGATGACAAGGGAAGTTATTTTAGTCAGGGATGATGTCATTGTTTGTGTTACCAGGCAGGGTCTCCCTGTATGACCTTGAACGTTGTTCTTGAACCTTCACCCTCCTGCCTTGGCCTCCCATGTGCCACCATGCCTAGCTCAGGGATCCCATACTTACAAAATCAGTCAGTGCCGTCACAGAATGTATCAGCAATGAGAAATTACTCTATGAAGGGAATTAAAATGTGTGTGACTGTAAGTCTGACAGAGCCTTGAGCATTACGAAGGGATGACTCCCAGTACAAGCACATCTGCTAAGTCCTGTTTCCTCTCCTCCTTAGTCCTGTGGATTTAACCCAGGGTCACACAGGCTAGGCAAGCTCTGCACCACTAACCACGTACCCCATACCCCAAACCCCAAATCTGTCTCTTTAGATTAGAAGCCAATGTCTATATTGGCTTCTGCCATGGAAAGTTGTTTTTTAGTATTGTTATAAGTACTGATGTTAGAAAATCTGACTGTAAAACTGTGAAGACTTTAAAATTGACTAAATTGCCTACTGAACCAGAAATGCCACCTTTGTGAATAAAAACTTATCCTCTGTAGATTTCTTAGTTGATTCATTTTAATTTGTTACATGTCGGACACATAGGTCTTTAATAATAAGGTACATTTATTTCACATAGAACTAAATTATTTTTCAACTTCTAAGAAATGCAAGTGCCAATTTTTTAAAAAATGAAGTCACATAGGACTGTAAACTATTACAGCTTCACTCATAAAAGCATCTTAATAGTGGTAATTATCTGTGAGGACAATGAAGTAGCTTACCAGTCCCTGAAAGAAAATGTTTGCACATATAATTCATTTTATGTATTTTCAGTTTAAAGTTTGTTCTTGAAATCTTTAAAATATTAGAAACATTAAAATCAATCCATATAATAAAAACTGCTGAATTTAAAGAGATTAATTTCCCACAGATATATTCCACAATTATAAATTAGCAAAGTAACATAAATCTATTTTAAAAACAAGCTATCCTTCTAAAAAAAACCTGAGCTTTTTGAGTGAGGATGTCAAATATACATATTTAATGAGTGAACATGTCTGCTGGACTGACAGGGAGAAATCAGAACAGTTGCAGGGGCCAGCACCTGGACGAGTTGTACCACTTCACAGTGGGTGACCTACAGTGCTTGTTGATCGTCTCTGTCCATGTCTGAAGGTCAGAGATGACGGTCTCTATCCTACGTAGTTCACCGGTGAGAGGTATAAGAAGTGCACAGGGATAGATACTCCCGAGTCAGGAGATGTACCTGTAGAGTGTACACCCGACTATGCTCCTCTTCCTTATGTGCAAGACACCACAGTAGCCGCTGGGGCCTTGGACCACTTCCTAATGGCTTCCAACCATGTTATTGCTAGGATGGTGCAGTTATTGCTGAAAAAGGGGGGGAGGGAGATTACATTATTTAATTTGTGTGGCATAAAACTCAACTTGCAAAGAGTTCAGAGTAAAACTGCAAATTGTCTTATAAGCAACCTAGAACTTTGCGTGAGCTAGTTCAATCTCATGTTGTCGCTACAGTTTTTTATAATTTTTATCATCATCACATATGTGTGAGTATGAGTGTGTTTGTGTGTGTGTGTGTAATGTGTGTTTCTATTAGAAACAACATGGGTGAGAAGTATTATCTGTATTAGTTTAACTGCAGCAGTAATAAGCCATCACTTACTATACACTCTTCTTAGTCAAGCATTTTGTTTAATTGCTGCACATATAGTCTCTAATTATTATAAAATTATTACAAACCAATTGACAAACTAATCTTACAGATGAAGAGATTCATGTACAGAGTAGTTGGGTAACCCGTCTAGAGTTGCAGCTAGTACTCTAACTCAAGCGCAGACTCCAATTCTAAACCTGACATTCCTTCCACCTCGACATTCTCTCTTTGTATTCCAGAATTGGTCAGTATAAGGGGACTCCATACTGAAGGTGGCTGTCTCTAGTGTCTGATAGCACTCTGCCATTTGGGCCCCATTTGGGCCATCCTCCAGTTCTTGGCAGAGTCTGCTGCCACAGGCTCTCTTGGTTTTGGTGCTGCTGTCACTGCCTCTGTCTCAGCTCAGCTTCTCACACAGCTGTGCCTGCCTCCACCCTGCCCTGCAGGAGCTCCTTGGCCCTGGCTCCTGCTGCACTGATTATTTGCTTTCCTTTCCTACCTCTGTTTCAGTAGTGACAGTTTTGAGACATCTTCTAAATGTTCTTTGCCTGATGCTGGTGTTGCTCAGATAGCTGAAACAGTAGGATTACTGTGAGTTTGAGGCCAGGTCTAGACTATACAGTAAGCCCTAGGCCAGCTTGGACCACCATGTGAGACCTTGTCTCAAGGAGGAGGAGGAGGAAGAAAAGGAAGAGGAGGAGGAAGAGAAGGAGGAAGAAGAGGAAGAGGAGGAGGAGGAGGAGGAGGAGGAGGAGGAGGAGGAGCAGCAGCAGCAGCAGCAGCAGCAGCAGCAGCAGCAGCAGCAGCAGCAGCAGCAGCAGGAGATTCTTTTAAGTATATACACTTGAAGTCTTCCTTTGGGCTCATGCTAAGCCATAGCTAACTAATCTAAGAACAGTTTGAGGAAGGATCAAATGGAACATGGCAGCTGTTAGTGCTTCCCTTTTTAGAGAACTAAGGAACCATCTAGAAATGTGGCAAATATGAGTGCTTGCTTATTATGGTCATTCAGACAGACTCTTAGCAAATATGAATACTTCTTAATGGTCAGACAGACAGATGGACAGACTCACACATACACACAAAGTTTTTGAGCAACAGAAAGCTTTGTGTCTAGCCATGCTGCTTAGACCTTGGCCTCGTGGGATGTCTCTGAAATGGGAGATGGAACCCATACTTTGGGGGCCACTCACCAAATTCAGTCTCTGAATTTAAAAAAGTTTAG
Organism: Mus pahari; assembly: GCF_900095145.1. Classification (NCBI taxonomy): domain Eukaryota; kingdom Metazoa; phylum Chordata; class Mammalia; order Rodentia; family Muridae; genus Mus; species Mus pahari. The sequence goes on along the minus strand of NC_034590.1, from coordinate 39,450,434 downwards.
CTGAAGAAGCCCAGTTTTTCTTTCTTTCTTTATAATTTTTTTATTAATTCCTTTTTTTTTTTTTTTTTTTGAGATAGGGTTTCTCTGTATAACAGTCCTGGCTTAGCTGTCCTGGAACTCACTTTGTAAACCAGGCTAATGTCAACCTCACAGAGATCCACCTGCCTCTGCCTCCTGAGTGCTAGGATTGAAAGTGTGCACCACCATGCCTGGCTCTGTTTTTAGTTCATGTGCGTTGGTGGTTTGCCTGTCTGTCTGTCTGTCTGTCTGTCTGTGTGAAGGTGTCAGATCATCTGGAACTGTAGTGTGGGTGCTGAGAATTGAACACTTGTCCTCTAAAAGAGCAGCCAGTGCTCTTAACTATTGAGCCATCTCTCCAGTCTGCTGGAGCTCAGCTTTTATGGGTTTAAACAGCTGTCTGGTAGTAGCTGCTTCAGACGGCAGCTACAGCAGCTGCCTGGAAGGATGGCTTAGATGGTGTGTGATACTGTCGATCCCATTAGGTGCCTTTGAATATGTGCTGCTTTAGTCACTTGTAATACTGTCAAACCAGTAAGGTTCTTTGACTGTTCTTCCTGAAATGAAAAGATGCGTCAGAAAGATGGATGCTCCTATTATTACCGTACAGCGACAGTTGAATGACAGATGAGCCTTCTGACAGGCTTTGTTCACAGTGGTGACTATCAGCATAGGAGTTAAAAAATCAGACGCTTGAGCCTCGTGCTATGAAAGTTAGCAGAGGGCTCAAAACTTGGCATTTTTGCTACTGAGTTGAAACAACTTGGTTGACTTACTAGCTCTCAGAATTGTGGCTTCACCTCTTTCCTTCTGATAATTGAGGGGAGTACTGAGAAAAAGCTTTTCCAGGTGATCCTGGTTTTCCTTGAATAATTAGTAAACCTAATTATTTGGGAATGTTTACTACTTATTCCATGTTGAATAATGAATGCAAGGATTGTGGATTGCTAGGCCCAGGTTGCCTGTAGAAAAGCATGTTTTAGCTCTCGAAGTGCTGTTTCTCAAAGTTCAGTGGCTGTAGCATTTGTAGTTGACAAGAAAACAAAGGTGCATCTAGTTTAGCAGGTTAAATTTTTATTAAATGTTTAATTAGAAAAGTATAAATGAGGGTCAACAAAATAGCTCAGCTACTAAAGGTGCTTGCCGTCCTGCCTGAGTACCTGAATTTGACCCCAAGAGCCCACATGGAAGGAAAGGACTGACTCCTGCAAATCATCATGTGACTTTGCATGTGCATGCCTTAGATAGTAATAAATAAATGTAAAAAGTAATTTTAAAAAACAGTCAATTGTTTGTTTTGAAAGATTTGTTTAAATTTTATGTGTAAGAGTGTTTTGCCTGAATGTATGTATGTACACCATGGGTGTGCCTGGTGCTCTCAGGGATCAGGAAAGGGAATTAGGATTCCTGGACCTGGGGGTATAGGTGGTTGTGAGCTGCCATGGAGGTCCTGCGAACTGAACACAGGTCTTCTACAGCAAGTGCTCTTAACTGCTGAGCCATTTCTCCTGCCCCCAGAGAGTAAATTCTTAAGAACATTTAGCATGTGACATTGAGGTTGACAAAAGAGCCTGGGCATAAATTAAAATAAATAAAGAGTAAGTCCAGCAGTTAGTAAGCATAGTAATGAGAAGTGATTTGGGCTTCTAGACCAGCCTTGGAGTTGTCCCTTAGTCTAGTAGTGAAATGTTTTCTTGGGAAGGTGTGAGTGTTAAGGACCAGTGCTACAACGGAATGAAAGATCCTGTACTGTCTCCTACCCTGCAGCATGGAGAATGCTTTAAACTGTCCGCCTGCCACACAGTGGAGAACACTGGCTGCTTTGGAGTGGTCGTCCACTGGCTTTGTAAGAATTGGGTGCATTATTAGGAAAAAACCAAACATGACAAGTTAGTGTTTGAAACCAGCTTCCAGGATTTTAAACGTGCACTGAAGTAAGTTCCCTCCCATTGCAAATTGAAGATGAAAACTACAAGGGTGGTACTTACATGTACTGTTTGTATTGCTTCTTACTTATTCCCACCTCATGTTTGCTGAGACGATCAGGAACTGCTGCTATTTACAGGGTTTGGTTTTTTTTTTTTTTAATCTATATGGTAAAACTAATCAGACTGCAAACCATTATTAGAGCTTTATTAAGCTAATAACTTATTATTTATTTAGCTTATACATAAAAAGATTAAAATGTGTATTTATGAGATACTCTGTGATGCTTTGATGTATGTATCATGACCAAGAAGCAAGTTGGGGAGGAAAGGGTTTATTCGGCTTACATTTCCATACTGCTGTTCATCACAAAAGGATACAGGACTAGAACTCAAGCAGATCAGAAAGCAGGAGCTGATGCAGAAGCCATGGAGGGCTGTTCTTTACTGGCTTGCTTCCCCTGGCTTGCTCATCCTGCTCTCTTATAGAACCCAAGACTACCAGCCCAGAGATGGTCCCACCCACAAGGGGCCCCTCCCCCTTGATCACTAATCGAGAAAATGCCCCACAGCTGGATCTCATGGAGGCATTTCCCCAACTAAAGCTCCTTTCTCTGTGATAACTCCAGCTGTGTCAAGTTGTCACAAAGCTAGCCAGCACAACATCCATAAAGATCTCACTTGAAAAGTAATCCAAATTTCTTCAAGAAAATGGACATCCAAGGTTAGGGATCTAGCTCAGGCTAATTGCTTGCACTTGCCCCCAGAACCTTGTGAAAGAGCTGGGTTGTGGCTCACACAGGTGTAAGTCTGGCACTAGGGAGGAGGAGGCAGCCTGGCCTGTTTTGTCAGCAGAGACCCTGTCTCAGAAAATAAGCTGGACAGCATCTGGGGAGTAACACCTGAGGTTGACCTCTGGCCTCCACACACGTATTCATACATGTGGAGGGGGATGTGGGGAAAGAGAGGGAGGGAAGAGAAGGAGAGAGAAAGGGGGAGGGAGAGAAGAGAGAGAGAAAGGGGGAGGGAGAGAAGAAAGAGAGAAAGGGGGAGGGAGAGGAGAGAGAAAGGGGGAGGGAGAGAAGAGAGAGAGAAAGGGGAGGGAGGGGAGAGGGAGAAGGAGAGAGAAATGAATAATGGATGTTCATTGTGCCCTTTTATAAGTATTTGTGATGAAAGTAATTTTCTTTCTGCTGTCGCATGATGAGGCTATATCAGCCTCCCAAGTCTTTGCTCTGGCTTCAGATTTTCATGGAGAATCAACAAGGATTATTTAATGTGGCTTGTGCGAGCATGGGCCAGATGCTGACTTCCTGTGCTGGTGTGTAACAGAAAGCACGTGGAAATTTGGACAAGTGTGTAGTTTTCCTAAGCTCGAGTAGGATTTGGTGGGGTGGGACGAGGTTGAGATGGAAAGCACCAGTTAAAACCAAACAAATCGGCCGGGCGTGGTGGCGCACACCTTTAATCCTGGCACTCGGGAGGCAGAGGCAGGCAGATTTCTGAGTTCGAGGCCAGCCTGGTCTACAAAGTGAGTTCCAGGACAGCCAAGGCTACACAGAGAAACCCTGTATCGAAAAACCAAAAAAAAAAAACCAAAACAAAACAAAAACCAACCAAACAAACAAACAAAAAACAAATCCAGTTGGGGGCACACACACTCCTAGCACTTGGGAGGCAGAGACAGGGGAACTGGGAGTTCGAGGTCATCCTTAGTCACATGATGAGACAGCATCCTGGACTACATAAAATCCTATCTCAAACAAGTAAGCAAACAGCCTGTCACCTATTCATAGGAAGATACAGATGTGAAATTTTAGAAACTAAGTGCGTGAGGGTAAACTTAGAGCCAGATACTTGCCAGCAAAACTTTTTGTTATTCTAGAACGGTGTCAAGAATGTGCGGTGCTGGCAGTGTCTGGATGATGTCGTTAATTGACTTAAAAGCAAGAATCTGCAGTTTCCTTCAGACACCATTCTAAAGTTCTTACGTTCAAAACACACAGGCCTGAGTCCAACCAAGCAACAGTGCAGGATGCCTCAAAGCAGAGACTGTCTATTCCTCGGCTGTTGGCAAGGCACTAGACAACATGTTGTTTTGAGTCCTCCAGTCCCTACCATGCTGGGCATTCATTTGTATGTGTCCCTCCCAAGGGTCTTCCCTTCAAGGAGATCTTCCCACCCTTGATATGTCTGCTTGAAATCTGTGAGGCAGAACTTAACCTACTAGTTTCCTGGACTTTTAAAGGAAGCAAAGGCATGTTTGTTCTTTGCTTGTTTCCTTGGCGTTGTCCCTTGCAGATCCAGCTCTGACATCACACTTGAATGCCAGGGGCATGTCCCTTCAATGTGCATGCCCTCTCCGGGCAGTACCGTACCTATTTTCTGTGTCCAGGATGTGTGATGCTGAAGCAGGCACTTAGCTCCATAGTTCCCATAGTTCCCACTCTGCAGTTTAGTAGCTCTTGCAGACTTGGTCATAGGAAAGTTATTTAATCTAATTATCAGTAGGTAATAGTAGCTTGATAGCACGATTTTAAAAGTTCTGTAAGATACATGTAAAATGCATGCCACACTGTAAATTCTTCATAAATATCCAGTCTGAGCTACTTTTGTTCTTACATTAGACTGTAAAAAAGGTAGAGACTGTCTTGATTTTTGTGCCTCAAAACATCCCACATGGCCTCTAGGCCATTGCTTCTGGTTTCTGTGACTTGACCTGTGCAAGAGAACTAGAGATCCTGTAGTGTGACTGTTCAAACCAGAAGCAAGGAAGCCTTGAATCCATTGTCATCAGTTTGCTTTAACAGTCATTTATGTTCTGCAGAGTAGGGAGCATCTAGTTAAATAACCCACTGTGAAATCCATCTCTATGTGTTCATGTGCACATGCATGTGTGCATTCATGCACACAGATGCATAATCCAAGGACAACATGCTGGAGTTGGTGCTCTTTTACCATGTTGGATTCTGGCTTGATTCCCAACTATCAGGCTTGGGGGAAACTGCTTTATCCACTGAGCCATCTTGCCTAGCCTGAAATGTTATTTTGTAAAAGTTGAATACATCAGAATGACTGTGGTTATGTAAAAGATGTAATGGGGTCTGGTGCATGGATCTGTCTGTGTTCAAAGTTAGCACCTAAAGGAAATTCATTGTTCTAGAAAAGTGGCTGAAGTGTCTTTGTTATTTAGAGGGTTATGTAGGTGATTTGACTTAATTTTGAAAGTCATGTTGGAATGGCCTGTGAATTACTCTGAATTTGTTGTGTGGGTCCCCTGTGTTTTCTTGTACTGGGCATCCAGCTTACTGATCTGCGATTGTTGGCTTGACATGGATAGAGCATTCTCAGCAGGCAGTTTCGATGTGCTTCAGTTTCTGTTAGCCCCATCTCTTTGTTTAAGAGACTTTGTTATTCATCTTTTGATAAGTCAATGGACTTTATACTAGTCAGGATGTAATAAACACAGATCCTGTTCTGTTCTGGCATGTATCACTCTGTGCTTGCTCACTGCGTGATTAAGAGAGCAATAGCCGGAACACATAGGAGCATCTTGTTCCTACAGCCATGTGGACTGCATATGCCAGAGCACTGGTGTTGATAAAAAGGAGAAGAACCGGGGTTTATGGAGGACTCCCAGCCTTTGCTGACTTCTAAGCACCACACTTGGTCTGTGAGGCTGTAAAAGAAGGAACTAGTTGAGGTGTGGTGCAGTTCCTTTAAAAGTAACCCAACAAAGGGGAGAGAGGGCCTGCAGAGAACATATCCAGAGGTTAGGCACAGCCCCCAAGGGGGCCACCCATCTCCAAAATATTAATCCAGAAATACAGGGACAAAGAGTGGAGCAGAGACTGAAGGAAAGGCCATCCAGTGACTGTCCCACTCGGGGATCCATCCTATATGCAGACATCAAACCCAGTCACTATTACTGATGCCAAGAAATGCTTGCTGGCAGGAGCCTGATATAACTGTCTCCTGAGAGGCTCTGCCAGAGCCTGACCTATACAGAGGCAAATACTTGCAGCCAACCATTGGACTGGGCATGGGACCCCAATGGAGGAGTTAGGAGAAGGACTGAAGTTGCTGAAGGGGTTTGCAACCCCCATAGGAAGAAAAACAATATCAACCAACCAGATCCCCCAGAGCTCCCAGGGACTAAACCACCAACCAAAGAGTTCACATGGAGGGACCAATGACCCCAGCTGCATATGTAGCAGAGGATGGCCTTATCTGGCATCAGTGGGAGGAGAGGCCCTTGGTCCTGTGAAGTCTTGATGCCCCAGTATAGGGGAATGCCAGGATAGGGAGGCGGGAGTGTGTGTGTGTGGGGGGGGCTGGTAAGTGGAGGAGCATCCTCACAGAAGCAGGGGAAGGGGCATGGGATAGGGGGTTGCAGAGGGGAAACAGGGAAAGGGGATGACATTTGAAATGTAAATAAATAAAACATTCAATTTTTAAACAAGTAACCTAAAGCTGGTGATGATGCATGCCTTAATCCGAGCAGTCAAGAAGCAGGAGGTGGCAACTTTCTGTGTTTCAGGCCAGCCTGGGCTACAACAGAGAAACCCTGCCTCCAGAAAACAAAGAAAACAGCCACCTGAACAGTCACTGGTGGCTTTAAAACCCAGACAGGCAGAGGAGCAGCTCTGTGCTTTGTAGGTGTCACGTGCTGAGCCTTTTTTACAAGGCCCTTTTGTTGCTATTTGTTTGCGGATATGTGTTTGATTCTAGTTTTTTTGAGACAGAGTCTCTTTGCATGGCCCTGGCTGTCCAAGAACTCACTATGTTGACCAGTCTGGCCTTAAACTCAGAGATCCACCTGCTTCTGCTGCTTCCTGGGTACAAGAAGTTTTATTTGTTTGTTTTTTAAATGTTCTTTTATGATCTTTATTTAGCATACAGTATTGGTGTAATAAGTAAATAATATTAATCAAAGGAAAATAAACCTTTATTGACTAGTAGGTAAGTAGTCTCTTCTAAAGTCTGTCATTTAGTGAAGATTTTCTGTATTAGGAAGAAACCAGGAGCCAGAGGGATGGTACAGTGGCTTAGAGCACTTACGCTTTTGCAGGGGACCTGGGTCCAATTCCCAGCACCCACATGGTGGTTCATAGCCATCTGTAACTCATACACTTCCAGGGGATCCAATGCCTTCTTCTGATCTCCATAAGAGCAGGCATGACATGGTACAAATGCGTACATAAACTTCATACACATAAATATTATAAACAAGAAACAACATTATATATGTAGTGTTATTTACATTCATACACACACACACACACACACACACACACACACATATGAATGAGAATGTAAGAACCAAACCAAACACAGGGGCTCATAACTGTAATCCTAGCAGTTGAGGGGCTGAAGCAGGAGAATTGTCATGAGTTGCCACCAGCCTGAGCTGCTTAGTGAGTTTCAGGTTAGTCTGGGTAAAACCATATAAAAACAGACTCAAAGCTTTTCCATGCATCAGATACTCATATTTTAGGCTCTTTACTTAAACTGCTAGTCCTCTGTGCTTGGGAGTCTTGGCAGCAGACTGTATTCTGGCCGGCTAAGAGAGTGCTTTCCTGAGGCAGCTAGAGCCTAGCTCTCTCAGCTGGGACCTTGCCAAACAAGGAGCTTTCTCACCCTGACCAGCAGGCTGTGCTGTGTCAGCTAAAACAGCCCCCGGGCTCTCCTCAGGATCTACACTCCTTTTCTGATCTCTTTGCACTCAGAAGAGCAAGATAAATGACCAGGATGGGCTGAGCACCTGTTACTGTGCGATCAAGCTTGGCACTTACACACCAGCCTCATGGAATCCCAAATCCGTGAGCAATTATTACATTGTCATCCTTATCATACAGCAAAGGAAGAGACTGAATCAGGGAAATCGGGAACCAGTTACCCGGTGGGAAGCCAGCATGCAGTCGCAATCCTGGCTCCAAACACACTAAGAGCGTGTCATTGCTTGCTCTCTCTCCCTCTCTCCCTCTCTCCCTCTTTCTTCCCTCCCTTTCCTGTATTCTCTCCCTCCTCAGATTGTGCTACTTATACATTCCCCCATTACACAGATGAAATGTTAAGTGGCATTAACATGTAATAGGCTTTCACACAGTTGATTCAGCTATAGCACAAGATAGTATATACTGTTAGGGCACATGTAATGAATTTGAAAGTGCTCTAGGGGTGCCAGCCAGATCCCCCTAAGATAAAAAGTAGCCAAATAGTATTTCTGAGTCATTAACTAGTCATCTTTCCCCATAACGCAAGGAGAGAAGGCGTGTAAGGAGAAGTAGCAAGTGTCAGTATGTATTTAACTTTGTGGTGTGATGTCTGCATGGCACCTCATCTAATTTGCACAGAGGCTTTTGTGGTATATTAGAGCAGAAAGGTGCTTCCTCTGTCGTGTCCCATTTTGTGTCCTTGGCTTGAAGGGATGAATCATCATCTCCAGAGGCCGTAGCCTCCAACTCGTTCTGTGCAATTAAAGTATAGAAAAGGGTTGGTACCCTTGCTGCATGCCAAAGAAAGTTCTCTGTTAATTGGCCACACTTGCCAGTGTGTCACTTACTAATAATAATGAGAATAATACCTGTCTCATACCAGAGAAGGCTCTGTTCCAAGAATCCTGCTTCACACATTTATAAACCTAGCTATTCTTCCCAAACTTAGGAGATAGTTTTATTTCCCCCGTTACACAGATGAAATCCTAAGGCCACTTATCTAGTAAGCAGAAGAATGAAGATTTCAAGCCCAAGCTGTCTGACTCTAGTCTCCTTTCCTAATTGTTAGTTTGCTCTGCGCCTTGCTGCAGCTCCAGTCCAAGCCAGGAACCTCTTCCGCTTGGACTTCCTTGAGCTACATGCGGGCTCAGAAAGACACATATGAGACTAGAGACCATTTAGCATTTTGATATTGTGCTGTTTTTTGAGAACTTGCTCAAGTTGGCCTCAAACGCTTAGAAATCCACCTGCCTCTGCCTCCCAAGTGCTAGGATTAAACGCATGTGGTACTTGTGAAAAGCCCATTTATAATTTATTAATGAAGTTTTTTATTTTAAAAGTTTTCTATGTCTTTTAACTCCATAAATTTCTGTTTGTGTTTAAAAACCTTTGTCATAGAAATTGTGAGGAAACAGGTATTTTTAGTGGATTTCTGAGGCCTTTTCTGTTGTTAATGGAATGTGGTATTGAACAATTAATATTTTTCTCATCTGTTTTGTAAGTGTAAAATTTTTTGGTTCACTAAGAGAGCAGTTTTCAGTTTTTTTGGTACATACATATTTTATTACTTTAAATCTATGCCACATATTAAACTTGATTCTTTTCCTATGCTCCTTACACCTGATAAAGCTGGGGACCAGGCAGTGTTGTGCCCTTTCCCATAGGAGCTTGCTGAGGTACAGACAGCCCTGAGCCATGGTACAATGTCCCAGCCACTGGGCCTTCTGGATTAGTGCTTCTCTCTCGTTGTGTTGTCTTCTGTGTTTGCAGCTTGATTTAGCAGCAGTTAGGAAGTCTGGGATCTGAGTACTTGGTGATAGTTTTTCCTTTTGGTAATCTTAGAGGTTGTTGTTATTATTATTATTATTATTATTATTCATGTGCAATGTTCTGAGGGCATGTGTCATGGTACAAGGTCGAAGAAAAAGTTTTCCCTCCTGTGTGGGTCCTGAGGGTGACACTGGGGTGGTCTGACTTGGCAGCACCTTCACCTACTAAGCCATCTTAGAGACCTTTCTTTTTTCTTTCTGGTGTAAAGGTAAGCAAAAAATTTCAGAAATGGAAAAATAAATTATTGGCTAAACATAAATGTTGAATGCTAAAGTATTTTATGCTAGACATAAAAACGAATTTCAACTGGATTATGAATATGAATACAAAAAGGAAAGAGAAAGTGGGGAGGGGAGGAGAGGAGAGGGAACCCACAAATTCTGAGGGAGGCAGAGGAGGTGTGCAGAGGCAGGAGGGGGAGCTGGTTAACTTTCATTAAAACCTTTTAATAGTCTGAATTTTGGCATTTGTTTTACTGAGACATGGTCTTGCTAGCTGTTCAAGAAGGTCTTGAAGTCACCATGCAGTTTAGTCTTAATTTTCCTAACACAGGGTTGGGAAGTTGATTTCCAATTTTTTTATAACTCAGAAAACGCTTATCAACAGAGTTAAATGACAACTGACAAACTAAAAGAAAATATTTGTAGTATGTATCAGAGATGTGGAGGTTTCCCTAAAAAAAGAAAAAGAAAAAATAAATTTCAAGAGCCTGATAGAAAATGGGGGATGGAGGGTTTACAGAAATACAATTTTTAATAGTTTGCTTACGCACAATTAGAAAATTACAATGTAAATAATCCTGAGGTTCTGTTTCTTAGCTGTAATTAGCAAAGATTTGAAACTATGATATGAATCGCTTCTTGTGGGTGAGAGGCCGCTCTCTCACAGTGCTGGTGGGACTTGAGACTGACATACTCTCTGAAGGAACACTGGCAGTGCCAGAGAGTCTGAGCTCGCATGCTCACTCCTCAGAGCTCATGCTGAAAGCATCTCCAGCAACTGAGATATGTGTCTGCGAGGGTCAGCGTGCATGCACACTTCCCAGACCCCAAGATCTCTGCATGATCTCTCAGTAATAATAGACACACCTGGCTCATAGATAGGTTTCTTCAAAAAACGGAAGTAGGACCCTAGCCTTGGAGAAATGGTTAATTTAGGGCTTTGGCAGAGAGATTGTGAGCTAAGCCACAATGCCAGAAAATCTTGAAATGATCAGAAAAGCATGAGGACTTGTTAAAAGACCTTAGAGCAAGCACACAATCATTCCTGATCGCCAAGACTGAAGCATTTGTGCAACAGGACAAAATAATAGTAGTATTGGGTTTTTATCCTTTGCAGTAAAGGATTTATACTAGTTAGTATAAGAGTACTGTTAAAGGATGATTCTTCTTTACATAGGAATTCCAGTTAGTAAGTGTGGCCAGAAAAAAAAAAAAAAAAGAATGATAGAAAAATCACCATTATGTTCATAACTATGGGGTGTTTGCTGACAAGATCTGTGGTAAAATTGTGGACAGTGTTACAATTATTGGGCAAAATTTTGTGGAGACAGGATTTCTCTGTGTAACTCTGGTTATCCTGGAACTTACTTTATAGACCAGGCTGGCCTCAAACTCAGAGATCCACCTGCCTCTGCCTCCTGAGTGCTGGATTAAAGGCACGGACCACCACCAGCTTGTATAAACTCGTTGTAAAGAGTGGGGACAAAATATGTTAAGGCTGACCTGTCACCTTACTTTGTATAACATTTTCTATGGACCAGAAGGGGCCCTATAGCAAGACAATTGAAGTTGTCTGTAAAATGTCAAGGAAGTTATATGTAAGAAGAAATTAAATATCCTACAACTGACAATTTCATCCTCCAGTTTAAAAGTCAAAGTTTGGGTTAAGTTTTCTACACGATTCCTGACACAAAGTCAGTATTACACTCAGAATCATGCATTCATTTTTTTTCTTTCAAAATAGAACATTGGGGTTATTTATGATGGTATGCATTATATTTGTCCTTCATATTCTAATGGTTAATTCCTAAAGGACTCAACAGCACCGCTCTCTGTGATCAGATTTAGGTCGCTCTCGAGAACTGCAGTATGTGTATGTGGATAACAACATCCAGCTGAAGGGTCTGCCCTCGTACCTCTACAACAAAGTCATCGGCTGCAATGGGTAAGGTTGCCTCCGGTGCGTGCTTACAGATAGACGAACTGGGTTGGAAAGTTCTACTTAGGTTTGCCTTTGGCCAGATACCTTTTTGAACTAAGAATACAAGGCAAACGATTTAGAAGATTGTATGTTGGTGTCAGCTAGTAAGCCATGGGCAGTCCATGAGTTACTACTTTGCAGTCTAAAGAAAAAGAGTACATGCATTTTTTTTCTTATTTTTTTGCTATAGAGATAGCTCTACTTTTGTCTTTATTGACCAATTGTATATATTTAAGCCTAGAGTATGAGGATTTCATGTATGCCTACCTTGCCACATGTCTTAGGGTTTCTATTCCATCACGACCAAGAAGCAAGTTGGGGAGGAAATGGTTTATTCAGCCTACACTTTCATGTTGCTGTTCATCACCAAAGGAAGTCAGGACAGGAACTCACACAGGGCAGGAACTTGGAGGCAGGAACTGATGCAGAAGCCATGGAATGCTGCTTGCTGGCTTGCTTCCCCTGGTTTGCTCAGCTTGCTTTCTTATAGAACCCAAGACCACCAGCCCAGGAATGGCACCACCCACAATGGTCTAGCCCCCCCCCCCACCAGCTGGATCTCATGGAGGCATTTCCTCAAGGGAGGCTCCTCTCTGTATGATAACTCCAGCTTGTGTCAAGTTGACACACAAAACCAGCCAGTACACCACACGTATCATTATAAACTCTAGAAAGTAGAGGAATTGGCATTAAGTTAAAAGATTTTCTTCTTTGGAACATGATTGCAAGGACAATTTGCTGCAGTAACTGGCTCTTAGCTAAGATTTTACTGATTTTAAATATTTAGAATTCCATGGAGGGGGGGGGGAGGCTGGAGAGATGGCTCAGCAGTTAAGAGCACTGACTGCTTTTCCAGAGGTCCTGAATTCAATTTCTACCAATCACAAGGTCACTCATAACCATCTGTAATGGGATCTAATGCTCTCTTCTGGTGTGTCTGAAGAGAGCGACAGTGTACTCACATACATAAAATAAATAAATCTTAAAAGAAAAAGACTAGAATTCCACAGCAGACACAGACCGTTCTTATGGGTCATAAACAACCAAGCAGATGCTTCAGTCGGAGCAACAAGAATCCCCTTCTCATGGGCTTTCAGGAATGTGACCTCTACCGGGAGGGGCACAGCACCTGAGAGGAAGTGTCCTGGTAGTGTGAGATGGAAGGACTGACACACTCCAGCTTACTTTCCCCACTTCAGCAGCCGAAGGAACACCTTTGAGAGGAGGGAACCAACACATCCGAACTCCTCTTCTCACTCCCAGTAGGCTGTGCAGGCTGACTCACACCCCATGCAGCTCAGCGAGAAGACAGCCAGCAGTAACTGAACACAGACCATGTTGTTTCTGGGTAGGAGCTGTGCTTTTCCTTAGGAAGAGGGCTCACTCGTTAGCTCGGAAGCCTAGGTGAGCTGAGCCCGTGCAGGCAGATGAAATGCAAACCTTTAAGCAGGAACAATAGATGATGTTACAGGTTTTAGCTGAGTGGCTTTTCTAAAGCTGTCTGTGTCACAGATGTGACACGGCATAGTCATACCCCAGTGAATTCTTAAAGGGTTTTACCATAGCCTGATTCTTCCACGTGGTGAACAGAATGACCTCAGTCAGTCGTCATGCAGAAAATGTAAGCCAGCTCTGACACTGACCAACAGAGGATGCCCTGCAAGGTCAGTTCAGCCTCTGCCACAGTTGTACAGGAAGTAGTTGTTGTGTAGACATGGGTATTGCTGACAGCCAGAGTGTTCTGTTTGCACTGAGTAGAGAAAGATTTTTTTGTCTTTGAGTTTATACCAGCAGCAGTGTTAGTAGGTTTTAGGAAATGGAGTGTTAGTTAATGATCTGGCTTCTTCATATTGTTATGAGCTTACCTCATTGATAGTAATAGGACATGAACGCCCAGTTTTATAATATTAGTTTTAGGGTGTGTGCAGTCTAGCTTACAAATAGACTGTGCTGCATTTCAGTCTGCGGGTTTAACCCAGAACTTTGAATGTTCTTGTCATTAGATTCCTAAGTCATTCATCCTTAGGTCAGTTAGCCTAATCTATCCCTCAAAATGATACTTGTCTGTATAGTATATAAGTGGCAAAACATTCTCAAAACTCTAGGGCATGCTGAAGGGGGGGGTCCCATTTTTTCCCTCTTTCTTCTACCTATACAGGAAATCAAAAGCCAGGGCCCCAATGCCCAGTCAGGGTCTAGGCAACTCCTGCTTTTCTGTAGGAGAGGAGAGGAAAGACACAGAGACAGAAAGACAAGGTCGTGACAGAAAGAAAGGTGTGCGTGCCTGTGAGGTCGAGCAAGGGAGCTTGTTTAAATAGAAATTTGGGTAGCCTGTTCATTTGTCGGATGTTTAGTGATCAATGTCCCTGTCTGGTCACCGCAAAGCACATACCATGATGAGCAAAGTATTGAGCTGCCAGCCCTCATGGCTCTTACGTCCAACTGGGGATAAGGAAAGGACTGTAAGGAAGGGGCCTGCACAAGATGTTGTGTGCACTGACATACAGGCTCCACTCACTCGGTTCTTCACTCTCCCACATGTTGCTTCTGGCCACCTTGTGGGCTCAGAGCAGACACAGATATTAAAGGAACAGCTCTGCTCAGCTCAGTGTAAGCATCCGGGAAACCAGAGCACCGGCAGTATAGAATGACACAGCTTTCGGGACCAGCAGTATAGAATGACACAGCTTTAGGGACCAGCAGTATAGAATGACACAGCTTTAGGGACCAGCAGTATAGAATGACACA
>NC_034590.1:39392627-39435884 GCF_900095145.1 Mus pahari | reverse complement strand
CACAGCTTTAGGGACCAGCAGTATAGAATGGCACAGCTTTAGGGGCCAGTAGAACCTAATGTAAAAATGTGATCTGTAGTACATGTGTATATGTATTTATATAAAACATCACCTGAGAGATTTTGTTGGTAGTATTTTGCTTATGCTGTACCAACACACACATACACACACACATCACAACTCTGGGGGAGATTAGAGAATGGAATATAAAATATACAAAAAGCATAAATTATACACAGTTATTCACAAATGTCTCAGAAGTCTCATGAACTGAACTTGATTTATAGAAATGTGAACTAAGCTAGCTAGCCCCTCTTCATTGAGTTTATTCGTTGTCCAAATACTGAACCCTAAGAAGCATGTCAGGATTGTCTTAGAAGTTGCTAGAAAGCCAAGGGATGTAAATGCTTGTAGCATAACTAACAGCACAGAGAGTAACTACCCTGAGAGGGGTGTGTGAACCTACAGCATGCCCGATTCCTGTGTCCCACTCGGAGGCACACAGTAGTAAATCCTGTTGACCACCCAGGTCAGCCATCTTCACACAGCTAGGAGGGAAGGGCCCTGGAAAGCCAAGAAGAGGCTGGCTGGCTACCACGGTGCCCCTACACTCCCTCTCTGTGCCAGCTGGCTACCACGGTGCCCTGACACCCAAGTCTTGTGCTGGCTTCATGAGTCCTGGCTTCTCCAGGATTGTCAGTCTCTTACCACATCCTTAGTGGTAAAAGTGGTCCCGCCCGGGGAATATCTCCAGAAACCTGGATGTATGAGAAAAAGGAAATGAAGATTTGTACATGGACATGTCCAGCTGTATCTGGGAGCAGTTTCTTTAGGCGACCTAATGGTTTGTTATGCAGGCACTTAAGGTCACAGTTCAACTGAGTTGAACCAGTGGACTAAAAATTTTTTTAGATAACAGACCAGTTTTAGGGTTTTTTTCTCCCAGTCAGGAGAAGCTGTTTATTAATATATTGTGAATAGACTTAGTAAGCTATAGTATTTTGGGAAGTTATTTATTTTAAATTCACCATACAAAGAATTATGTTTCAAGCATAGTTTATTTTTGTTTCTCCTCTTCCTTCTCCCCGAGTTGCCTTTTCCACTCTGATGTTATGTGTGTTCCTCGCCACCTCTTCCCCTCTCTGGGGGTCTGTGCGTTTACAGTCTGTACCCCATGTGTACATGCACTCGAACACTAAAGCTAGGACCCACCTCACCTGTGTGAGAGAGAGAGTATTTGTCTTTCTGAGTCTGGGGTTCTTAGGTTAATGTAACTTTCAGATCCTCCTTATGAAGGTTTTATAGTTTTCATTGTTCATTTATCCATTGATAGAATCTAGGCTGGTTCCATTTCCTAGCTGTTGGGACTAGAACAGCAGTCAGCATGGATGTGCAAGGGTCTCTGTCTTTCGGGTCTGTACCCAGGAGTGTTATGGCTGAGGCATGTGGCAGTTGTGGGTTTACGTTCTTGAGAAACCTTCATACTTACTTGTATGGTAGCTGTACTGGTCACCCCCATACTTGCAGTGAGCAGAGTCCTCTTGCTCACACCCTCATTAATATTTGCTGTCATTGGTTTTCTTGATGATAGCCATTCTGGTTGGGATGAAATAGAATCACAAAGCAGTTTAAATTTGTATTTCCCTAATAGCAAGGGATGTTAGATGCTTTCTAAAATAATTATTGACTACTTATATATTTCTTGACTCTATCTATCTATCTATCTATCTATCTATCTATCTATCTATCTATCTATCTATCTATCTATCTATCTATTTCTTCTTTCTCTTTGAGAATTGTCTGTTCAGTCATTATTTTTGAGACATGATCTTACTCCTTATATAGCCCTGGCTGGGCTGGAATTTACTATGTAGACCAGGTTATCCTTGAGCTCATGGAGATCAGCCTGCCTCTGCCTTTTAAGCTTAAAGCCATGGACCACCACATCCAGCTAACCCATTTATTGATTGACAGTGTTATGTGTGTGGGGATGTGTTTATTTTTGCAGTTCCTTATATATTCTGGATATTCACTCCCTGTACAGCTAGCTGTACTCTCTTATTCTGTAGGCTGTGTGTTCTGCTGGTAGTTTCCTTTGTTCATAGACCATTTTTATGTAAGGACTCTTTACACTCAAAACAATATTGAGTAGCCAAATGGCACCTCCTTGAAGCAGGCCCAGAGCAGCCCAGCTGCATCTAACAAAAGTGTTACAAGGTTTGCATTTTGACACCAACAAAGTAAATTACTTGGTGCGACAAAATACTAGTGTTTCCCTGATCATTAGAGGAATATAATAGAACCTAGAGTCTCTTCAATCTAGGGGTTAATGTCTACAATGCAGTTCAGAATTTTTTGGCATGTAAAGAACTGAAGGAATTTGGCCCATTCCCAAGAATAAAGATGTTTAGAGACCAACCTGAAGTGATCTGAAATGTTGGGATGCAAAAATAAAGATTATCAAATAATCTTGTAACTTTCAGGTTTATCATTAATGAAAAGACAAGCAAAACAGAACTAACACCAAAAAAATAAATAAATATAACAAGATTTTAGAATAAAAAATAAAGTACCTGAGATAAGCTTAGCTTGCTAGCTTCCTATGGCAGAGTAGGCACACCAACAGAAAGGGGGGAAGCTGGAGGCAGGTGGAGAGAAGGAGGACAGAGGGCCCCAGCCGGTGTGAATGTGCATGCCCTGTCCCAGCAGAGTCAGGAGGGAATGGGGCAGCCGGCATCAGGGTTGAAGAGGTCATGCCTCTGCTGTGTGGGCTTCTCACCCTCAGCTCAGGACCTCTAAGGCAGTGTGAGCACCGCCCTGTGCCTGGCAGCATGGTCCAGGCGGCTGGGAAGGGAACTCGGACAGCAACTAAAGGTAAACAAGGAGCCCTTCCTAAGGTACTGACATAAAGCCCAGTGTGTAACGTCTGCACGGAGGAGGACAAGGCAGGGGCGTGCTCTGAGTGCGAGTCCACGCAGGGCTTCCTAGGGAATGAGAAAACAGCGGGAAAGCAAAGGAGTGCTTCAGGCTGCTTAGTAACTACCCAGTGAGCTAAGGCTTCACCAGGACAAAGGTGTTCTTTCTAGGTAGCACCTTCTCTCCTTCTTAAGTGAAAAGATGGTTTTGCTATAAGGGAGGGCGTGTCTGCAGCATCCCTGTGATGGCGGGCGGATGGGCGTCGTGTGGATACTTTCTGTAGGGTAAACAATCGGATTGCCTTGGCAAGACAATTTAAATCTTCACTGAAATCTCTCAATCCCAACCTCCCTCCCCCCCCCCCGTGTCTGTCTGTCTGTCTGTTTCTGGGGGTGAGGAGGTTGGAGGTTACACAGGCTCCATAGCATGTTGTTGTCCACGACAACTCTGATGTCAGTCCTTGCCTCCTGCCGTATTTGAAACAAGTGGTCTTTGCCACTGTGGATGCTAGGCTGGCTGACCCACAGCTCCTGAGTAGGCTTATGTCTCTACCTCCCATCTTGCTGTAGAAACACTGAGATCACAGACGTGTGCTGCTATTGCACCCAGCCCTTCTACATTAGTTCTGAGGGTTTGAACACAGGTTCCCATGGTTGCAAAGCAAGCATTTCATCCGTTGAGCCATCTCTCCAGCCCTAACTTTGACATACTGTTAGATGGAATGGTGAAAGCAAAACTGAAGATGAACTAATTTACTACATCATATATTTTGGGGCAAATATGTACCAAAATCTCAGTGGTAAGGTGACATTGCTATTCAGGTAACCTGTTTTAAGCTAAATGATAAGTGACAGTTATGTCAATATTGAATTAAATGGAGATGTCCAATGATTACTATAATTATCTAAACCAGAGGTACTAGCATTTACAATTTAATAAGTGACTTAAGGATTCAGTGTGCATATATTTGTGTAACCTCCTAAGCAGTTAGTGTAAAATGTTTTAAACTGTATGAATTATAAATTAAGTCTACCAATGTTTAATAATTGCTGGATAATACTTGGGTTTATTGTAAACTGAAGCATTTTGTATCTTCCATTCCTTCCTCTTGAGAGTTTGCTTCATTGTTACTTCTTTTTTGTCCTTGTTTTTGGTTTGGTTTGGTTTGGTTTTTGAGACAGGGTTTCTCTCTGTGTGAGTGTAGCCCTGGCTGCCTAGAAACTCACTCTGTAGACCAGACTGGCCTTAAACTAAGCCTCTGCCTCTTGAGTGCTGGGACTAAGGTGTGGGACACCAGTACCCAGCCTCACTTCCATTTGGAGATCTCTGATGTTCACGTCTTAGGCAGTGCTTTCCAGCCTCTTCCATGTTACAGACTCTGGCCATGTGGATAATGCCATGTGCCCTGTGCCCTGTGCCCTGTGCACTAAATGGCTAAGTCCAAGTTCATGTTTTTGTCTTCTGTTGACTGCCACAACTCTAATATTACTATGAATCAGCAATAATAAGCTAATAATAAAAAGAAAGCTTAACTGTACATGTGGATTAGAATTGTTGGGTACCAGACAGTGTGCTCTTGGTTCATTTGTGTCATTGCACAGAATCTTCCCAACAAACCTTGTAAGTTATCCTTGTTTTATAAATAAAGGAAGTTGTCTACGAGTCTTGGTAGCAGCCACATCATCATCTACTCTCAGCCTGCGCAGTGGCCATACTGCCGCCACCGCTTTGTCTTCCCCCTTTGCCTGGGCTCACAGCTATGTGGGCTGGGGCTCTTCTGCTGACTCCTCCAGAGTCAAATCCTTTGGAAGCAGCTCAGAGAAGGTAGGCAATAGAATGGCTGACTCAGTCCCTCCACCCTGGCAGCACTTGGCTGCAGCTGGCTATTGAGGGTGAATCATAGAAGCCATGAATAGATTAAATTTAATTAGCTTCTTAATATGTAGTGGTGAAAAAAAATATGTAGTGGTGAAGAACAGGGGTGTCTGCTGAAAGAATTATCAAAGAAAAACTAAAGTTTCTATAAAATTAGGGTACACTTGTTTAGTGTGAGCCTCTTCAATATAATCTGTAATTGTAATTACAAGGGACAATAAAAGTCTTAAAACCTGGCTCTCAGTGTCCTACCCTTTGTTGTTAATGGGTTTGGGCTTAATCCGTGCAGAAACACTCAGGATGGGCTGGGAAGCAGCAGCTGTCACAGTAGCAGTGATATGAGGTCTGTTCATGAATGATGTACTATAATCCTAGCATTCAGGGGCCAACAGGAGGAGGGAGAGGGGCATGAGCTTGAAGCCAACTTTTTAATATGCTTTCTATTTCATATTTTTATTTTATATTTTTGCTCAGGATTCTCATTTTTCAGTGTGGATGTTAAGTTTGGAAACACACCCTTCAAGCTACAACTCAGATCAGTCTTCAAGTTGGGGAGATTTTATGCTGTATAAAAAAATAGCCCTTTAATCCCAGCACTTGAGAGGCAGAGGCAGGTGGATTTCTGAGTTCGAGGCCAGCCTGGTCTACAAAGTGAGTTCCAAGATAGCCAGGGCTAAACAGAGAAACCCTGTCTCGAAAAAACAAAACAAACAAACAAACAAAAAAAAAACAAAACAAAAAAAACAACAAAAACAAAAAAATAGCCCTATGGTGGCCATTCATGATAATGAATCTCTGAGATGATCCACAAGACCACAAAGAATGCTCTCTGAGAAATTCACACATGCCTATCATACTAAAATATAAAACAAAAAATAAAGTTTAGAAATGGGAATATTATCTTACTGCATACATGTATTTGTCAGAGTTCAGTTTCCACAGACATGGAGGGATCGGTAGGGAAGAGCAGAAGTCAAAAGCAGTCTGGGGGCAGAATTCCCCTGTCCGTGCTGATGCTTGATCTTTTTGTTCTTTTGACCCTCACTAAGCACACGAGTCTACTGACATTCCAGAGGGCGATGCGCTTTACTATTATAAATGTGGTATATGTTAATCCTATCTAAAAATACCTTCAGAAGGGCACCTAGTCTGGTGTTTGACTCAATACCTGGGCACTATGCCCTTGCTGGGTTGCCACAAAAAAAAAAAAAAAAAAAAAAAAAAGACATTTGCCAAAATTCCACTTGACAGATGGCTGTTATTTTCCTAAGTCTGTTTCCATACATGTGGCATCCTCTTCCTGTTGGGTCACCACACACAAAACATCGCAGTCCTCAGTCCTCTTAACCTAACTCCTCATCCCAAGAACTGTGGACCCCAGGGCTTTCCAACAGTTGCAGGGTTTTCTGTCAGTTCCATTTTTCCCCTCTCATACTCCTTAAATTCTAGAGAGAGTATCTGCTGTCTGGTCTTGTTTCTTCTACACCCCTGAATCAGGATTGGTGTGGGGTTTTTTTTTAAGTTTTTTGGTTTTGTTTTTTGATGACAAAATGTCTGAGTAGAAGTAGCTGAAGGGAGGAAAGGCCTGTTTTGGCTTACGGTTTAAGGATCTACAGTCCGTCGCTGCAGGGAGCCAAGGCAGCAGGAGCAGCCAGGGAGCAGGGAGAGGTGGATGCTGGCGCGCAGCTTGCTCTCCCCTTCTTATTAAGCCTTTACCCTCACCCACAGAATGGTGCTCCCACATGTAGGGTCTTCCTACCTCAACCTGATCTAGAAAGCCCTTAGAGACATCCTCAGAGGTGTATCTCTTGAGTGACTTTAGATGCCGTGAAGTCGGCAGTCATTATCAATCACCACAGCTCCATTTTATAGTTAGTAGCCTTTTTACTGATTGTTATCTTTAAGAATTTCCCCTGTTTGGTTGGTTTTTATTTTTTATTTTCCTGACTTTTTGTTTGACCCTTACAGATATAGTGACCTTCTGGCAGGGCGTGGTCACTAACAGCTGTCTCAGTGTGCAGCTTGGGATGAGTTGTGAAGTTTCAGTTTCTAGGATGGCCACTACCTTGTGTTCCTACTTCCTGTGAAGGAAAAGGAAAACAACAGATATTCTAATTCAACAGACAAACTGGAAATCCTGTCAGCAAACTGGGTGGCAGCAGGGGAGGGGGTATCTTTATCTGATAAAATAGATCTTTGAAAACCAAGAATCAATACTATACTTCATGTTAAAAGAGCTGAATCCCAGGAACGTTAGGGTTGATGTCCAGCTAAAACTGGTGTAAAGTTCAAGGTAAATAGTAAGCAACTGAAAGTTGCAAGAAAAGGCTTTAAGAAGGATCCGCAGGCAGACATATCAGCTGACTACCTTCTGTACGGCAGAGTCACCAGAGCCCTGTTGGACTGACAGATGTAGCACTAACGCGGAAAAACCCTCAATTAATTCAAAAGTGTTTGCTTGAGAAGTTAGCATGGTGAAGATGGCACTCCAATTCAGAGGTGAACGGTTATTGTATTTGATAACACTATAGGTTGTTCTATTTTATAACATGGGCAGAGAGAGAGGGGGGAGGGAGGGAGGGAGGGAGGGAGAGAGAGAGAGACAGAGACAGAGACAGAGACAGAGAGAAAGGGAAAACATCTGCATGTAAAATAATAGAGTAAGTAACTAGAAGAAACTTTAGGACAACCCTCCTAACAATCAGAAGAGTCAAGAGGTTGGGAATGGAAGTGTGGGGGCTTGTAACAGCAGGGGAGACAGATGAGTGGGGAGAAGGGACCATTTCTAAAAGGAGAAGGTGCCCACCTCTGGTGTGAAAAGGATTTGCCAATATGAAAGGGTCTAAGAATTGACTTTTGATTCAGTTGAACAATAAGCAAAAGTGTGACTGTTGGGTCACAGAAGAGGAAATGTGAATGACCAGTAAGCATCCCCAGAGGTTATAAACTAGAAAAAAGCATGCTGTGGGTATCCATCAGTCGGACCTGCCAGACTGGTACAAGCCACCGCAGCCCTGCCGTCGTTGGACAGTACGGTCCACAGCCTCTCTGTACTTACAGCTGTTTCTATGGCTAGCAGTTTTCTTTGGGGGAATCTTATCTTCAGTCATGTGCATTTCTGTACATAAGGATATGTTGCTTCCATTGTAACGCCATGTGATAGGAGGCAAAACTGAGAAGGTTGAGATGAACAGAGTAAATTCCAGTCACACTCTGACGTTATATGGATGTTTAAAGACTTGTCTAGCTGTGTCTTGATGGCCCACGTGATTGATTATGTGAGCAGAACATTTTAGTGCTTTGTGGTCTTGTTTGATTAAGGGAGCAGACTAAAAGAAAGGATCTATCTCTGCTTTTTCCCTCCTCCCTCCCTCCCTTCCTCCCTCCTTCCATCCCTTCCTTCCTCCCTCCCTCCCTCCCTNCNTCNCTNCCTNCCTCCNTNCNTCCCTNCNTNCCTCCCTNCCTNCCTCCCTTCCTCCCTCCTTCCCTCCCTTCCTTCCTCCCTTCCTTCCTCCCTTCCTTCCTCCCTTCCTTCCCTCCCTCCTTCTCTCCCCCTCTCTCTTTCTTTCTCCCTCCCTTTATAAACTAAAACAACCCCAAAAGACTGAGACTGGAGATAGGGTTTGAAGCTAGAAAGTCTAGAAAAAAAATCATTCACTTCTTTTTCCATTTTTATTCTGCTTAGCCCATGGAAATATGCTATGTTATTTCTGCCATTTAAATTTACAATAATACATTATTTTGAAATAGCACTTAAAAAAAGACTCCTGGCTAAAATACCAAAGTTCATATGATCAGATGAACTAAAGCAGCTCTTCCGAAAAAGAAATCACTAAGTGAAGGTAGTTTCCCTGCTTCTGAAGAGTGATGCCACTCTCTTAGAAGAGGTCAGACCCCCAAGTTATCAGCAGTTCTGAAGTGTGAATTGTTTGCTCTTATACCTTGCCGAGAAGGAAGGCCTCTGGCTTCTACCGAACTCTGTGTTCCGCACCTCCTCTTCCCTGCCTTGTCTGGACCCTCCTAACTCCCTTAGTCCTGCCCCACACCCTGTGTGTCTGCAGTTTTCTTCCCCTCTTTATAATCAAGTCTCTTCGCTGTCCATATCTCCACACAGTTTGGAAACAGATACTAATAGTCTTCTCCATGAATTAAAGCTCCCTGACTTGGGCTAACATTCCTGGCACTCCCTCCCACAACCAGAGACCTTTTTCTAGTGCCTGGAATGCGTGCACAGCCTTTGTCTTCAGGCTCTTACCATTGCTCGTGGCACCTGCTTATTATTCTGTGTGGCATTTTAGTCTAAACTGCCGAGCTCTCAAGTCAAAGTGAGCCCCTCGGAAACATTCCCCTCAAAGTCCTCTGGAAAGACTCATTCAGCCCGAAGGATTACAGTGGAACTGTTCCAGACTTGTTTCCCAGTGAGTTGAAGGAAGGGGCACAGGAAGAAACTTGTAATGAGCAAAGGATCCCTGGGTTTCGCCTTCCAGTCCCGTACCCTGTGTCCTTGTCTTTTCTGGTCAAAGTCAAAAAATATTATCCTAGTAGTTGTTCTGGTTGTTTTTCTGTTGCTGTACTAAAACACTGACCAAAAGCAACCTGGGGGGGGAGGGCTTTATTTGTCTCCCCCCACCCCCATCATGTTCCATCATAAAGGGAAGTTGGAGCAAAAATGGTAGAGGAGCAGTGGTTTGCTCGCTGTCTTCCTGCACAGCCCAGGGCCACCTGCCTAGGAAGTAAACCACCTACAGTGGGCTAGTCCCTCCCACAAGAGTCATCAATTAAGACAGTCTCTTGCAGAGATTAACTGACCACAGGCTGGTCTGCTCTGGACTGTTCTTTGGTTCTTCCCTCAGACGACTCTAGGCTGTGTCAGGTTGACAGCCAAAACTCACTAGGTAGTGCTGCCTTTGTTAAAGCCTTTTGCCATTGGAGAAGAAAGGGAAGTAGGCTTTCAGGTACCTAATGACCTCAGTTGGGGGCATGGTTAGAGCCACAGAACGAGCAGGAACTAGAGCATGGCATGGCCTATCCAGGGGTAGAAGAAGGGACCCAGGCTGTGAGAAAGTGAGCCATGAGTTAAAACCAAACTCAAGCTAACATTCCTGGCCTATATATCTCCCCACATGTATATGAAAAGAACCACTAAAGTTACTATCTGGCACTTTAAATGTATGTGTGTGGGCTTAGATTTTTCTAAACACACAAACACACACACACAAAATGTTAAAAATGTTAAAGTAGACTAGAGTATCTCAACAGAGTACTAGACTCTCCACCCACTACCCATCCCTGCTGTGGGGGATGATGGTACAAACCATGGCATATGAGGTCTGAGGACAACTTCAAATGTCACCTTCCGCCTTGTTTGAGATAAGTCAGTCTTGTTCACTGATTCATAGCCATGCTAACTGGCCCACAATCTGTGGCACCTCTCCTGCCCCTGTTTCCCATCTTCTGCCAGGGCACACTTGGATTTTAGGTGTTTGTGTTTCTGTGCAATCTGGGGACTCAAACTCAGGTGTTGATGCTCGCTTACACAGCACGCGCTTTCCCTACTTAGACATCTCACCAGCTCTTTCTTTACTTCTAAAAGGTAATCCCAGCATGGCATTGTACCTGTCACCCCAGCACTTAGGAGACAGAATCAGGAGGATCCCTGCAAGTTCAAAGCCGGCCTCATCTATGTAGTAAATTCTTTGTTCAGTGATGCTCTGTCTTAAGAAGAGAAGATTAACTTGGAAGCTTTCAGCAACATAAACTTGGTACTAGAAAGGGGGGAAGCAGAGCTTGCAGCAGGCTTTTCAGATCTGAAGGGAGCCTACTATAGAGGAATACGTGATGCTATAAGTGATGCTGTAACCTGTACTCCAGCTGCTTCTGTGTCTATGCCTTGTGAATGCCTTGTAACCTGGCCTGAAGCCTTACCTCGTGACTGATGCCCTGGGCCGTGTCTTTATGCAGCTGTGGCATCCCCATCCAACTGTCAGAGGTGAGGCTGCTGGCATTTTCATCTGGGCAGCTGACCGTCTTCCTCCCAGCAGAGGTGAAGACAATAGGCACAGAGAATGACCATGTCCTGCCTCTGCAAGAACTGACCATGCGGAGTCTCTACCGCACCTACCACGGGCTTTGGAAAGGTAAGTACATGGGTCTTCTCTGCAGTCTCAGTCAGGAAACAAAGACTTGACTTTTATCCTGTCTGTTTTGGGTGGTTTTCATCTTTTTTTTTTTTTTTTTAATATCACGACAGCATACACATTTCACACTAACTTTACCATCTTAACCAAGTGTAAAGTTTCTTGGTATTGAGTATGTCAGTGGTCTCCCTGTCTCAGCCCCCCCCCGAAGCTTGTTAAGTTTTAATAGTTTCAACACTGACTGGTTCCTTTGACCCCCGTACAGACACACAGAAGCATTTATTAAAATGTGGTTTTCATTGCAAAGGAAAGCAGTTCCCAGAGAAGCTATAAGTTAGAAAACCTGGTGTGGACATGTGTGTGGTTGAAGTGAAAGGCAAACAGTGGGGAAAGAGTCACATGTCTCCTCCAAAAAAGCTGGGCTTGACCTCTGTCTCCCGGGATCTAGCAACTGTAAGGAGAAGAAATCCCAAAAGTGTTGTCAGCATTAGCAAGCAGGCTGATGCTTGTTTGGAAAGTGTCTAGATTGTATAGGCATTGTTCAGCACAGATTGGAAGGAAGCACATCAAGAAAGTACTGGCTGGGGCTGGGGCCGGGGCCGGGGCTGGGGCGGGGCTCAGTACTAGAGCATCTACAAGGCCCCGAGACCAATCTCAGTGCCTAAAGAAAGGGCAGGAGAAAAGGAAGCAAGAATGAATAAGCAACCAACGGACCCGAACAGTGTTACTAAAATACCTCATATTGTAAAAACGTTGTATTTATGTGTTTGTGGGTATGTACATGTTTTGGGGTTGTGGGTACTCACAGTCCCCAAACACTTGACATGTGTGCTGGATCTCAATTCACCAAGTGCCCTTAACTACTGCACCATATGTATGTTTTTAAAGCTGCTGAATGCTTTGACTTTGCATTTGTAGAGGGGCATGGAGTTCAACTAAAACAAAACCAACTTAACTTTCCAGGAATATCTAGTTAGTCCAAAATTAAGCTGTTTTTAAAAATGCCCTCCTTCAATTCTCTTTTAAAAACCGAGGGGGAGCTGGTTCTCCCATCGTGTGTGTCCAGAGATCAAACACAGATCTCCAGGTTTGATGGCAGTTGCACCCTTACCTACCAAGCCATATTGCTGACCCGTAGGCTGGGTTTGTTTATCCTTTTTGTTTATGCAGAACAGAAATTTACTTTCTTATGTAGAAATTATATTTTTTCTAAGTGGATATCAATCACCTGAAAAGTTCTAGAAGACAGTTTCTGTGTCCTTGCCAGGATTAGCTGGTAAGCTTGAGATGTCACTTCAGTTTGAGCATTCCTCCCTTCACCACATGGCTAAAATAAGGGTAAACACTTGCCAAGATTGCCTGGGTGGCTGGGGTGGCTCGCTCTAGACGTGTCCTTTGCATGGCTCAGACTGGGCTGGGGAGACCCTTCCCTGCCTGTGCTCACGGCAGTGAACGGCAAACCCTGCTTCCTTCCCTCCCTCTCACCCTCTTTGGCTTCAGCATCTGATACTTTCAGTGATCAGCCTTTTCATGCTCAGGCTCTCCTCGTCGTCGTCGTCGTCGTCGTCGTCGTCGTCGTCGTCGTCGTCGTCGTCGTCGTCGTCGTCGTCGGTGTTTAATTGACAGGACGGCTGATAGCTTTGAGGCGAACTTAGCAGCAGCTGCTCTGGTCTCCAGACCTTACCCTCCCTTAGTTCTCTGACTTAGGAAAGCCTGCTCTGCGTTTTTGATCCTTGTTCCTAAAGACTATTTGATCTAATTCTTTCCTTGCCTCTGCCTCAGGACAGCTTCTAGCTGCTCATAAAAGAGTGGATTTTCATTTTCCTTTAGTATCAAAACTATAAAAAAAAACATCTTTCATTTCCTAATAATGTTAGATTTTTATTGAATGTCTATCAGATAACAGAATTTTCAACATGATATACTTACTTTTAACTATTTGAACTTACTTGGTAACAAAGAGAAATTTCAAACGTCTAGTTTAAGGAAATAGGAAATTTCACTCATGTGCCTGATTTTTCTCTTCTGTTTCAGATCTGAACTTTTTGTCTCCAATCTCATTACCCAGAAGTCTCCTGGAGCTGCTGCACTGCCCCCTGGGGCACTGTCACCGGTGTAGTGAGCCCATGTTTACCTTCGTCTATCCTAAGCTCTTCCCCTTGAGAGAGACACCGATGGCAGGCCTGCACCAGAGGTAATGAAGCCTAAGTGGGCACCAGGGCTTAACTTGGGTCAGCGGTGCATCATGGGAACGAGGAGGTCACGCATGGAGGGGATGCTGAGTCTGCAGTGTAAGGAAGCTAAATCAGTGGTTCTCAACCTGTTTCAAAGCCTCTTTCACAGGGGTCATCTAAGTCCATTGGAAAACACAATTTATATACCAATTCATAACAAGAGCACAGTTACGGTTATGAAGTAGAAATGAAATTATTTTTATGGGGGGGGGGAGTATCACCACAACATGAGGAACTGTATTAAGGGGCTGCAGCATTAGGAAGGTTGAGAACCACTGGACTAAGTGAAACCTGCTTCTTTTCACTCCTGGGAGAAAACCTGGCTGCCCTCCTCAGTTCGGCTTTGGAGCATATACAGGGGGCATGCACAGAGCATGTGCACAGCTGTGTGTTGTTTGGAGCAGCTCATTCTTTCTAGTTCCACCCACATGCAAGGGGAGGGAGCTTTGTATAAGAGCTCATCCCAGTGTTCACCTGGCACAACCGAAAGTGTGAGCCACACCCTGCACGCGAGCACTTGGTTCTGTTCTGAATCTAACTCTTCCAGCGGCATTCCCGCACCACTCTGTATTTCTTGGCAGACTGCTTTGCATTCATGGCGAATGTTCACTAAGTAATTTCCTGAGCCAATGCTGTTACTGAGAGCAAGAACGCCAGACGGTGAAGCGTGGAGCATTGGAAAAGCCCTGTGGGTCTGGCCTTGGCTTATGAGCTTTCATGTTTGGGTTCCCCCCCCCCCGCTCCTCCCCTTGAGACAGAGTCTGAAACTAGCAGCAAGCAGAGGATGGCCTCATCCTCCTACCTCTGCCCCCACCATGCTGACAGGCGCCACCATATCCAGCTCTCACTTGTCTCACTCTTTGTCAGTGCCAGTGTGAGTTCCATTGTGATCATTTTTGTGTGAGATGGAGTCTTGTTATGTAACAGCCAAGGTTGGCCTCAAACACAGAGACTTTGTGCCTTGGCCTCCTGAGGGATGGTAGGAACAGGGGTGCACCTACAGCAGCCTTGGATCATTTCATGGAGCCTGCCCCTGCTCTTCCACTGCCCTTTCCTCCCTCCTCTCCTGCCTTTGTTTCCCTTCTTTCTTTCTCCCAGGACTGGGAACAGAGCCCATGGCCTTGTGGGCAAGGCATATACCCCCAGCCCTGTTTGGGTTCCTTAATCTAAGTGGGATAAGAGACAGAAAGCATAGACTTTGCACTGAGAACCTGGGCAGCCTGCCAAGCTTCTCTGAGCCTCAAAATGGGGACAGAACAGTCTGCATTGTTGGTCATAGCCGCAAGTAACAGATGAGGCAGGCACACCCCTGGCACATGATCACCGTTCAGCAGACGAAGCCACCTTTCCCTGTCTCTGCCTGCTCCTCTCCCAAGCTCTGCTTCTTTCTCCCTTTCCCTGGGTAATCCTATTTGATACGCTATAGGTTCCTGTTTCAACAGTTTTGTATTTTTTAGTGTTTTCTGTGTACAGAAGCTCTACTCCGAACTGTTTTAATTTAATGCTTATTTTTGGGAAAAACAAACAATCCCCCAATTCAAACTTGTGCTGTTTGTTTTACTGTATACACAATATAGTGTTCAGGGTTTTCCACACACTTGACACTAGTTGTGTGGCACTGTCTACCTGGACATGGTAGCAGATCCCACAGCCTGAGGCTCAGACCCCAAGGTTGTCCTTCCCATCTGGAAAACAGAAGTCCCAGTAGCTTGACCCATGCCTCTAAGTAGTTGGTACAGTCAGGGCTCCCAGAGTTGATTCTTTGGGTTCAGTTATGTATCTGAGCAACTCACAGAGCCCAGGAAAATACATAAGCCACCTTACTGTAAAGAACATCACAAGAGTATATACTCAGTGATGCTCAGAAGAGGCCTGGGGAAGAGGCGTGGCATCCCCTCCCTTGGTGTGTCAGCCTCCCAGAACTCCCATGCATTCACCTGTCTGAGAGCTCCTGAACCTTGTCTCCGGGTGTTCATGGAAGCTTCACTCTGTAGCATGATTGCTATAGACCTGGTTGGGGATCCAACAGGACGTGTCTATCTCAGCATTCTTCCTGGCCTCAGTGTGCGAATGTTCGGATATGTGCTGGACCCCTTCGGGATATGTGCTGGACCCCTCTGCAATGAGGAGGGCCCTTTTTTTTTTTTTTTGAGATTTATTTATTTATTTATTTACTTATTTATTTATTATCTGTACGTACACTGTAGCTGTGTTCAGACACACCAAAAGAGGGCGTTAGATCCCATTATAAATGGTTAAAACACCATGTGGTTGCTGGGATTTGAACTCAGGACCTTTAGAAGAGTAGTCAGTGCTCTTAACTGCTGAGCCATCTCTCCAGCTCCCTTGAGGAGGGTCTTAAGACACATTCTGAAATACTAGGAGCTGGGATCACTTATAAGGAATTTGGGAGAGATAAAACTCTACCCATTATGATCTCTAGTACATTTGAGATAAGAAAAACAAGAAAAAAACACTCTGGAAACTTTACTTTTTTAAAATAAACATTTTAAACTTGTTCTTCTACAATTGCATGTATGTATATGTGTATATCGTACTTTGGTAATATACTCTTCCTTTGTCCTCTTAACCCCTTCCCTCTACTTCTAAGCCTTTTGTCTCACACACACACACACACACACACACACACACACGAAGATTTGGGGAGACAGACAGACAGACAGATCTTACTGCATTTAGTTAGGATCCCTTGTGTGGACATGGGTGGGAGGTTATGTCCTTGCGGAGGAGCAACTGGTGGTGCCCCCATCACCTTGAACTACAACACTCCTCTCTCCCAGTAAGTGGCATCCTCAGGGAGGTGGGAGGTTCCATAAGCCCCTTCTTATTCTCGCGGGAGTTGATGGGCTCAGTCCTGTGCAGGCTTCACCACCGCTGCGTGAGCTCATGAGTGTAACCACTTAGTGCTTCCTAGCAGTCTTTCCTGTCCTCTGGCTCTTACAGTCTTCCCACAACGCCCCATACTCCATTTAGGGCTTGACACTCCAGAGTCTTACTCTCAATGCCTTGGCTCTGCTAACCACTTCCCACTGGAAACAGGAGCTTCTCTCACCGAGGCTAAAAGCAACCGTGGTCTATGGGTAGAAACCTGTTTAGAGACAGTCGACATCACTTCCTCCGTGAGTTCATCTTCTAGAATGGCTCCTAGCTCTGAGAAGCACCTCACTTAGGCTTCCCTGCTAGTATGGAGACTCCTGAGGAGTAGCCGGGGAAAGAATTGCAGTGGGAAGTGTGCTGGACAGCCATGCCCTCTGAGATCTACTGCCCTCTATACCACATTGTCTACTCGCTGGAAGCTCTCCAAACCCATTTCTTTCAGTTTCTAATGTACTTCATAGACATAAGCGATGAAGTCACTGGCCACTGGGAACCAACTCAGCTCAGCACTTTATGCTCTCCCAGATGACGGAAGATGGGGTGGGGCTGAAAGTGGGAACTGTGTAATTGTGCACTGAGGGGCCAGTCAGGTTATCCCCATGCAGACAATTCCAAAGGGTTTAGGATCATTGTCAGGAAAGGAACTTAAAGACCACGTGTGATTCCAGAGTGTTACCCCCAAACACACAGTCCATGCCTTTCTCACAAAATAACTCACTTTGTTCCAATGTGTGTAAAAGGTTTTGTTTCCTGTAAGCCAGGCTGGTCTCCATAGTCCTAAGATCACAGACATGAGCCAACATGTCCACCCAGACATAGCCCACACACCTAAAGACACATGATTTTTGAAAGAGAACTCAAAAATAGCCACTGGGGAAAAGACAGCATCTTCAACAAATGGTCCTGTGTGGCTACATGTAGTAGAATGTAAACAGACCCATATTTCTCACCCCGCACAAAACTCAACGCTAAATGGATTAAGAATCTTAACATAGGGCTGTACACCCTGAATCTGATAGAAGACAAAGTGAGAAATAGTCTTGAACTCAATGGCACTAAGAATGACAGTAGAGGAGAGTTCATGACTGTATAACAAAGGACACCATCATTCAGGCAAAGTGACAGGCTACAGAATGGGAAAAGAGCTTTACCAAGTATGTATCCAGTAGAAGGTTAATATCTAAAATAGAAAAAAAAAAAAAAACTTAAAAAAAAAAACCCTGAACATCAAAAAAGCCACCCAATTTATAAAAAGGCTACAAGTAAACAGTTCCCAAGATGAGAAACAAATGGCTGAGAAACATTGAAACAGTAAGCACCTTTGGCATCAACTCTTAAATGTACAGATTCTTGTCTTAAATATTGTTTAAATTAGGTATGGGCAAAACTTAGTATATTACTCTTCCTAGATAGAACTCCATCTGCACACAGGAAAGCAGACAGTGTCTCCCTCCATTCCTATGTGTGATGTGGGGCAGGTAGAGGCCACACAGCATCATCTGAGATGAGAGAACTTTTGAAGGAAAGAAGAGTCCCAGGTTCTAACAAACAGAAGTCCCAAAGGCCGCCATGGTCTGTCTTCTTGGCTCCCCTAGCAGGGAGGCCCCACCCCTCAGGCTTGGTAAACCCCACCTCAGGCTGATTTTTTTTTTCCTTCAGGCAGAACATGCTTGGAGCTGGATGACTCATGAGCTCATTCTGACCCATGAGACCTGAATGTCTTAGAGTCCTCCATCTTCCTCTTTCCTTGACCTGTCCAAACCAAGAGAGCAGCATTTCTGCATGTAGCCACACAGTTTGACCAGGACCATTTGTTGAAGATGCTGCCTTTTCTCCGGTGTCTATTTTTGACTTCTCTTTAAACATGATCTAGTTAAGGAAAGGTTTCTCCACCAGGCCATACTCAACATTTGGTTCAAGAAAGCTTGAATTTTCCAAATCTTCAAGGTCTGCTTCGTTTTTGGTTAACAATAAAATTCCCCTGCTTCCCTTCTCTCCCTTCGCATCTTACTGTAAGCGACAAGTCAAGGGGTGCCCCTGGGCACCTGGCTTAGAAACCACAGAGAAGTTATTTCATTATCACCTCTAAGTTCTGCTTTCTGCCTCAGAGAACATGACTCCCTGAAAGCAGAGAACAGTCCATGGTTTCCAGGGCCGTGTTCCATTATGTCATGGGAAGCACACTACATATATCAGCACTGTGTTCAGGCAGCTCTGTGTCCCTAAGGCCATAAAAATGCCCTCTCTAGTCCCAGTCTCTCCTCACCATATTCTCCTTTGTTTCTGTCAGTAGCCGTTGTGAGCAGCATAGGCTTTTCCTATCATGTGCATGAAAGCCTTGCAGCCTCTGTTAGCCAGTATGGCACCATTTCCACATTCCTGGGCGTGTTTATTACAGCAAGCCATCACTTCACTGTAGCAGGTTCTTAAGAGATTTTCATTTCCTTCCCAGATTGAGAGAAGGGTTGACTGATTTCATGGACAATTGTGAGGGCTTCTACTCAGAACTTCATGGTGGGACTTAGTGCTTCAGGGTAGCAGCCGCAAGATCAGACAGGGTTTCTGTGTCTCGGGAAGAACGTCTTCTACAGCTTTGCTCTTAAGATTAGTTGGAAGAGAGGCTCACCTATTGTATGGGAGGGAGTGGTCTGCTTAACTCAAAGTCTGTTCATTTAAATATGGATCACATCTTGTAGAAATGA
This sequence comes from Mus pahari, assembly GCF_900095145.1. Classification (NCBI taxonomy): domain Eukaryota; kingdom Metazoa; phylum Chordata; class Mammalia; order Rodentia; family Muridae; genus Mus; species Mus pahari. The sequence continues at coordinate 39,417,122 of NC_034590.1, read as the reverse complement.
CCACAGCAACATTGAGACTGACTTGCCTGAGCAATGGGGGCCCAACGCCTAAACAGTTTGCCATAAAAGCAGCTGTCACCAGCTCTAAAAGGGCTCACTTAACTCACCAGGGTAGTTAGAAACAGCCGCCTGTATGGTTCGTCCATGAATGCTGGGTTAAGTTTGCATCGCAGACAGTACAGAGTGCATCTGGGTTTGGGTGGCTAACAGCCCTGCTTAGTGCAGTTGGACCCTGAGGGTGCTGTGGAAAGACCTAGTGCCAGGAGTTCCTGCCTGACAGGTGAGTGGTAGCCTGCCATACATTTCCTCCCACGGCGTGCCAGGCTCAGGTGCCTCCTTGTTCTGCTCTTGCTAACCTGAGCCATAACCCTCAGCACTTCATGTGGTCAGCATAACTCTTAGCGCTGTGTGCTGTGCTCCATACTGGGAATTTACGGTAACTACATCACCTAACTCTTCCTGCTCCCAGAGTCTGGGGCAGCCTCTGGTTCTGCACAGGGATGGTCTCATGAGAAAGTTGCCACGGCATAAATGTAACAGTATACGACACACTGTTAGGTGACTTTTCCACAAGTTATGTGCGTGGGACTTCATTCTATCAGCTCATATAAATATTATTCTTCTTTTGGCTTGAATTTCTGTAATGAGTCAAAGATATGCTTTTTATTTTTAATCAGCAAACACATTACAAGAGAAAATCCCACATTTCTCACGATGCTTGTGGGCTCTAGACTGTGCCAGCAGCGTTGTAATTTGTCTCATACGGAGTCGTCGTAGTTCTGTATTTTAAAACTAGCTCAAATGCTCTTTCTTCTGCCTCAGCTGTAAACACACAGATTCTAGGTATGCGTCATGCCTCAAGGTCTTTGTAGAACTTGTCGGCAGCCTTTCTTAACTGGAGCTATTTATTGTTTAGTTCTCTTTCTCCCCTAAAACCATCAAGCCTCTAGGGCCACAGCGAGCACACAGTAGACTTGCCACAGACAACTGGGCCATCCATACAACACGCAGACACAGCCTGTTGCTACAGGAGCCTCCCAGAAACAGATAAGTGTGCAGCCTTGTCTTGTCCTTGTAGCCAGGCCACTCATCCTGCCAGCATGTCTTCATAGACTTAACTTCTTTTACTTAGAAGCTTAACTGTTAGAAGCTTACTGGTTCCAGCGTTAAGGATAGTGTCCTTGCTATGAAGGAGTTGGCTTCCCGTAATTATCGTTAAAACCAAGACTAAGCTGGGGCACTCCCCAGCAGCTGCATATAATTTCCTACAGTAAGAAAAACAATTCGAGCCAGGCTTGGAGGTTCAGGACCAGGGAGCAGCTGAGGCAGAGGATTGCAACTCCAGCATCTTCTTGGGCTGTTGAGTAAGTTCAAGGCCAGCCTGGAAAACATAGTAAGAAAAAAGACCATGTCTTAAAGTGCAAAGTAAAAGCTGGAGACAGATCAGGGCAGAGCACACTTGCCTAGCACTGGCCATGCTCTGATTCCGTGGGACCCCAGGGGAGCTCGGCAAAGCCCAGTTTCCTCACTGCCCTTTGTCTTTTAAAGACAGGTTTGCTTAATTTAGTTGGTTTTGTTTTCTTTGTTTGTTTGAGACAAAGTTTGCCTGTCTGTCTCTGTCTCTGTATGTTTCTCTCTGTGTGTCTTTCTCTGTCTCTGTCTCTTGGTTTCTCAAGACAGGTTATCTCTGTGTAGCCTTAGCTGTCCTGGAACTCACTTCATAGACCATGCTGGCCTTGAACTCAGAGATCCTGTGCCTCTTGAGTACTGGTATTAAAGGTGGCATCACACCTGGCTTACTCTGTAGCCCATGCTAACACCAAACTTGTGATGGTGCCCCCTGCCCTTTAAGGTGGGTCTTCTACCTCGATTAATTTAATCTAGAAAATCTCTGACATGCCCAGGGGGTTGTTTCCATGATGATTCTAAATCCTGCTGATCAACCGCAGAGATCAGCCATCTCTGTTACACACAGTCACGAAGCTTTTCTAGGATCCTGCTTCATTTCATTGATCTCCCTCTCACCCAGGACCAACCTGCAGCTGTAATAGACTTGACAACACAAGGAGAGTTGACAGCTTATTTCATTCTTCTCTTGGAAGTTGTTTTAGGTCATTCTTGGGTCTAAGTTTTTTGTTTTAGTTTTTGCTTTTTAGCTTATTCTTGGGTCTGGTTGGTTGATTGATCGATTGGTTGGTTGGTTAGTTGGTTGGCTGGCTGGATGTCTGGTTGTTTTTGTCTCCAAAACCTCTTTTTAGATTTCCTATGAGAATTACATTTAGCTCATAGATCAGTTTGCTCAGAACTGATGTCTGCAGGACTGGATTTACTGATGAGTGTGGTGTGTCTCCACTGACTAAGGCTTTCCTTTATTTATTTTATCAGCAACTGATGATTGTTAGCATTCAGATGCTGAATGCTTTGTTTATGCCCAGAGATTTGGTTTTCTTTTGTAGTCATAAATGGTAGTTTTACATCAATTTCCATGTGTTCATTGTTAGTATAAAGAAATACAATTTGTTTTTGCAACTGTCTTATTGCTGCTGCTCACTAGGTTTTTGTTTTGTTTTGTTTTGTTTTTTGGTAGATTACAGGGGTTTTCTGCATAGCCAATACATAAGACCTTCACTTCTGTTTGCCTTTTTCTTGCTTTATGGCAGAGGCTAGACTTTCTAGCACTCAGCTGTGGTTCAGTCATCTTAAGGGAACACCGTTTGCTCTTTCGTTGCTAAGGAGAATGGTAATAGCATTTAGGGTGAGAAGTGTATTTTGTCAAATGCTTTGTCTTCCTGTCTTCCTGTCTCCCTTCTTTCTCTCCCCCCCTTCTTCCCTCCCTCTCTTCTCTCCCTTCCTTCCCTCTCTCCCCTCCCTTCCTTCCTCCCCTCCCTCCCTTCCATCCTCTCTCCCCTGCCTTCCTCTTTCTTTCTTTATTTTACTTTTTGTATTACTGCCTGGACATATGTATATGCACCATATACATGGCTGTTGGATCCTCTAGAACTGGGATTACAGATAGTTGTGAACCACCATGTAGGTGCTGAGAACTGAAACCAGGTCCTCTGCAAGAACAACAGTGTTCTTAACCTCTGAGCCGTCTCTCCAGTCCTTTCTTTCTTTAGAGGTACAGATCTTATTCTGTAATCCTGGTTGGACTAGAACTCACTAGTCCAAGCTAGCCATTAATTCATGACTGTTGTCCTGTTGTATCCTCTCAGTTTTAGTCTTCCCAGCATGAACCACTACTCCCAGCTTAAATGCTTTGTATAAGTATTATTAAGATCATATGATTCTCTTTATTTAGCTTGTTGACACATTAATAGATTCAAATATTCAGCCACTTTCCATGCCAAGTGGCTCTCCCTTGATCTCTGTGTATAGTTTGTTTGTTTGTTTGTTTGCTGTTGTTTTAATCCTTTTTGATGTTACTTGTTGAGTAGCTTTTAATCTATTCTCATGAGAGATATTAGTCTGTAATATTCGGGGGCTCAGGATTTGTTTGATTGGTTTCTGTTTGAATTGGGAGTCAAGAAAATACTGTCCTCGTGAGTTGGAAACTTCCTTTCTGTAAACGAAATTGTATTAAAGCCTTATTGGTACCTGTTAGGATTTAACTGTTAGGGTCTAAGAAACCCATCTGGTAACGGAATATCTTTTAAATTACAAATCCAACCTGTTCGGTGGTCATAGGTTCCATGAGTTAGCAGAGTTGAATTCTGGTCATTTGTGTTCTTCAAAATAATGATCTTCTAGGCTGACAAGTTTATGTATTCAAAAATGTTCATACTGTCCCTTATGCCTCTTTGTAGTACTACAGGCCTTGAGTATTAGTGATGATGGGTCCTGCCTCAATAGAGAGACTAGGCACTTCCTTTTCCGGCAGCCACCGTACGTGAGGCCATTGAAACCTTTTTAAGAGAACATTAATGTTCTTAGGAGGTAGAGAGACTTGTTTCCAGTATGAAGAAATCTCTAAAGGCTCAAGATTCTTAGATCAGTTCTGCCCAAAGCCTTAAGTTCCTGTCCTCATCAACCCAGATCTTTGCATTACCTAAAGACCTTCACATAGCCCTTTCCAGGGCTAAGCAGTAATTGATGCACAGGTGTGCCAGCTGGAGTTGGGATCCGCAGCACCAACATAAAGTGGTGTTAGCTTACCACCATGTCTGTAATTCCAGTCCCCGAAGCAAGCCAAGTAGCCAGTCTAGCTGAACTGGGAGCTCTAGGCTCAATCGAGGAACCCCTGCCTCAGTATACAAGGCGGGAAGATCAAGGAAGATGCACGGTATCAACATCTGGTCCCCACATTTATGCACACACATGCACATTCAAACAGACATCCACACTACACACACTTACGCATATGAAAAATCAAGATACCTTTTAATCTGGTATATGATTTGCTATCCTCTGAATTTGGGCTTCAGCCATGTCTTTTTGCTCATGAGAAAATTATTAAGGGTCACCACAGAAATTATCTCACTGTGTCTTGAACTGAGACTGGAAGGCATTAAGCATATCTGAGTTTTGGCTAGTTTGGTTGGTTGGTTTTTAATTCTGTTCAGTCATAACTGGCCATCTCACCCCCACAGACTTCCACGATGCTGTGGCTTTTGAGTGTTCCAACTGCTCGCTCTCCCAGAGCCTCACTATTCTCTGTCACTCCATCTGACATTTTGAGTGCACATGATGAGCAGTGCAGCTTCGAGGGAGAAAAGGATTCAGGCAGAATTAGGATTCAGTGCTGAGCAGTCAGCACAGGCAGTCCTGTGAAAACAGTAAAGCACTCTCCCCACACCAGGCAGCGGCTCTCTGAGCCTCTCAGAGCCTGTGCTGTCCAAAGCCCATGAGGAGCCCCAGGAACCTCGTGACTCACCATGCAAAGGTGCCCAAGCAGGAGAAGAGCTTCTCCATTATGTAAGACCTTGGAGTCACGTAAGCGTTCTGAAATGATTCTGTGAGCACTCTCTGTGAATGTGTTAGGATGAGTTCCTTCAGATGATAGGGAGTACTTACGCTCTGCAGTGTGTCTGTTTTATAGCTAAATTGGTGGTGCTTTCTCTTTTTATGTTGTTGTTGTTGTTGTTTTTGTTTTTGTTTTGAGACAGGGTCTGACTCTGTACCTCAGGCTGCCCTGGAATTCATAGCAATCCTCCTGCCTCAGCCTCCAGGTAATGGAAATATAAATGTGAAAAAATATATTTAGCTGTGACTTTTATAATGTACTTCATATTCTTTGATTGCCCTTTAGAAGATGAAAAAGCTTAGCTGTTAACAGGTATGTTTGCCATCCAAACCCCACTAAGGGAAGGGACACACATGCACACACACGCCTTACCTGCAGCCTGGGCTTAGATTGACAATGGCCCCTTACATTTCTACAATGCAATCTGCTATTCATGCCTAGTCACTTGTTCTAACAAAGAAAGAAGTGTCTCCAGTGGGCAAGAACAGCCGTTGCACTCCTGAGCTAACAGTGTTTCTCTCTCTCCGTCTCCTCCACCCCCAGGAGGACAAGTATTGGCTTCGTGGCTTACTGCTGCTCCACCCAGTGTCTGCGGACTTTTAACCTGCTGTGTTGATAAACACTCGAGACGAGCCTTAGGAGCACTGCCAGCTCAGCCACTGCAACTGCCTGCCATCGCCAGTGTGTGCGGCCGGGCCAGGAGAGTCCAGCCAGGCAGGACAGACCCTTCCATCCTGCCTGCCCTGTCCCAAGGAAGGCCGTGCTGAACTCTGGGAATGTCCTGATTGGGCTTCACAACTAAAAGGCCTTCGCTTTTCCCTCAAGTTGGAATACATCCTCCCCCAAATTAAGGGCATGTTGTCTTCTGTGTTTTTCTTTGTATGTGAGTGTGTCTCATATATAAACTCAGTCAAATGAGCTTCCCCACATCTAATTTAAAGCGAGCTGCAGTTCCCTGAAGAACCCTTAATTTGATAATAGAACCAAATTACCTGTCGGATGGCCTAGCTTTGGTGATGATCCTCTGTCTTCCCCCGAGGATGATTTCCCTTGAGATTACTCTCAGGAGCTTCTCCATTGGAAACTTGTCACTTTCTAGCGTCTCTGCAACGCCTATGGCCTCAGCAGCCAGCATAGCAGGGCACGGTGCCCAGGCTGGAGCAGTTAGGCTCCTGCAGAGGCACAGCTGACTCCAGAGCACACGCCCCTCTGGAAACTTCCTGTCTTATTTCTAAGTTTTGCAAGCTATGAAGACATTTTTTTGAGAGGGATTTAAAAACAAAACTAGACACTAATATACTTTTGTTCTAAACTACAGAAAAAGACGTTTTGATTGGTTTTTTTTGTTTTTTTGTTTTTTTTTTTTTTTTTTTTTTTTTTTTTTTTTTTTTTTTTTTTTTTTTTTTTTTTTTTTTGCTAAGATTGTCCTATAATTGGGAAGCTTGAGGCGTCTGATCCTCCGCTGGGGATAGGGCTTAGTGGCATTTACCTGGTACATGAAATTGCCTTCATTTTCCTCTGACTTCTCCCTAGGGAAACAGAAGGAATGAACAGGTCCACATCCCACCTTTGCAAAAATCCCATGAGCTTTCTTTCCCATGCCAGAGAGATGAGCTCTCTGGGGGGAGCAGCTGATTGGCTCTTCCTTTGAAAGGATGCCACTGTAATCTGCTTTACTTTGAGGTGTTCGTTAGGGTGCTGTGAAGGGCTGCTTTGGGGGGTAAAGTTCTCAGTTTACTGGTATGACTTATGTAAGTCAAGACTGAAAGGGGAATCAAGAAGGGTTGCTTGGTGGAAAAGCTATTTCCCAAAACTTTGGTTGGTGACATTTTGTTAGCCAGCCTGACTATAATTCTAGGCTCTAACAATGCCAAAAATCCTACATAGTTACTGACAAGTGTGTGACTCCTACATAGTTACTGACACGTGTGCGATCTCTTTGCAGTCACACCACCTGCTGCCTGAAAAGCAGACTCTCTGAGTAATGGCAGAGGCAGAAAGCGGCCATGCATGCCATGTGTGGCCACTGTCCCTACTTCCTCCTGTCCCTTGCTCTGTTCAGCCTTAATATTTCAAAGGCCTACAGTATAATAGGAGCTAAACGTCTGGATCAAATGTACCTCTTCTTTCATCCTTCAGAATAATGGAAGTTTCAACACAACCCCGACATGTATATAAGCTGAAGGCAGGAAAGTGTGGCCTGACACTTCACATACGTGCTTGACTTAAATGAACGACAGGGAAACACAGAGCTGCATCTTTGTTTTGCCCTCGACCATCTTACGTCTTAAGTGGAGCTATGAAATGTCACCCTGAAACTCAGGGACTCTCATTGAGAGAAGATGTGAGATACTTTTGTTCTAACTTGTTTAAATTCTTAATAAAGGTGTTTACACTCCAGGCGTCTTCTCTCCTCCTGTTACTGCAGTGTACTGAACCACAGCAGGGCCTGGACACACAACCTCTAGGCTGTCACTCTCAACCTGAGGATACAGTATCTGGACTTAATTGATGAGAAGTAGACCTTACAAGGTGGTTTCTCTGGTGCTGTTCCTCATGGAGACCTTGTGCAGGACTCCCTGATATCATTATTAATCTTCTGCTGTTATAAAAAGCTGCTATCAACTGAGGGGATCCTGCCCGATGCTGTGTACTCCAGTTGTGTCTAAAGTTTTGGGGGAAAAGCAAGACTTATTTTGTATCTTCTTTCCTCCCTCTCCCTCCTTCCTTCCTTCCCTCCCTCTGTCCTTCTCTCCCTCTCCCCCTTCCTTCCTCTCCCTCCCTTTCCTGGAGACACTGCATATGCTGGGTAAGTGCCCTATTGCTGAGCTATACCTCCAGCCCTATATGTTGTTTCTTCTGATCAGATAGATATTTCATATAATAATAATAATAATAATAATAATAATAATAATAATAGGCTGCTTGGAAAATGTGATCTGTTCAGGTAAGTTTTCATCTTCATCCCATGTGTGGTTGATTAGTGCTAAGTTAAAAGCTAAGCTAGCCTTTGAGGATAGGTTTTTCTATGATGTCTAATCGAACCAAAGAAGCCTTTTTAGTTGATTCCCCACTGATGCTTTTCAATATAATTGTTACCATAGCAAAAAAGTCTCGATTACATTAACATTGTGCAAGTGAAAATTTTTGTATTTTCAACTAATATATATGTGTAATAGATATACATATTGCATATGTGTAATTTAAATGTTTTGTTGTTTGACAGTTTTAAGCATTTATATAGTAACTTTTAGTCATTGGCACCCCCAAATCCCCCTTTTTCATTCCCTTCTCTGTCTGGATGGAGCCTCCTTTTCACCAAGTCCCCATACTTTCATGGCCTACTGAGTGGACTGTTCACTAGTGCAAGGGTAACTCCTCAATGGCTACACCCCTCCCCATAACCTTTAGCTGGAGTACCCCTTGGGGAGGAATCCCTTGGTGGGCCCCCTGCCTCCATAATGAAGCACTCGAAAGCCAAGTTGTGGAAATGAGGAACCCTGGTGGGTTTCCACTCTGACTGGCAGAGCAGAGTGGTGAACGAGGCTTGCTCTCTGGTCCTCTTCTTGAACCACTTTTGGTCATGAACACTCACTACAGCCTTTCACACACAACTCACCCACTGACTGACAAGCATCTTACTTTGTCTCACATTGAGGATGATGAGTTAAAATACAGTCTAAGAAGAATCCTTCACCACTTTACAGGCTTCACATACAATTTTGTTTAAATATATACACGTATTTCACAGTCTCCAGGGGCTTTCAAACTAGCTTTAAAGTTATTAGTAAAATTAAATTTCTCAGGTTGAAAACTTAGACATTATTTTGACTATAGAAAGCTCAAGTGTGATAAATGCTTCAGTGGAAATTTAAAAAAAATTTTTTTTAAATTATGAACCCAGATTGGGAATGAACAGACACCATGCAAGCTCCAGTGAGTAGATACTGAGACATAATAGAATGCTGGGCCAGCACATAATTTTGTGTGTGTGTGTGTGTGTGTGTGTGTGTGATTGCCTTCTAGTTAGCCCCAGAGAAGCTCTGCTGTGTTCCCCCAGGAACTCTGAACATCCTGCCTTTTCTTTAAGCAGAGAGGATTTAAGGAGCCCATACCCCTGAAAATAGCTCCATGTTTTAACCCAAGTGTGACTGTCCCTATCCAGGAAGTACCTCCCAGTGACATGAGCTAGTAGATGCAAGTGATGCCGGTATCCGTGGGAAAGGCATTGAGCACAGCCCAGCGACTGTCCTCCTCAGAAAAAGACAGTCCTTCTCAGTCCAAGACGCCCTTTGAGGCCTGTATGACTGACCGCGTGCTCCTTTGTGCTTCAGAGTCGGCAAAGTGCTGGCAGTCACAGCGAAGGCGGGACAGGGGTGGAGTCTTTGGAGATCATTTTACATGTAATTAATACACGGGGTTACTAGGTTTGGGTTTGGTTTTGTCATGCTGTAGGGAGAGGATTAACTTTTTATCTGTATAAAGACTATCAGATTTTCTTTTTTCATACTATCCTAAGGGAGTGTGTGTATGTACGTGTACATACACATACATTCACTTGGAGCATAGTCATTGCCTAAAATGTGTACTACGTGTAGTTTGGTCATATGCTTATGGGATAATTAGTATCTTTAGAATAACTGAACTTGAATTATGTGAATGCTCAGAAATGTAGGAGGTAGAATCTTCACTGTTTCAAAAAAAAATTCATTTTGTTAAGGAAAAGGGGACATTATATATTTTGGACAGAACCAGTAAAGTCGTGGGTGAAAGATATTTGAAAATTCTCCATACTGCATAAAAGCAAAGAGAAAATTGTCCAGAGTGTTAGAATCCACTTTTTTTTTCCCCCAGAAGTCAACAATTACTAAAAAGTGCAGCAATCCAAGCAGTATTTGTTCATTAAGAGAGATGGGCCTCGGCAGACCAGGGTGCCTTGATTATAATAACCTGCCCTGTTCCCGTCTCTACTGCAGGACACAAAACTGAGCTAGCAACTGTGCAGGGGCCACACCGTGGAGCAGGGTGGCTGGGCCTTTCTCAGGCCTCGTTTCCAGATCACGTGAGCTTGCCAGCTGTGATCGCAGCTTTTCCTCTGCTACATTTGCTGGGAGAGCTTCAGAGAATTGATTAGGATGTGGCTGCTTGATCTAGTGGGTGACCTGTGGAGCTAGCCATGGGCTAAGCATTTTAAAGGAACGCTCAGGGAATGAGGCAGCTAGAGGGTTTGGGGAAGCTTTGGTGTTCCTTCCCCGAGAGTCGTCAGACGGTCACTCACAGTGCAGAGCTCTGCATGTCCAGAGGGTCCTAGAGAGACCTGATAGCATCCAGAGCACTTGTCTCAGGTTGCCCTCGAGGCTCTGTAAAAGCAGAGCCAAAGGCAGCGCTGCATGTTGAAGGATTACCCCAATAAGTCCTCAGTCCCAAGAACACATGGGGAGACTTACTGGCTCAGGTAGGGAAGTCTGTCCCACCGTTAGCTGGTCACTAAACCACCAGAGCAAACACTTTAGTGCACAATTATCACAAAGATATAGACACTGCTGAACCACTTAGATTCACTAAAACCAAAGCCACAGCTACAGGAAACCTCTTAGGGGCTGAGTAAGTAGGGCCTGAGTCACCACAGTATCCTCCAAAGTGTCCAGTTTTCCTTACCCAAGAAACAAATTCTATAAGGAAAGCAAGTGGAAACTGTACCTGAAGAAGTCCTGACACTGAATTTTTATTCAAAGACTTTATAGCATGTTAGTTTAAATATTAAGTATAGAAAACGCATGTCTGAAAACACCAAAGGCAGGAACCAGGATGTGAAGTCCTGGGTTCCATGGTGGCAAATACCTGCAATCCCCAACTTGGCAAGTAGAGGCAAAAAGGTCAGAAGTGCAAGGTTGTCTGTGTCAATTACCTATGGCATTCCAGGCCAGCATGGGGAGAGTGTAAAAGTGATGTTTACCAAATAGAAAATTCTAAATGTAAATTCTGAAGCCGAACGCACTAACAACAGTAAAAACTTGACAAGCCGTGTCCAACACGTTTGAGCTGCCAGAAGAGCGACAAGACTTAAGGTCAGTTAAGATGATCCATATCCAAGCCAGGTAGTGGTGGCAGCGTTGGCAGGCCCACACCTTTAATCCTACTCCAGGGGTAGAGGCAGGCAGATCCCTGAGTTCAAGGCCAGCCTGGTCCACAGAGTGAGTTCCAGGATGGCGAAGGCTACACAGAAACCCTGTCTTTAAAAAAAAAAAAAAAAAAAAAACACTTCTAAAGGAAAGAAACGAAAAGGGTGAAGAAAAATTCTCTCAGACCGGTGCACTGAACTGAAGCTTACTTGGACTTTTAAAAAGGGGAAGACAGCGGGGCGTGGTGGTGCACGCCTTTAATCCCAGCACTCCGGAGGCAGAGGCAGGTGGATTTCTGAGTTCAAGGACAGCCTGGTCTACAAAGTGAGTTCCAGAACAGCCAGGGCTATACAGAGAAACCCTGTCTTGAAAAAAAAGGGGGGGGGAGACAAAAACAAATTGTTTGTAAATAGCCAAAGACTCCAATTGGGTGAAAATCACTGATTGGCAACTCAGGAGGCTCTGTGTACCAAGAAGTCGCATAGTCGTGATCAAAGGCAGTCCTGCAATAGGGAAGGAGCAGCTACCTTTTTAGGTGATCTTCACAAAAGCATGGAGACCAGAAGATAGTGGAATTACATATTCAAGAGCAGAAAGTAAATGACTATCACATAAGAACTCGGTGTTCCACCTGTCATCAGAAGCCAAGGCAAGAGTTAGAGCATCCCAGAAGAGTTAGCAGGGGTACATATCCATGCAGTGATGCAACCAGGGTTCATCAGGCTGACACGAGCGAAGACAGTAACAGATCTACACTGAGTGCCGGTAAAGGTAACTCTTTAATGCATGCTAACTTAAATTCGTTATTCTGCATAATCCTCTTGCTCTCCTGACTTAAAAAGCAACTGTATGACACAATTATTAATCTGTGGTAATGGTCACACACAAACACTTTAACCAAAGTGCAAAGCCAGGGGACAGAAAGTTACATGGTATTCTAGTTCGCTTTCTGTTGCTGTGATAAACACCATGACCAAAAGCCACTTGGCCAGGTGTCTTAGGGTTTCATTGCTGTGAAGAGACACCATGACCAAGGCAACTCTTATGAAGGAAAACATTTACAGTTTCTGAGGTTTAGTCCATTATTGTCATGGTGGGAAGCATGGCAGCATCCAGGCAGGCATGGTGCTAGAGAAGGGGCTGAGAGCTCTACATCTTAATCCACAGACAGCAAGGAGGGACTGTCTCACTGGCCATAGCTTGAGCATAGAAGCCCTCAAAGCCCGCACCAACAGTAAAGCACTTTATCCAACAGGGCCACACCTCCAAATAGTGAGTGCCATTCCTCATGGGCCAAGCATTCCATCACATGAGAATATGGGGGCCAAACCTAACCAAACCACCACCCCCTTATGTAGCTAATCTCCAGGACTTTTATATGAAGGGATGTTAGAGTTTTGTCAAAGGTCTTCCGCATCTAATGAGATCATGTGGCCTTAAGCCTTCAGATTGCTTATATGGTGGGTTACAGTTATCGATTTGTATATGTTGAACCATCCCTGCATCTCTGGTCATAGTCACTTTTTGATGTGTTATTGGATTCAGTTTGCCAGTATTTTCTTGAGACTTTTGGCATCTATGTTCCTAAAGGGAACCAGTCTGTAATTCTCTTTCCTTGTTGGGTCATTATGTGGTTTAGGTATCAGGGTAACTATAGCCTCATATAATGAATCAAGCAATATTCATTTTGTTTCTGTTTTGTGGGATAATTGGAGAGTATTGACATTAACTCTTGTTTGAAAGTTTGGTAGAATTCTGTACTAAAATCATCTAGGCCTGAACTCTCTTTGGTTGGGCGACTTCTAATTACAGTTTTTATTTTATGAGGAGTTATAGGTCTTCATCTGTTCTTGATTTGACTTTGATAGGTGGTCCCTATTGAGAAAATTATCCATTTATTTTAGATTTTCTGATTTGGTGGCGTACTGGTTTTTAAAGTATGTCCATGATGTGAAACTCCCAGAGAATCAATAAAACTATTATGGGTGGGGCATTACAAAACAGGAAGCTAAAGATAAATAGGTAAGCCCCTCATGCTGGGAGACAGAATTCTCCCCTGACACCCACACTTCCTGAGACAACATTTCTTTGTATAGCCTTGGCTGTCCTGGAACTCACTCTGTAAACCAGGCTGGCCTTAATTCACAGAGATCCTCCTGCCTCTGCCGCCTCAGTGCTGGGATTAAAGGCGTGCATCCCCACCACCCGGCTGAGACCATCTTAGGATGGTTTTACTCCCTAAATTGATCTGTAATTCAGTTAAATATACTAGTATATTTAGTATTGCCAATATACTAGATGCACTTTTGCAGAAAAAGACACATTATTAATATTTTATCTTTTATATTGAATATCAAAATAATCTTGAGCCAGACATGGTGGCACACGCCTTTAATCCCAGCACTTGGGAGGCAGAGGCAGGCAAATTTCTGAGTTCGAGGCCAGCCTGGTCTACAAAGTGAGTTCCAGGACAGCCAGGGCTACACAGAGAAACCCTGTCTCGAAAAAAAAAAAANAAAAAAGAAAATAATCTTAAAAGGATTATACTTCCTAATTTCAAAACATGCTACAATGTAATAATCGCACAAAGATACACATGTAGATAATTAGGATAAAATTGATATTCCAGAAATCAATCCCTACATTTATAATCAACTCAAATTTGTCAGTGGTTCCAAGATATTTTGATGAGTGAATATGTAGCCATTTTTAAAATATCAATAATACTGCAACAATGGTTATATGTAACAGAATAAAATTAGACCCCAAACTCATACAATATCTAAAAAAAAAAAAAAAAAAAAAATTCTAAACGGACCATAGACTTCAATTTAAGAGCTCAAATAAAGCTCTTAGAAGAAAAATGAAAGAATAAACAAACCTTCATGCCATTGGGCTACAGGGGTAATAAAAAAAGATGCATTCTACTTGATCAAAAATTTAAAATGCCTCAAATGACTGCCAAGAAAGGAGGCTGCACACTGGGGAACCACTCTGAGCCATACATCTGATGAGGGTCTATGTCCAGAATTCTTCTGATTCAACAAGAGAGAAAAACTGCCCACTAAAGGGACAAAGAATTTGAATGAATGTTTTCCAGAGAAGATCGGCTGTAAGCATCCAAAACCAAGAGAAAAGAAGCTTGCCATCAGAGCCATTCAGGAAGCAGTGAGAACCAGGGGCCACCGCTTGGTTCTTGACAAGAAGGGTGGGGAGGGGATCTGGCATCACTGCTGGTGGAATATTCAGTCCTGCTTAATGTTTACAGGAAGTAGGCTCACCGTGCCTCTGATGGCTAACCTGAGACAGTAGTGCGTGCTTTCCCCTAACTCCTCAAAAGTGGGCACAACTCTAATGTCTGTGGATGTGGCTCAATAAAGTGCAATATCTCCACGTGGCATGGCGTGGTCCAGACATAAAAACGAATAAGCTACCAGCAGTGGGTACAGTACGGAGAGACCTTAAACACATTATTGCATAAAACATGATGAGAAGAGTCAGAGCCACAAATCCACAAGCACCTGAGTCCAGTTTTAGGAAATGTCTAAAGTCTTCAAATCTATAGGGATAGAAAGTAGATCGATTGGTTTCCAGGGGATAGGGGATAGATGATGATTGATAATGGATATGGAATTTGGGGGCGGGGGTAGAGTGAGGTAAATAGTCTGGAATTGATGAACATCATATAACCTTGTACATACACTGGAGACCAATGAAATGTATCTCAGTTTAGTCAAACCTGGTGATGCAGCTTTGCCTTATGTGTCTGTTAATAAACACAGGCTACACCAACAGTCCTTGCAGGAGCTGTTGATAAAACTGCTGTCACTGTGGCTGGATGTGACAGGAACAGTGTTAGTGGCCCATCTAGGGTTTGTTCTCACGGCTTGCGCTAACTAGCATCCATCACTATGACAAAGCACCTTCTGAGGCAAGAAAGGTAGAAGCTGGAAGCTGCATTGTCGCTCAGGGCCTCGGAGGTCTCACCCCAGGATCAACAGCCTCTGTCGCTTTGGCCTGGGGTGAAGCAGGACCGCAGGGCAGTAGGAGCGTGTGTCAGTGGGAGCGGCCAGGAGACCCGAGATGCACCTAGGTCTGCATCCTGCCAGGGCCCAAGCCTGGCGACTTGCTTCCTCCAGCTGAGGCTCCGCCTTATAATAGCCCATTGCACTATGGGGTCACTATTGCAGCGAAGGCCCCTCAGGAGCTCCCTGAACATTAGACACTGTTGAGCGGATGTGTTTAAGAACAAGTGGGAAAGAATGAAGTCCTAAGAAGCCCTTCAAAGGAGTTAGAAATCACACTTGCCTGTTGCCTACATCCCCGGAGTGGTTTTGGTGTGCCATTCTTTATCTGGAACAGAGATGGACAGGGAGGGGTTATTTACCAAAAAGCCGTATCTTTTCAGTAAAAAATTATTAAATATTCACAATATTATCAAGTAGTCTCAAAATAAGCCAAGGGACTTTGGAGTTTTTCTGAAACTGATAGAAGTTACTGTTAGATTCACAGGCCAAAGAGTTTTAGCCCCACTCTGTGCGAGCATGCAGATTCGGTGGTCAGAGCTGTCGTGATCTAAATAACGCACAGAGAGGTTTAAATCTCCTGTGGTGTGTGCTGCTTGTTTTCAGGTGACTGGGCTGTTAGGGAGTCTTAGGAAAGCACAGATCCCTGTCCTGACACCTTTAGTGTAAGTGACTACTTGAGAGAACCTAAGAAAGCTGGTTTTGAGCCGCTCTTGTAGCTCCACCATTCAGGAAAGCAGCAGGTGGACCCCTGCGAGGGAAGCCTGGTGCCATTCTCACTCCCATCTCCTTCTGGGGACGCTCAGTGCAGTGTTTATTCACATCACTTCTAATTCAAATGAAAATGCCTTGTTGTGATTACAGAAGCAATTCTGTGGGCCAGAGCAGCCCATGAAGACAATGCTTAGACTCCTAGTTACCATCCCAGCATGCACGGTTGCTGTGTCTCCTCTCTGTGTGGATGTGTATTTCATGTGTTTTTAAACCTAATTTTTTGTTCTATTTTACTTGGAAATAGAAGTTCCCCCCTTTGCTCTGCTGTACCCATTTATTTAAGAGGGCAAACGAGATTCATTCTTTAGTAAGCAAGCATTGGATTGCTGCTGCTGGGTGTTTTGTTTTGTTTTGTTTTGTTTCGGTTTTTCAAGACAGGGTTTCTCTGTGTAGCCTTGGCTGTCCTGGAACTCACTCTGTAGACCAGGCTGACCTTGAACTCAGAAATCCGCCTGCCTCTGCCTCCCGAGTGCCGGGATTAAAGGCGTGCACCACCACGCCCGACCTACTGCTGCTGTTTTAAACATGTCCATTTAGCTCTCATCAAGCAGAGAAATCTTGGAAAATTGTATCCTTTTTGCTTATGTCAAATAAATTTTTTAGCAGAGCCATGCGATATGACTTAAGTCAGAGAACACTTCAGTTCCTGTGACCACCATGCCACTGCCATAAGGTCTCATCAAAGGTTTGTCAAAATCAATTCTGCTTAGCACGTTGTTTAAGGGCAACAACAAAATGGTCCAAGACTGGATCAGTTGAGCCTTTGATGCTAAATGCACTGTGTTGGTTTGCATCTGAAGCGTGGCCAAAACAGGAACGGTTCACAGTGCCTCTGAGAAATGGGAGGTGGGATCTAGTGAGAGTTGAGACAAACAGCTCAGAGAAGAGTTGTGTTAATGCCAAGGAGAAAAATGGCACCAAAATCCGGACAGCAGCAGGAGGCTGGGGTGGGGGTGGGGAGGCTGCAGAAGAGCAGAGTGTTCCATCCTTCTACAACCTCGGGGGCTCAGGGGCTCTGCAGACAAGCAAATGTGAAGAGATTGGAAGGAGGAGAGGAAGGTGTGGAGGCCACCACTTAGAGCAAGCCTTAAAACTGAGTGTGGGCTTCCCAGTGCCCATGTCTCCTTGCTGTCTTTTGTGTTAATGTTATACACTGTGCTCAGTGGAAGAAAATCTAGTTGTAAGGAAAGAACTGCGGTGAGCTGGGATCTCCGACACCACTAAGCCAGAACCCAGGGATTCAGTGCTGGATGTTTGCTGTCCTGGGCGCTGGGCACTCCCTGTCAGCAGCTGAGGTCACCCTGGACTATCGAGGCTCATGACAGTGATGATATTGGTGCTGTGAACAAGGCTAGGGTCCAGTGTCTAGACTGTAAGTGAACTGCCCTTACCTTACTCTATAGGAAGCTAAGCTAAGTGGATGGTGGTGATTTTACAGCCCAATAAGGCAAGCCCAGAATCAAGGTACTGTACACTACTTCAGAAGAAACGATGCATGGCCCTCTACAAAAATCCCCTGGGTTTGCCATATTTGGCAGAAGAAGAGACATAAGAAATATTGAAACTGTGAAGACAAGCATAGAAACATGAGATTAAAGGACAGAGCCATCTGATACAACCAATATCAAAAGAGAGCAAGAAACAACTTGACTTCCACATGTGCCTGTGGCCACCTTCCGGAGTTGTCTTCACATGCCACCTTCCTCTGGGCCACTCTTGCCCAGTCCCTTATCTCTGTGGGGATCTCACTGATGTGTCTCAAAGGCGGTGGAACATTCCACAAAGAGAACTCATACCACCCCACCCGCCCCGCCCTATCTCACCCCTGGGTTCCTCTCAGGATCCCTCTTGAGTCACTTTGCCAAGCCTGCCGCATGCAAATGCGGACCATCTCCAGAGATCTGTCCTCTGCTAATGCTGGGCAAGGCCAGTGTTGCCCGTCAACAGTTGGATAGCCTTGACCTGGCACTGCGGCCAGAGTTCGCGCTGCATTGTTCTCATTAGCAATCTTGACATGTGACATAATTCTCGTCCCTCTTGTACAGACAGGAAGGCCCTTCCAGAAAAACCCAAGAGTTTCACTTGGAATGTTTCATGTGGTGGTTTTCACTAGAGCCTTCATTTGGAAAACATGCCATCCAGTACCTCATCTTCAAGTGGTCACTGTAGCTGACAAGACAATGCTCACTCCCAAGCTTTGACTCACTGTGAGGCTGCCTGCTTTCCGAACCTGCTGCTCCCTCCTTGCAAGATTGTCTAATGCTATTTGTACTTACACAAAAAATTCTCCACCAAATGATATCCTGGCTCCTCTGAAACACACACACACACACACACACACACACACACACACACCAAATGCAACTGAAGTCTGGGAAAGAGTCACACTCAGACCAGCAACATAAAGGAAACTTAAAACCAGTGAGGGCCCACCACTCTGAACAACACTAGAAGAACAAAACAAAACAAAACAAAACAATACTCTTTCCCAAAGGTTTGTGCTCAGGTGAACACCTGGACCCCTGCACTCGGAGGTAGAGATGAAGATTCTGATACATGTTCATTATCAGGAGTCGAGGGCTCTAATACATGTTCATTATCAGGAGTTGAGGACTCTAATACATGTTCGTTATCAGGAGTTGAGGCCAGACTCGTCCACATGTTCATTTAAAGATTCCTCTCTGCTCTGCTTAGGGGGAAAAAAAAATGAGGGCATAAATAATGAATGAATGAATAACTAGCTGTCATGCTGATGTCGAGTCTAAGGAGCAAGCCACTGTACTCTGAGACTCGGGGAGCCTGCTCTCTAGCTGTTCTGGCCTATATAGAGGTTTAAGAATATCCAGACATGTATCTGTTACATGAAATAATCACCTTGGTCCTAAAAATACTCTCTTGCTACTAATTCAATTAAAAAAATGCAGTGGGAAAGCTTAATGAAGCTTTCTAGGTGGTTAAAACTCTGCTGCCAGAAGAAAAAAAAAAAAAATCCTATTCTTAGAACCTCACAGTCAAATGGCAGGAAACAGAAGGTACACCCTCGGCAGAGAAGTGCCAGCTCTCGAGCGTCTCGTCTTGTGAGACCTCACTGAGCAGAGCTGAGGCAGGGCAGCTGCACAGGGCTTAGGTGTATAGTGTTGTGCCCCTCGGGGAGAGGGCAATTGATGAGAGGCCAGATGCCCTTGGGACACAGGGGACTAGTTGAGACCATCCTACCCCACCTTGCTTTGAAGATGCTGATGGATGAGATAAGCTTTCATTTTTCAGCACCTGGTGTTAACAAGGCAGACTTTACAGCATCAAAACAACAAAGGAAAAAAAAAAAAAACCAAAACAACGTTTACAGATTGGCAGTGTATCAGGGAGCAGAGAGCAGCAAGGAAGGGAGGGAGGTCTCACAACAGACACCAGCAGTGTGAAAAGATGACTTGCCTCAAAGCCAAGGGGAGACAGAGCGGGCCTTGGTGGGCTTTGTGGAGAGACCCACAAATGGGACACAGCCCCTAGGAGGTGTCACCAAAACCAGTACCCACCCACCCCTCTCTAGGGTCTCAGCCTCCTCTTCCTGCCGGGCACAAGTGTGAGGCAGGGTACACCTTGGAAGGCCCAGTCTGCAACGATGAAGTCCCTATGCTAGAAGGAAGCGAAGGTTTCCATGGCGCGAGCAAGCAAGCTGAGCTGTGCACACGGCGGAATGCCATCCCTCCTTAGCAGTCCTGAGAGAGTGTTGTGAGAACAGATACTTGCACCCACATTAGACAGAGAACATGGAGGAGTCGAAGCTAAAATTTCACAGCCTGATTGCAAAAGGTTCAAGGTTACTCCTTTACTCTGGGACTGCAGTGGGCTGTACAGAGCTGGGGCCTGTCCCCAAGGGAACCACGTGAATACAAGTTTCCAGGAAAGAGGAGGTGAGGGAGGCAGATGTGGCCAGAGAGTCTGAAGGATGCAAAGCTGTCAGACAGGAAAGGGCCAGGGAAGAAGCTTCTAGACAGAACTGTGTGGTGGGCAGCTCTGAGGTAAGCAGATGCTGGGCGTGTCCTGGGACTGAGGGAAGACAAGTATGACCAGACTTGGTAAGAAATGGGCCAAGTCTGGACTAGAGAGATGGCTCAGCAGTTAAGGGCAACAGTTGCTCTGGCAAAGGACCGAGATTTGAGTCCCAGCACCCACATAGCAACTCTCAACTCTTAACCCCCATTCACAGAATTCAACCCCCTCTTCTGGTTTCTATGGACGGGTCATACGAGTGAGTCACATATATACATGGAGGTAAAACACCCATACACATTAAAGAAAACGATTTTTAAAAAGTTAGAGAAATCTGCAGAGTCAGGGGCAATGAGGATACCCAACCACAGGCTAGAATTGCCAACACTGTGAGCCAATTGTAGTAAAGGCTTCTGGGAATTGAGGAGATTGTCCAGGATACAGGATCTCGGGAAAGAGGTTACCCACAAGAAAACCTGACTTTTGGATAGCTCAAAAGATTAGACATGTACAGTGGAAGTGGGCAAATGAGAAAGTAAGTCAAAGTAGGGACCTTGGCATCTAGCCCCTCCACTCTCATGACTCCACAGTATGGTAGCAAGCTTTCTGGTTCTATAACAAAACACCTTGAATAACCTACTTATGAAGGGGAAAAGGGGTTGTTTTGGTTCACAGTGTTGACAGTTGCAGCCTGTGATTGGCTGTCTCTGTTGCTTTGGCCATGTGGTGAGACAGCGCACTATGGTGGGAACATATGATGGAGCGAAGCTTCCCACCGCATGGACAACAACAAGGAAGAAGCTATTGGCCCATAGTCCTCTCCAAAGGCGTGTCCCCAGTGACCTAAGGACCTCCTATTCTGCCCTACTTCTTAAAGGTTCTACGATCTCACCAAAGCCCTACTCTGGGGACCAAGCCTTTAGCGCATGGCCACCTAGGACATTAAACATGTATACTATTACAGACCATGTCCCTGGCTCACAGGGCAAGGAGATGGACATGACTCCTTCTGTAGAAGGTTTTCCTGAAGTCTTGATCACCATCTTCTACCAAATATCACTGTGCCCACCCGAAGCACCTAAGGTGGGTTGTGGTTGAAGAAATTGAAGGCCATATGCTAAAAGGGCTCGGGACATCTAAGCTCATTCCTGGGAAGTGAGGAAGTATAGCATCCCTGGCTTGAAGTGACTCTTGCAGATGTGGAATAATGTGGCTCCCATATCTTCTTACTTACGAAAATAATCCTGGATCCTAAAAATCACTGCACATTTTTTTTTTTTTTTAAAAAACTATCTTCGTGCCGCAGCTGTCTATGGGCTAGAAGTTTGTGGAGGGAATTTGGGCCCTTCCTCTGGAAGCTGTGGTCAACTTCTCAGGTGTCCCCACGGGGCCTTCCCAGGTTCTGGGGCTCCCCAGCTGTTGCTGCTGCCCTGTGGTTTCAGTGTGCTGGGATTATTAATGCCAGATGTTCTTAATGCCTTAAAAATAAAGGATCCTCCTGATGGAAACCAGACAGAGTTCTTCAGATGTGAAAGAGGCTAAGAGCAGTTTCTCTAGAGAGCAGGCCGCACTTCTCCGCAGACACCTGAACTTGGATCTGCTCTTGGTAGCGTCACGATGCCCTTTCTGCAGCCCCATACCAGCTCAGGGATGCACACTTCTCCCAGGAAGCTTTGTGTGCCTCCAGGTAGCCCTGTGGTGATCGTGACAGCCCAACATGGTTGGATGCACCAGGCATGGGTGGATGTAGCATAGACAGACTGACCTGAGCTGGCCCTCCGGTTCCTGTCAGCCATACTGTCTGTGTGCTCGCCAGGGAATGGGGGTAGTGGTTCATGCATCTCTCAACAGCAGGGCCAACCTGTCTGCAGGTGAGTGTGGAAGCACATTCCACACAGACTCGCTGCCTTTGGCCACCCCAGCTGTACCTCTGGTGGCATAAGGACAGATGTGGGGAGGCCCAGAGCAGGGTGCTTCTAGCCACAGACCACAGATGACTCCGGAGGAGGAGGTAGGATCAGGTGGCCACCCAAGGGCTCCACCAGTGCCCTTTGATGTCTACACCCTAGGGCTCAACATGCTGGAGAGATTTTTATCTACCTTGGAAACCTGAAGTTACTAAGTAACAGCTACTTTAAGGTCCCATTTCTCTTTGTAATCAAAGGAGAGATTTCTTTCAGCACAGCCTGGGGTTAGGCTAGCAGGCTCTAAGTTGCCGCAAACTCTGCTTCCTCTGAGACTGTTGCCTCTGTGTCGCACTGCCTGGGTCTGCCTTCCCTTGGGCCCTGAACTCAAGGGCTCAGGGGCTCCTCTGATGTCCTCTGAAACTGGAGAATGGCGGGCAGTGCAGAAGGGAGGCTGAGCCATCTTTTGAGCCATGAGAGGCCAACTCTGGAGGTGCCACTCTCCAATTCCACACACCGACACCCTCACGTTCTTCAGACTCCAGGTGTGCCCTTAGTCTGGGGATGTCGCAAGTTTATATTTAGATAAAGTGTGTCTACACTGAGATCCTCGGACTGTCTACACCTCATTTCCTCATCTTCTAAATGTGGAGGACAAGGAGGTGCTCCTGGAATAGGAATAATAGAATATACCCAAACTCTCCATTCATCAGCCCCGGATTCTCTCCCGCCCACCCCTTACTCTCCAGGGCTTAGCACAGTGTATGCCTTCATAGCTATAGAGCTGAGTGAGGTCGGGATGCAGGATGCTATAGGGAAGCCTTTGTCCTCTCCTCAGAGCAAGTTCACTCCCCAGGGCCTGGTTCCAACCTCCACTCAGATGACACGCTCCTGCCAAGACCATGGCCTCCTTTCCTCTCCTGGTGGCTCAAGGCCCAGTTTTTGGAGACATTTGGCTTTGATGCACCTCTAAGTGCTGGGACAAGTTACTTGGAGGCTTTTAAGCCCAAACAAGGTCAGACATTGTACCCTATCTCCTTGTGTAGACAGGCTTCCGCCCTCAGCGGCCCTGCAAAGAACTTTCAGAGAGTAAAAACGTGAGTTGTTAATACTGTACTCACCGCCAGCTGCAGTGCTTGGTCAAACTCAGCCTCGCTCATTGATTATGCTTAGGTCTCTATTTTTATACGAGAGTGTGTGTGTGTGTGTGTGTGTGTGCTATAAATATAATATTGTATATGATTACATCATATATATGTATATACATACACACGCATATACACGCATACATACACACACACACACACACACACACACACACACACACATATATATCCTACACACTGATTTCGTGGGCCTTGCTGAGATAAAGCCCTCAGAGTAAGGGCTGTACCTGGCTCTCCCAGCTCTGGGCTGCCAGTGGTCCAGAGCCCACCAGCACTTGCTGACTTTGGGCTGAGCCTGCCCAGGAAATGCTGTTCTTTCCAAACCACAACACGATCGCTTTGGTGGTGAGGTCACTTAAAGAAGAAACAAGACCCATTTGTTCAATACTTGGGGTGTGTGTGTGTGTGTGTGTGTGTGTGTGTGTGTAGCATAAACATCCCAGTGGGTCAGGTTCATGTGCAGAGGCCAGAGGAGGATGTTAGACATCCTACTCTGTCATTCCCCATTTTATTCCTTTAATACAGAGTCTCTCACTGAAGCTACAGTGAGGCTGTCAGCCAGCAAGCCTATCTCTGTCCCAGCGCCAAGGTTACAGGCATGAGTGTAGCCTCACCCAGCCTTTTACAAGAGAGCCAGAGATTTGAACTCGGGGACTCATGCTTGCTTAGCGAAGCCTCTTAGCCACTCAGCCAACTCCCCTGACCCCCATTTACTCAGTCGTGAGTTGGAAGTGGATCAGCATACTGGCTTAGGGCTGCTGACCAGCTTTGGGTGACAGTCGGTACATAAACTGGACAGTCGCAGCACCCTGGAGAGTATGGTGCAGGGAGCAGAGGAGCCCAGCCTGCTGAGAGGTTGTCCCCAGCTGTACAAGGGTGGCTGCTGCTTTGTTTAAGCCGTCTAGAGTCACCATGGAGAGAGCCGCGGAGAATGTGGAGCAGCTTGGATTTCACCGTCTAGAAAACCTTGGCCACTGATATGTCCTACACAGGGCTGTTAGCGGGGAGGCCTCAGTGCTCATCCTGGTGCTGTGTGAGGTCACCATGCCCATTAGGGGTGGGTGGAGTGAGTGCCAGCCCCACCTCCCTGATAGCCTTCCATTCACTTATGGCTGCTTTATTCAGATATGAGTCAGGCAAATGGCTTCAAGCTCCGTGGAATGTAAAGTCAATGAGTACTGTACTTGTTATATTTACATCATGGCTACAAAGTACCCGATGGAGCGAGGGTGGGGGTGACACTGGCCTTTGATCCCAACACTCAGGAAGCAGAGGCAGGCAGATCTCTGTGAGTTCAGAGCCAGCCCGGTCTACACAGTGAGTTCCAGGACAGCCAAAACTACACAGAAAAACCCTGTCTCTAAAAACCAAGAATAAGCAAATAAAAAACAATAAACAAACAAACAAATGCCTGATGGAAATAGCTGAGGGGAGGATTTGTGGGGGCTTACAGTTCCAGAGGGCCCAGTCCCTTGTCACCTGGCTCCATGTTTGGGGCCTGTTATGAAGTAGAACATCATGGTGGCAGTAAGCAGCTGATCTGAGCCGTTC
>NC_034590.1:39390544-39392276 GCF_900095145.1 Mus pahari | reverse complement strand
AGAAGGAGGTATGGAGGGAGGGAGGTATAGAGGGAGGTATGGAGGGAGGGAGGGAGGGAGGGAGGGAGGGAGGGAGAGCCAGGAATAAGACACCCCAAAGGACTATCTGCCATCTCTCAAAGGTCCCAGAACCTCTCAAAATAGTCCCAGCATCCCAGAAGTTCAAGATCAAGTCTCAATCTATGACCCTGTGGATATGGGGGGGAGGTACCTTTCGTATTCAAGCCATAACAGGTACAACAGCCCATCACACCCAGCCAGCAAGATGCCAAAAGAAGGCCAGGGAGTCCCGCTCCTCCCTACCCACTGTGTCTCCCATACCACATCCCTCTCTCTGGCTTTAGTTCCAACGCCAGCCAGCACACCTTACAGAGGAGTTAGCATCTACCACCCACCTGTGTAGCTGCCATTCCCTGAGACAGAGGGTCGCTCGCTCTGAGAGGCCAGGTTTCACTTCTGGGGTTTGTTTCCTTTCTGACACACCTCCTCTGCTCCCCCCCCCCCCGCCCATCAGCATCTACCCCTTCTCCAGGCCTGCCAAGCAGCCTGGCCCTAAGGCTCAAGTGATTTCCATCAGCCTTGGCCGTGCCATTGGTTGAGGAATACAGACCTGAGCCAATACGCACAACGCATTAACGTGGGTCACACACAGAGTTGGTTCTCCAGTGACTCAGTGGAAGTGCTTGGCACAGTTTAAGATGGGAAAATGATTCCCTGCCCTTCGGAGGGCCTTCCCAGTTCCCCTGGCACGCAGCATGAAGGGAACCGTGAAGGGAACCAGATTGGGGATAAAGCCAACACAGTTAGGGTTGGGATAGGGAAGTGTCACTAAGAAGTGAGACCAGAGCCCACTGGATTAAGCTGGTCCTGAAGTCCACTCCAACAACAGATAAAAATGTAGGTGAGAGCACACTTTCTTATCATTTTACACCTTAAAAAAAATCAGGGTTCCTTTTACCTTAGGGGAGCAAGAGCTGGGGTGCCCTTTGGGGACCTTCCCCATGGCTGCTGATCTCTCTGTGGTAAGCACAGCTCTGTGACTCGGTGACACTCAAGGACTGACACGGCAAATGGACACCACAGAAAAGTTCATCTGCACTGACAGACTGTCTAAACACTGTGTCCATCCCAAATCCTGTTCCGATGGTGTACTGGGGCTCAGGACAGCAGGCTTGAGGCTAGAGGAAAATCCACAGATGTCCCCAGATCAGCACCACACCTCTGCGTCCAGGAAGGAGCCTCAGACCTGCCCCTTGGCAATCTTCTCAGAAGAGACAAAGTCCTCCAGGTCTGGTCTGCCGGGGAACCTAAGTTCTAGTCACAGCTCTGCTGCTACAGTTTGACCTTGGAAAACTTGTCAAATGTCCCCAAGCCATGGTCTCATTCGTGAAATGTAAGGCATACTGGGGTTAGAGGGTTTGTGGAAGAACCACGTTCATCATTCATGAGATGAACTTCAGAAATCAAGCTCAGCTGTTATTACTAATGTTATTCTCACTGTTGGTAGGAATGGGGACTTCATCAAATTAATCTCTCTCTCTCTCTCTCTCTCTCTCTCTCTCTCTCTCTCTTTCTCTCTCTCAATCTGTGTGTGTGTATGTATGTGTGTCAATGGGTATATTGTTTGTGTGTGTGTGTTTGTGTATATGTGTGTCTATGGGTATATATGTTTGTGTGTATGTTTGTATGTATGTGTGCATATGTGTGTCTATGGGTATATGTGTTGGTTTTG
>NC_034590.1:39367495-39390534 GCF_900095145.1 Mus pahari | reverse complement strand
TGTGTGTGTGTGTGTGTGTGTGTGTGTGTGTGTGTGTGTGTGTTGTTTCCTTGTGATTTATTTCCCTGACAAATGATGTTTGAAGTCTTAGGCAGTGCTTCCTAACAGCACTGGAAGATTGGAAGCTTCCAGAACTCCTAGACTTCCCAAGATCTGCATGACCTTACTGAGCAGACATGCAAAGCAGGGCAGGCCAGGGGCTAGTGTGTCCACTAGCCAGTGACCGGGGGCCTCAGGCACCCTGAGTACAGAGAAAGCCTTGGGCCTCAGTCTTCCCAAAGATGGCTGAGCTCAAATGCCCTCCAGGTAGCACACTGAGGCCAGAGCTGTGGAGTAATCAATAGACCCTGAAGGGGTGGATCTTTCCGGCAGCCTGCTCTAATGTTAGTACCTTGTGTGTATGTGCGTGTGTGCCTATCTGTCTGTGTTTGTGCATGTCTGTGTGTGTGTCTATGTGTGTGTATCTGTACGTTGTCTGTGTGTGTCTGTATGTGTGTCTGTGTATCTCTGTGTGTGTTTGTGTGTATCTCTGTGTGTGTGTGCCTGTGTGTGTGTTTGTGTGTGTGTCTATGTGTGTGTATCTGTATGTTGTCTGTGTGTGTCTGTATGTGTGTCTGTGTATCTCTGTGTGTGTTTGTGTGTATCTCTGTGTGTGTTTGTGTGTATCTGTGTGTGTGTGTATCTGTGTGTGTGTTTGTGCGCATCTCTCTCTCTCTCTGTGTTTGTGTGTATCTCTGTGTGTGTATCTGTGTGTGTTTGTGTGTATCTCTATCTGTGTGTGTGTGTTTGTGTGTATCTGTGTGTGTGTATCTCTGTGTGTATCTGTGTGTGTGTGTGTGTGTGTGTGTGTGTGCACGCACAGCGGGGATAGATGAGAGGAAGCCCCCTCAGCAGAGGTCCACCATGGAGACCCACCAGGGAGCACTATGGGAGGACTATGTCTGGCTGAAGTGGGGACTTGGTGATGTCAGAGTGAGAAATGTCAAGCTGAAAAAGGTCATTGAAATGTGCAAGAGGGGAACTGGATTGTTTGTCTCTGTCATGTTCCTGTCCACAGCACTGCTCTACACCTGCTAAGAACCCAGTCTGGGGAAGGACCCAGGGAAATCTGGCTCTCTTCCTTGGCCCATCTTCCCCCTCACTCCCCTAGCCATGCAGTGCAGGCCAGTCATGCGGCCATGATCAGGAAGAGACTGCTACACTGCCTGCTCAGAGGCTTCCCCAGGGCCCTGGCTGTCACACACCAAGATCCGCACAGGGCAGCTCCTCGCAGGGCTAATTAGTATCTTTCAGCATTTTGCTTACTTTGGACTCCTGGGGCCTCATGGATGATGGTGATGCTGTCCAAAAGCACTGTCATCTGGTCGACCACTCATTCTGATGTCAGAACCCGTGTGGTGAGCATGTCCTGTCCTGCCTGGCAACACTCAGGGCAGGGGCCATCAGTCCTTTCCTCCCCGTGTGCACACGCACCCTCAGCCCCATGCACGACTTCCTGTCCTAAGCCTGTGACAGTCAAGACTTGCTCTGGCAAAGGGGATGTTAGTAAGTAGGGCACAAAGGGAGGCTTAAAGGTTCTGACAGGGCTGGGGGTGCACTGATGGGACACTTGACTAACATGCTCCATGGTTTGATTCCCAGTGCAAGCAAAAACAAAAAAACAAACAAAAAAAATTCCAAAAACAAACAAAGGAAACCATTGACAGGACTGAGGAGTCAGTCAGAGCCCCTGGCTGCGTAGGCACGAGGAGCTGGGTTCAGAACCACAGCAGCCATTTGAAAAGCTGGGCGTGGCTCTGCATACCCTGTGGTATTTTCTGTAACCCTGTGGGCATACAGAAAAGAGGATCGTTGGGGCTTTCTGGCTGCCACCCTAGCCCCAGGTTTAACAAAAGTTCCCATCTCAGGGGAAAAAAGAAAATGATGAAGCAAGACCCCAGACATCCTCCTCTGGCCTCCACATTTCCACACAGGCATGTGTATTTGCTAATACCCACAGGCACATTCACCACACATACACCATACACACACATGTGCATATACACATACATGCACACATTATGTATATACACATATACACTTTCACATATATACCACACACATATGCACACACATCATACATATACCACACACACATACACACACATACATATACCACACACATACACACATACATGAGCACATACAGCATACATATACACCCCAGACACAAATACACGTGCACATACAACATACATATAAGTGCTGGCCAATGAGGCTTCCTCAGTGGCCCTGAGCTGCAGACACAGCTCAAGTGATCTGGAGGCGAACAAGGCTCCTAAAATAAAAATGGCGACCCAGACCCAGCCAAGGCTACCCTAGATCAGTCAGCAGTCAGGACCACTGCCCAGGAGAGCCTGGCCTACAGACTTGGGAGCCAAGTAATTGTTTATTGTCCTATGCCACCAACCCTAGGGTGAACCATCACAGTCCTGTGACAGTAGTCACTAGTGTGACTCCTGTTGGTGCTGTGAGCTGCTGCTTCTTGCTGGAGAGGATCTGGAGGCTGACGCATAAACTGAGGAAGCCAGTGGTCCTTAAGGTGTAGGTATCCGGCCCCCTCCAAGGTCGACCCTCATGAGCATCCCAGAGGCAGCAGAAAAGGAGAAGACAAGGCCCAGGTACGGTGACAGCTTTCTGAGCATCAACGAGGAGCCAAGTTCCATCAGGGGTCATGGTCCCCAGGGCCGAGTCAAATCTAGGTTCTGCTGCTTGAACTTGTCTCTGCAGGCCTGGGGCTGGCTTGGGAGCTCAAAAGCCATGTGGGACTCCTCCTTCCCTCCCCCTCCCCCTCCTCCACCTCCACCTCCAGGACTGAGTCATGCTGCTTACGGTCCTGGGGAAGGAGAGGTTGGAAAGTCTTGGACCTTCCAGGTCTGTGTCTTGGAGTCATCAAGCCCCTGGGAATTACCTGACTGCAAAGGGATTTCCAGGGCAGCCCAAATCCACTGACTAATGGGCTATAGGTATAAACTGCAGGTCCTTTTCTACAACAAGGGAGGGACACTGTGAGAGCTACCCCAGCTTCGGAGCCTTTGGTAATTGACCAGGTAGGTCACAGTTCAGCTTCTACCTCTCCGGAACACAAGCCCCACACCATCCATCTATTTCCTGGCCCTCAGAGGATACTAACTTGGTCAGTAAGGGCTCCCTGAGGCTGTGCCCTACTTTCTGTCCCTGCCTAGGCCTTCTAGTCCGTAACCCTCAGAAGCACGGCTGCATGTTCACAGGAACATGTTCAGGCAAGTCATCCCGCTAGACTCTTAGGTTCCTGAAACTGTCCTTAAGTGCCCAAGATCTGTCTGTCTGCTTCTGACTCTGAGAACCCCAAGAGAATGGGGAGAAATAAGATTCTTCCCTCCAGCCCCCTAAAACCTACCATAACTGGGCTCCCAGGGCAGCTGCCCCTAAGGCAGCCACTAGCCTGAAGGACGTCAGGCTGTTTTATGTTGCTGCTGTTATAGATTATCTGAGAGTGGGTGATTTATAAAGAACAGATACATTTTTGGCTTGTAGTTACTGATATCAGGAAGTCAAGAGTATGATATGTTCCTTTGTTCTCTTCTCTCTCTCTCTCTCTCTCTCTCTCATGTGTGTTTGTGTATGTGTGTTCATGTTTATGTGTCTGAGCATGTGCCTGCATCTGGGGGCCAGAAGTCAGATGGTTGTCCTTCATCAGATGCTAACCACCTTGGTTTTTGAGACAGGGTCTCTCACTGAGACCCCATGGTCCCATGTGGCTGGCCAGCCAGCCCTAGAGGTTGTCTAGCCCCTGACTCCCCTGCGCTGGGGTTATAAGTGATTGCTACCATGCCCAGCTTTTTCCAGGGGCACTGCGAATAGAACCCAGGCCCTCATGCTTACACACGAAGCCCTTCTCCAGTTGAGCCATCTCCTCCGCCTAGGGTGGAAAAGGGGATAAGCAGGTTCACACAACCAACAGCCTCACTTGGGACAAGTGCTTGTGAGGTGGCCAATCTAAGCCCAGAGAAGAATGGCCCTTCCTGGACCAGGCATCTTTTATAGGTTCTGTCACTTTTCAACACCGTCTCTCGTGAATCAAATTCAACAGGAGTTTCACAGGACAGGAACTGCATCCAAACCAAAGTGACAGCCCAACACCCTACAGGCCAGCATCTGCACACAGATGCTGCACGCAGGCAGCTGTGGTAGATTTTACAGGATGGAGAGAGACGGTGGGAAGTTTACTGTCTCCCATGTCCTCAAGACCCTCGGAGGCAGGATTCAGCAGGTCCTGATGCTTCTGAAGACAGTTTGGGTGGGGGGGTCTAAGAGTCTAACCAGATGATGTACCTCTGCCTCTGAGGATTGCAGACCAGACTGCCCGGGCAGGGACTGAAAGCAAGCCACAGACTCAGGGGAGCCCAGTATCTATACAAAATTAGCTGGGGCTGCCCCAGTGGGGAGAGCTGAAGTGACCCTGAACTTCAAGAGTGAGCTGCCACAAACCAGCTGACACCTGCCCCAGATCTGGGCACTTTTCTTTGTTACTAGTGATAAGAATCAATAGTCCATTCATCCCTCTTTGTGTGTAGGATTCAGGAACTCATACAGATACCAACATCAGAGGTGCCCAAGTCCATTCTAGATGGCCTTAAATACGGCATATAACCTGCACACACCCTTCTGTGCCCCCCCTCATCATCTCTAGATGACTAAAGCTAAGAAGCAGCACGTGCCGTGCCCAGTCACTATGCTGAGTGGGGGCGGGGAACGCACAGCAGGAAAGGATCTGCGCATGTTCAGTACAGATGCAAAATTCTCCTCAGTGTTTCTGGTCCGTGGTTGGTTGAGCCCACGGCTATGGAACCTGAAGACACAGAGAGCTATTGTATCTGTCACCTTGACACCCCAGTGGACTGCTGGTCGGAGAAAGGGCTAGCCTGGAGGGTCAGGCAGGAACTCTGGGAACATGCAAGGTCTCGGTGAAGATGCCAGGCCGGCTCTCCAGTCTCTTCTGGGGCTAGGGAGTCTGTTTCTGTCTCTCTGCTGTTGGCAGGCTTCTCATCTTTGGTGGTTGTGGGCTACAGACACTAAACCGTTCTTTACACATGGACTGCCTCTCTCCTCTCCTTGACGGCCCAAATCACAGACTCTCATGGCCTTTTCCCAAGTGAGGGCTCTGACAAAGGGAGTAATTTTGTGCACTACTGACTTTTGAAGTGACATCCTAGGACAGTGGCCCTAGTTTACTTAGTAGAAGTGAAGCACTGGGTGGCAGGGGTCACTGAGAGTCACCTGAGAGGCCTCATGCCACATTAGCATCTCAGCCCTTGCTCACATACTGCAGGATGGCCATTCTTTCCCCTGGCTGGTGCAGTAGCCACTCTGCACCTACCTCCTAGAAGTCACAGGTTTCTGTTTCGGGGAGTTCTTTAGGCCCACGACTTGCTTAACCTTCCTACCTTTGCCTCTGTGCTCCCCAGCTCTTTCCCCAGCTGCCCCCACCCCCATCTGCTTAAGGCTTTACTTTTTACTTTTATCGACTCTTCAGACAGCCAGGTGGGATCCTTCAGCCGTACCCTGAGTGATCTGTTGAGGCTGGAAGGATGTCCCATTCCTAAAGCCCCACAAAGGCTCTAATCCCACCTACCTCATCCCTGGGACCACCTCAAAATGTCGTGGGGAGGGAGTCTGCATTACACAAGACCACATACCTGCCACCGGAGCCCTCTGCTCATATGTCTCCCCACCCCCACCCTTCCACCCTTCCACCCCCACCCCATACACGCATGCTTAGTACCTGTCTGCCTTGCCTGAAGACTCCGGAGGTGAGCTGTAGCAAGCAGTTTTACGATTTGTCGACACAGGAACTGCTAGTTAAATGGGGAGCTGGGGAGGTTTTGACTGAGAATGGAAAGAACAGAATGTGACCCGACCCAGTCCAGACCCAGCCCCGCCACCACCTGCTTTCCTCCCACACCCTCCAGGTCAATAGACTGCAGAAGATGGAGAAGCCCTTAGGACCTCAGGCAGCCTGCCGGGGACACCCAACTCCTCCCAGTTCCCCTCAGATTAGGACCGTGTTTACTTCCCTGATGCATCCTAACTATCATCACATAAGGAAACCCAGCCATGGGTTCACCATATACACAGGTGCTGTTAAAGGTTTGGCCGTGTCTAAGCTTTTTCACCAAGGTTGCCCTGTCCCTTAGAGCCTCCACTGTCACCTGCAGCATCTGGTACAGGCAAGCCTCTGCCATGCGTCATCAGAAATACATGGATAATGCGCTTAAGAAAACCTACACTTGAGAACATTTTCCTTTTTTTTTTTTTTTTTGTTTTGTTTTTTCGAGACAGGGTTTCTCTGTATAGCCCAGGCTGGCCTCGAACTCAGAAATNCACCTGCCTCTGCCTCCCGAGTGCTGGAGTTAAAGGCGTGCACCACCAGGAGGAACATTTTCCATTCGACTCCATGATTTGGTTTCTCTCATCCAGCTTTCTCCACCTCGAAGATCCTCATTTCCTACAGTGGTCACTTCCTGCTCTGGTCTGGATCTCAGAGGCCCACGTGGTAAAGGTTTGGTCCCCAGCGTAGCACTTTGGGGGGGGGGGCTGTGATACCTTCAGGAAGAGGGGAGCCCACCGGAGGCTCTTAGATGCATGGGGGTGTGTCTTTGATGGGGTTGTGGAACCGCAGCCCCTCCCTCCTCCTGCTGCTCAGCCTCCTGGTATAAAGAAAACAGTTTGATCCAGCAGACATTTCCTCTATAGCATGTGATCTCGCCCAAGGTCCAAAACAGTGGGCCCCACTGCTTGTGGATTGAGACCTTTACAGCTACGGTCCAAATGAACCTTTTCTAAGTTAAATCTCGGATGTGTTGTTACGGTGACAGAAAACAGCTTCCTCCAGGGGATGCAATGGGAGTCATGAAAGCGAGGGGGTCTGTACATGAGACATTCTCCCGGGACACAGTGGGCTCAAGCTGCTGAGCCCCCACTTTGGCCTGGACACAGGCCTCTGATAGTCCCACTGGAAACAGACACCCATTCTCATGGGTGGTAGGCTCTGGGGCCACTACCTCCTAAGGAGGTCAGGGCTGTGTCTGCACAGGAGAGAGCATGTTCCAAGGTGGGAGGGAGAGCTAGGCAGACAAGGGATTCCTAGTGGCCTCTGCTCAGTCATGAGAGCCTCTGATTGCCTTCTCTGTGAAACGGGGCTAATGTTAGCAGTGCTTACATAGAGGGACAATGTGTAGAGGAAGTGATAACATGGCACTTACTGGCACACAGTAGGGGGTTTGTAAATGTTGGTTTCCTAAGTGGTGGCTCCATCTAAGGGCCAAGAGCCTCCGGTGGGCTCCCCTCTTCCTGAAGGTATCACAGCTCTCCCCCCCCCAAAGTGCTACGCTGGGGACCAAACCTTTAACACGTGGGCCTTTGAGATCCAAACCAGAGCATGGGGTGACCACTGTAAGAAATGTGGGTCCTTGATGTGACAGAAGAGTGGACAAAAGCTGGACAAGAGAAACCCAATCACGGCATCTAATGGCAAATAGCTGTCTCCGTCTGCACTGCCACACAAATCAGGCCTGTGAGGATATAGGCCAAGGCACTGACCTGAAGTGTCCCAGCCACAACAGTGGGGGACCACACTTGCCTGCTCAGGGCCGGCAGCCAGGGCCCATGATCTGCAGTCACTGCTACCTACCTGTTCCTGTGAGCTGAGCCACTTGGCCCTCTGGCTCCAGAGGCCACCTGCTCCCAGCTTCAGGAGGTCCGGCCGCCTGACCTTTCCCTCTCGATGTCTGCTGGGCTGTGATCGGGCTTGGCAGGATTCACTGGGAGAGCGGGAGGGGCTGCCCTCCGATCTGACATTGTTGCAGGATCACTTTGCTCGAGCTTCAAGCATCTGATAGAAAGCAGAGACCCTCCCGAGTATCGGATACTCTCCAAGGGGCCCTGGGTGGATGGCAGGGGTGGTGTGAAGGGCAGAAGCTCTCCTGGCCCATCTGTGCCCAGAATGCTTCAGCCCTGCCCTCCTGCCAGCAGTGAGCTTGGGTTTTGTAGCTCGGGCCAAATGCCAACTTGGCACGAGGATCTGGACTCCAGCCTGAGTCTGCCTTAGCCAATTTAGAGGAGATGGTGGTCACCCTTCTTGGGCAGGGACCACGCAACTGATCCCACCCTGGGGCTGGGAAGGAAGTTTTCCAGGCCTGGGGTGAATGCTGTAAGCCTTAAGGCTGCCCTCTCAGATCATCCTGACTGGGCTTTGGAACCAGAAGGGGAGCCAGATGCTCAGAACCATTTTCCAGGTCTTCATCTTCACATACCAGGATAGGCTGGGGCATGCGGGTGTCTGCCTGCTCCTCAAGTGTGCCCTGTCTCCTGTTCATGTTGCAGGCCCCACCACAGAACCCCACCAGGCTTAGGGAGCTGGCCGACAGCTCTGGCTCCATACGCGCGTTGGCTTGGGTTACAGCCCAATTTCTGATCCAGGCTGTCTGCTGGGCATTTCAGGTCAAGCACGCCGTCCAGCTACATCTGTGGCTGGCAGAAGGCTATGGCGCTGTTTGTAGGCCCCCGCTGGTGCCTTCCTAGTCTCCACTCCCCTGCGAGTGTCCTCGGGGGGACGCTGCTCCTCCGCTCCTCTCTGTGGTCTTTCACCTTTGCAATGGTGCAGCCTCTGAGTGCCTCGGCAGAATCTGCTGGCCTGCCCTTGCCAGGCCACAGCCTTGCCTCATGGTCATCGGCATTGATTAAGCAGTAACTGTATACTCAGAGATACAGAGCACAGAAATAGAGCGGATGCCTGAGTGCAACCTTTGGTCCCAGCAGCAGCACGGGAAAAGCACCTGCAGTCGGAGATGTAGTCACTGGATTCTCAATCACTTCCAGATGTGTGGGAGCCAGCCCCATTTCCACATGAGGAAATGGGCTATGGGAGCTCTTGGGACAGCAGCAGAGGTGTGATTAGCATCCAGCTGTTTGAAATCGTCTTTTTCATTATCCCATAGCACAGCTGCTACCTCCTCTGCCTCTGCTTCCCCCCCCACTCCTCCTCCCCTTCCTCCTCTATCCCTCCTCCTCCCCTTTCCTCAACATCCTCCTCCTCTTCCTCCTCCTTCTCCTCCCCTTCTACCTCCTCCATGCCTCCTCCTCCTCAACCTTTTTGCTGTGATTTGGAAACGGGTGAGGCAAGAACTCCCCCCCTCCCCCAAGCCATCAGTGCCGACACCAGTGAACCAAGGTATGAGACAGTTGAAGCAGTCCAGGGACTCTCTCAAGGGAAAGCCCTCAACAGAAAGTGAAGCCGGAAGGCCCAGGAACATAGCAGAGGCACCAAGGGGCACCCCTGGGACTGTTCCAAGGGGACAACTCAGGTGGCTGGATGGGGTGAGAACAGTGCATGGGTTGCATAGAGTCCCATCCTGCAGCAGACCGGCTGGGCTGAGGGTGGAGAACAACACGGAGGCTTTTGAGTGTAGTCTAAGTAGGGGGTTTGCCCTGGGAAGAAGACCCCTGAGTACATCCAATGTGGGGTAGTCAGGGGAGATAGTGTAGGAGACTCTTCAGCTGTAGCAGCTGCTGCTGCCCATGTAGGAGGTGGCATGAGCCTGGAAATTGTATTTTAAAACTTGGAGTTGCCCCAATGATTCAGTAGCAAGTGTGGCACATCGGTCTGCTAATGCCAATGCATTCCTCCCAGGTCTCCATGGACTTTTCCTTTCCAGGGTGGGCTCCTTGGCACTGGTGCCCTGGATCAGCAGCCGTGCAGAACTCCACAGATCTGCACAGAACTCCAGCAGCCACTGGGGACTCCCGCCCCTGCCTTCGCGGGCTGCTTGGCGTCTCTGCTCCCAGACTTCTCTCTGGTAGAGCTCGGCTGATGATCAGTTTCAGATGGTGAATACAGTTACCTACAGCCACCTCTTCCCTCTGTGTCCTTGGCTTCTCTGGTTTGAGTCCTTCCTCTCGTCCCCTCCTCTTCCTACTCAGGCTCCTGTGGAGGGTGGAGGGTGGAGGAAGCCGTGCGTGTGAGTGCCTGAGTGGGTATGTGCTATTGACATGGGCACTGTCATGACAAGGACACTAACCTCGGGCCTATGAGAAAATGGCAAAGCCTCCCCTCCCCCACCCCATCCCCTAGAGCGAGGCTCAGAGGGACCACTAAGCTATCCTCTGGTCCATGTGTGGATGCTGATAGTATGTGCAGAAAATGCCCACCCAAGCGTTCTCCCTGTCCTGATATTTACAGCCTGAAGAACGGAAACTGGCTTCTACTGGATTGACTAAAGCTGTCTCCCTGGCCCAGCTGTACACAATAAACCCTGCCTCCTTGTTCATTCAGTTGGATGCAATAATACCGCCTACCTGTCCCCCTCATTATAATAAACACACTGAGTGACTCCAGCATCCATCCTCATCCCCAGTCAGGTCCATCTCTGCAGGCTCCTTTCCCAAAGTCTACTGTGCCTGTGAAAAGAGGAGTGTGTACTCTCTTGTCCTCCTTCAGAGATGGCATGTCGCCTTGGTCACCATCTCAGCTGCTGACAGCATCTCTCAGGAAGAGGCAAATGGGTTTTGACTACCTGGGTGGATAGATGAATGGGTGGATGGCTGGGAGGGTAGGTGGGTGGGTGGCTGGGTAGATGGGTGGGTGGGTGGCTGGGTAGGTGGGTGGCTGGGTGGGTGGAAAGATGGGTGGCTGGAAAGATGGATGGGTGGAAAGATGGGTGGGTGGCTGGGTGGCTGGGTGTGAAAGCAGGGAAGCCGTACCAGGGGAGGAATGAGAGGCTGCTTGAGTTGGGGATAGAAGGAGGCGGATCCTGTTGGCTGATTCACCACTCCCTGCTTGAGCATTTCTTTTTCGGTCCCTGGTCCCTCGGGGTTGTAAGTGACAGGGAAGCAGGCTGCCTAACATGATCAGAGCACTCAGTCATGGGAAGTGGTGTTTGTGTGGAACAGGAACGGTCCAGCTTAGACGGAGGCATCTTAGCAGAACCAGGGCTTCAGCGTCGTTCCCGGGCCCCAAGCCCCTGGAATTGGATGGGAGTCCACCCTGGGCCACCTGTGACACCAGACACTGCTGTCCTTCTGGAGCCCCAGGGCTTCCTGGTCAGCTGTCAAATAGGGAGGCCACAGCAGGAACCCTTTGTCCCCCGACTGACATGCATGGGATAATATGGCAAAGATGCACAGCCTTTGGGTGCTCTAAAATCACTGTAACCACACTGACGGGGACACTGAATTCAGTGTGACACTGGTCCTATGCACACAGCGACCTTTGCTGTATGCCCTCTCCTGTACGTTTATAGTCATACATCTATGCAAAATATGGATACGATGTACATATGTGTCCAACACATAGCTTTGTGTATATATTTATATCCATACAAATACATATATAGAGATTTTTATTTAAATTAACTTTTTGTCTGATGCATAAAGTGTAAAATTTTATATATTAATAGGATACTAATTACTACATATGGGGTTAAAAATACATGTGTGGATTATGCAACGTTCAAATTCTATCTCTTCAAAGAGTCATCATTTGTCTATGGGAAAGGTGTTGAAAAGCCTTTCTTCCAGGTGTGTGTGTGTGTGTGTGTGTGTGTGTTGTTTTTGTGTGTATGTTGTGTTTGTGTGTGTGTTGTATGTGTATGGGTTGCATATGTGTGTTATGTGTGTGTTGCATGTGGTGTGTGTGTGTGTGTGTGTGTGTGTTGGTGGGGATTGAACTCAGGACCTCGTGTATGCTAGGCAAGCACTCTACTACCAAATGACAGCCGCAGCCCTCTCATAGGCCTTTGGAATCTGTAGCACATTAGTACTGTCTGTAGTCCCCTACTGTGCAATGACATACACAGTTTCTTAAGACTATGAGTGTGTGTGGGGAACTGAGATGGGAGTCCTCCCTCAGAAGATCAAAGCTGAAACACGGAGTTCACCATGGCGGCCCTGCCTGGAGGCCTGTCAGCAAGCCCGTAAGCATGTGGTGACCTGGATGTGTGAGGCAGAACTTCCTGCTTGCAGGTGGCTGAGAGCCAGAGAGTGAGAGCAACCTGAAGGCCATCGCCTGAGGCTGTCCTTCTGGTCTGCAGGTTTGAGTCAGAGCCCTGGACTAAGTCTGACCAATCTCAAAACGGTGAGATTTCCATCTCTTCCCTCCAAACCGGAAGCCGTGCTCAAAATGGTGGCCACCCCAGGCTACCGAGACAGGGTGGTTTATAAATACTTAGAAACTTATTTTTTTCTCGTAGTTCTGGATGCCAGGAAGTCCAAGTTCAGGGTCTAGTGAGGACTAATTCCTGCTGGCAAGATGGCACCTTTGTGCTACATCCTGACGTGGAGGAGGGCGGAGAACCTTTCATGGGACACAAAGCCACCACACCCGGACTGAATCCTTGAGGCCTCTGCACCTCTTTAAGGCCCTGCTGATAGCTCTGAGGCCTTGGAAGCTACGCTTCAGGAAGGACTCCGTAAGCACACGCGCACTGAAAGTACTGCAGTGGAGGCCCCGTCCAGCCTGACCCTGGACGGACAAGAGGCTAAGTCCTCGGGACATGGGCCGCGAGTCAGAAAATCACGTGTGTGTTTAACAGCCACAGATAGTCGGGCTTGTTTCCTACCATCGTGTTTACCTGGCCTCCTGCGACACGTTTAAGCATCATGCTTTCTCACCAACTCCAGAGAAGTTACCTCATTTTCCATTGGTCAGCATCGCCTAGATGTGATAGTTCTAGGCCTCCTGGTGGGCAGTCATATGTTCCCCCCTCCAGTCAATCCAACACCTTCAAACCCTTCCTCCCCCAAGCCCCAGACCTGAATCACTCACTCGGGTTGGAGCTTGCTTGGGAAGGTGTGACTGTGACAGCAAGCCGGGCTAAGGAGCCGCAATGACTAGGTGGCCCCCTGGGAAGGTCTCCCCTGGAAGCAGGTCCCCAGTTGGCACAGAGAGCTGTTTTCACACTTGCCTTATTTTTCACCGGAGCTGGGGAGCTGATGGCCTCCTCTGACTGTGAAGCAGGCAGGGAGCAGGGAGCTGCCAAGGACACAGAACCTTCACAGGCCTGGCTCTGCCTCTCAGGTCTTCTGGATCCTTCCCCACACCCTGTGGATGGCCCTAAGTGCCTCCTGAGCAGGCCAGGTCCCCCACTGAGCAGCCCACAGCTCCTGGCCAGCAGAGGTTGCTGGGAGGTGGTTTTTTAACAGCCTCCTACTGATTGATTTCTGCATGGGCGGGAAGCGGTGAGCGGTAGCCACTTCTCTGGGAGCCTGAAAACTGATGCTACTTTATCCAAATCCATTTCCTGCTGGTTCTCAGTAGCATGACCTTGGACTTGTCACCCACTGGTCCCATTCTCCCTGTCAACACTTACTGAAGCCTGAGGGCTCCATACTGCCTCAGTAGCACAACCGAAGCAATCTCGATTCCCAGTTTGAGGCATAGAGAGGCTACATCGTAATGTAGTAATGTGGGACGCACAGCTAGTGGTGACACAGGACAAAGCGCTTATTCGGTACAGTACCCACCTTTGAAGGTCTCACTGCGTGCATATGCCTTACTAAGGCCCATCCCTACTTCTTCCTACCATCCATACTATGTGCCTGTTTGTCCTTGGCCTCTGTTGATCCCCTAGTGGGGACAGCACAAGGACACTATGGTCACTTGTGACCACAGCCATGTGGAGACATGCTGGGTCAGCTTACTTGATGTGTTTGAGACCTTGCCTGATGGTGGGAAGGAGCCACTATGAGAAACTATAGCTGGGTGACATATTGGCCCACCCAAAGGAGGCCGGGGACTAGACTTCCTCAACAGCTGAAAGCCGGGAAAACCTTTCTCCAGTGGTCACACTGTGCCTGACACAGAACCCTAGTAGAGACATAGCCGTGCCCAGAAGCTCCCAGGACCATATGTGTACATATGTGTACCCGCCTGT
Source organism: Mus pahari (assembly GCF_900095145.1). Lineage (NCBI taxonomy): Eukaryota > Metazoa > Chordata > Mammalia > Rodentia > Muridae > Mus > Mus pahari. The sequence goes on along the minus strand of NC_034590.1, from coordinate 39,376,585 downwards.
GTGGCACCTCAGCTATGATGGGAGAGTCAGAATACTAGCTGCCAGCGGCCCAGGCCATGCATGAACAAACTGGAGGAAGGGGTCAGCCCCTTCGGAGAGAGGTGGGGGTGTCTGAGTTTTGTTTCTGTTGCTGTGTTAAAACACATGGCAGAAGCAACTTACAAGAGAAAGGGTTTATTTAGGTTGACAGTTCTGGTGGGGAAGGCTGGTGCCACTACCACGATGGTCTCAGCTGTCTGGAAACAGAGAACAGGAAGTGGAGCCAAGCTATAAAATACTTCCTTTAGCAAGCCTCCGCCTCCTAAAGATTCCATATCTTTCTAAACGGTCTCGTCAGTTGGGCACCAAGTTCAAATACACACACACACACACACACACACACACACACACACATACCTATGCATCTCACATTCCACATTTAAACCACAACAGCGGGGGAGGTCTGTGACCTCATGGCACTGAAGAGGAGCAATCATAAAGCACTGGTCTGGTACTGGGGACCCCATTAAGTGTAGAGGACCCTGCTCAGAATGTGTGTAGCTTCTGCCCATCTCATGTGGGGTCCCCTACCAGTTAGTGATAAGATCCAAGCTAAACCTTCTGCAGCATCAGTTTGGCCTAGGGTGAGACCTCACTCAAGATAGGCAAGCCCAAAGTCTCTTCTCTTATAATTGAATGCTGAGCAGACATCCAGTTATGGAAGCTAACTCAAAGATGGTGGAGAAGTAGGGGGTTCCATGTGTCAGGAAGGGGATGCCTTTGGTGAGCCTCCCTGCCCCTGTCCCCACAGGCTGGCTGCTCCAACCCTACCTCCTCACTCTGGCTTCTGTTTAGGAGGACCTAGGTCCTTGCAGGACATGTCAAGAGTCCTGCTGAGCCCCTCTGCATCCTCAGAGGATGGAACCAAGCTGCAAAGAGCACTGTGGGATGTTTGTTAAGAAGAACACTGTGCCAGCTGGAGCTGGGAGCTGGGGCAGGTGGGAAGAGGCCTGGGTATGATGTAGTCCTGAACCTAGGAAAGAAGTGTGTGTGTGTGTGTGTGTGTGTGTGTGTGTGTGTTGGGGGGGGGTTATCAGGTTGGAAAAGCCTCATTCTCACTACACCCCTGAGAAGAGACTCCCAGTTCAGGCTGAGGTGATGGGCAACCTCAGAAGGAGGCTGGGCTTAGAGAAGTCAAGACAAGAGCGGGCTGGCGCCGGTGCCTGACTCTTGGTCATTATTGTCGGAGCAGTGCAAGGGAGCATGGTGTGGTGTGAGGAGTGAGGCCCGTTGCAGGGCTGTACACAACTGCTCCAATTCCACCAGGCTCTCTGGTGAAGGATACCCCATGATTAATTCTCCTGTATTAGTTTCTTGTTGTGACCAAACACCAGACAAGAACCAACTTAAGGAAGGGTTTACTTGACGGGAGTATAGTATACCGTGGTAGACAAGGCCCAGTAGCATGAACGCGAGGCCACACTGTGAGCCGTCAGCAGTCAGGAGGCAGAGAGGGGCGGGGAGCGCAGGGGTATCTAGCTTGGTTTCTCCGTTTTATTCAGTCTGGTATCCCAACCCGGGGGATGATGCTACCCACGTTTAGAGCTCTTCCTCCTCAAAGTGTTTCCGTGGTGAGTCTAAATCTAGTCACGTTGACCTTTACACCTCCCCATCAGTTTCTAGGCCCCTCCTTCTCAGGAGGCTCTCTGGGCCTCCTACCCTCCCCCACCGTTAGCTGTTGAGTTTCCCTGTCCGGCTGGCTGCCATCCATCAGATAGGTACTCGGCTCTGGTCCTATCATGGGGTGCTTCTCGGTACTCGGCCCTGGTCCTATCATGGGGTGCTTCTCCTGCCTCCCAGCTGCGCAGAAATGGACAACCCACACCATTTCACCATGAGTCCAATGGAGAGCAGGGATGGCCTTCTATAGATGAGTCTAGAACACGAAGAGTCTAGAGATGAGAAGACACTAAGACCTCCTTGTGACCATACTCTCACGCTTGGAGCTGGTTGGTGTCCCATTGTGGGGTGGGGTCAGGTGGAGGTGAGATATTGGCTGGGGACCCAGGTGAACAGGTGCTAGACACGAGGGCATGCTGGCCTCCCTTGCCAAGAGGCCATAGACCCAGTTCTTTGTGGTCCTGCCTTCGGTTGAACGTGTGAGAGGAAACTGGAGCCGGAGCGGGACGGGGCCCTCACTGTTCATGGACTCAGAAGTCCCTCAGGCCTTGGACATGGGCAAGCCGGGCCCCTCGAGAGTGCACAGCTTTCCACGGGCGCCATGCCCACCCTGTCAACTCGTGAAGCTGTTTCAGCAGCTCCATGTCTTGGTTCCTTTCCCACGGTCCCTCCTCCACCTCTGTCCTGGGTTAGAGCTGAATCAACAGAGGCTTAGAAGCCAGAGCAGCATGGGGCCCAGAGAGAAAGTGGAGCCTTAGCTTGCTGAATGAAGGTTGGTTTGGAACTGTGGGGTTCTGATTCAAGTGGAGATGTTGGAGGTTCAGAGCTACGGGCCCAGCCCATGAAAAAAGTTTGCTTAGGGTTCCCACCTGGCTCTTCACTGAACGTGGGGGAAAGGATTCAAGGTCCACTTCTCCCACAGCAGGGGCACCTCTGAGCTATGGGAACAGAGGGTCACATGTGGCAGGCTTTGAGGGAACAGAAGTTTCACCATCTTTCCCCTAAAGGGGCCCAGGACCAAGAAGGAACCTCACTGCTAAGTGGACAGGCCCCACCTAGGAAGCCACAGGCTCAAAGCACACAGCGGAGCTTGCCACTCGGGCTGCCCCTTCGGCAGTCACAGGGCCTTCTGTCCCTGGGGGAGCCCGGTGGTGGGCTGGACCTGGCCTGCAGTGACCCATGCAGAACCACTTGGAAGCTGCTTACAGTGGTGGGGATGGGGAAGACAGCCCTTGGGGTTCTTTGAAATAACCCATCTCCTGAATGTCTACCGGGAATCCCCGAATGTCTCCAAGGCCGCACTGTTGAAGCTAACGACCAGCTACTACTGGCCTTCTCTTCTGCTTAATTTCTCTCCACAGTGGTTACTGCCGATAGCATCCCCCCGTCCTGCATCCAGCTCCCTCTATCTGGCCTCTCTGCCTCCCCCACTCACGGTGGAAGTGAAGAGGCAGGCGAGAGTGATGCCTGCTTTGATGACACTGTGGCCTCTGGACCTGCACTGTGCCCAGCGTGCTATAGGGGCGCGATAAATATATGTTCTGGAATAAATAGAAAGGACCTTCTCTTCAGAAGATGGTTCTTTGCATCAGGACCAGAAGACCTCTGTGGACCCTGTCACTCTGACAAGCTCTCCTTTGCAGACCTGCTTTGGGTTAGAATGGAGTGTGATTCCTTTCTGGTCCTCACTGAAACTGGGGCTAGCCTGAGCTTGCTCTCCCAGGTTGGCATAGGTCCTGCGCCAAGCTGTCCAGCAAGCCCTGAACACACCAGGCCCATGTGCCTACCCTACACTGGTGTGCACCCCTGTGCCATTCCTGATACTCAGGACCGTATTAGACACACCGAATTCTCTGGGATCGGAGTCTGCATTTTAACTACACTTAACTGTTTGGTTTGGGAAGCCCTGGACTGCCCATAAATGTTGCCTTTGTGCAAGGCTAAAGGGACTGCTTTGTCAAAGCCATCTCCATGCCTTTTCCCCCCAAAGCTACCGAAAGAGACAGCGCAGGCAGCCAAGGGGAACAGGCCTTTGCCTTACTGCACAGAAGCGGTGAAGGGCCAACCCGCAATTAGCAGCTCAGAGTGGGGAGGCGCGGCAGGCACAATAGAAAGGCGGGGGCAGCAGCTGTAATTGCAGGGTGTGCCAGCCATGGTGACGCGCAGGGGAAGGTGGCATCATGACAGCAACCACCTATGTGTGAGCAGCTGCTGGGATGGGGCCTGTGGAGACCGGCAGGGGAGGAAAGGGCGACAGCAATGCTAAGAAAAGCCGGAGTTGGCTTCCGCGGACTCCCTCACACCTGGGCCCTGGCCGTGGTGGGAGGCACCCAAGGGACAGTTGCCCCAGGGTCCTCGGAGGCCATCGGGAGGCCACCCTTGAGAGCTGAAGGATGCCCCGCTTCCTGGAAACAGTCAATTACTTCCAGTTTTAGGTCTTTAGAGTAATCTTCACACTGGAGTACCGTGGTCACCCAGGACCCATGGAGACAGCCACCCTGGGAGACTGGCTGCCTTTGTCCAGTCTGACAGCCAGGAGGAAGAAGACAGGAGGATCATGGGATGGTGGATCTGAGCCTAGCCTCAGCTATACAGCAAGTTCAAGGGCAGCCTGAGCTACAAACTGTTTAACAATGTAGGAGGGAGGGAGAAAGAGACAGAGACAGAGACAGAGACAGAGAGACTGAGAGAATTAACTGGGTTCACCTCTTAGCAGAAAAGCAGGTTCAGTGGCACACCAGCCTCTGAGGGGGCTCTCACATTCCGTGAGGATGTAGCAGGAACTCCAGAGCTGGGCCTCTTTGCTGACCTACAAAAACACGAGGAAGGTGGAATGCAGGCCACACGTGACTCACCTGAAGATACGGAAGTTAGAGGTTAGAGGGTGAGCTGGCTTGGCCCTCAGACCTGTGGAAAATATCAGTGCAGGTGAGCCCCTGGGCCATCTCAGGCTCACTATGACAAGGCCCAGCAGTCTCAGCCTCTCCCCGCACACCTTGGGGGTAATCTAGTCACCACCAGTCAGTGGTTGTTTGGCGGTCACTGTACCAGATGCTGAGATAAAACCGGGAGCGGCCCCAATGCTGCCCACCAGGGAGGGCCTCGGAGTTCACACAGAGTGCCAAGGGTATCTGATTTCACCCATGCTCGGTGCTTTGACGGAAGGAGGGCTATGGGGACTGGGAAGGGCTTCAAGTGTCCAGAGCCCAGGCAGCCCCTACATCTTGTTCACCATGTCCTCTTACCTGGAACCCCTCTCTCTACCTGCTCCAACCCATGAAACCAACCTGCCTCAGTATTCCACGGCTGGGTGCCGAGAGGTTTTCCCTGGGCATGGAGGATCTCACACTGACACCCCACAGGCAACCAGGTCGACCTCTCTGGCCCAGTACCCTCCCTCCAGGCAGTGTTTTCTCAGGGCAAGATGGGCAATGCTGCCCTTGATCTGTGGTGTGGGCAACAGGGCTGAACCTACTTGTCTGCACCAGGACCCAGTGCCAGGGCCTCCTTCCTAGAAGTCAGCAGTGTTATAGGCCACATAGTAGCTAACATAGGTACTAGGATCAGTTAGTTCATTACCCTATCACTTTTCTCTTATAACTCCTTTGCCCCTGTGGACTGCCTCGGGCTTCACTGTGTGGCTCTGGGATCTGCCAGCCTCCACTGTTCTCTCCACCCAGTACAGCATATAAGTCCCACGCTCCCCTGAGACTTCATAGCAGGGTGCTAACCTGGAAAGAGAGAGCAGTCTATCATAGGAGTCTCCCCCTGCCTCCAGAAGGGTTTGCCCTACCTGGCAGAGTGGGGTCCACGGGCAGATTGGGGAGGTGATAGGCCAAAGAGACTGAATCTCTGGGCCCATTGGAACCCTGGCAGAGGTGTCCCAGCCTCCTGTCGCCTGCTCACCCAGCCGTTTTCTCCTGTTTGCCACCCTCGTCCACATTTTCTCAGGTCCCAAGGCCTGCGGGGAGAGCAGCAGCCTTTGTGTATCTGTGTGTTGGAAGCGTGCTGGGAACTCTGCTCTTTAGGGACCCAGGACTAGGCAGGGGGAATGCACAAAAGGCAACATCACCAGGCAGGAAGGGCCCATGCCAGAGGGACCAGACAGCCACTGGTGACTTCTCCCAAGAAGGGAGTGGCTGGGCAGTCCTCAGAGTGACCTTTGCATGGACTACCCTGTCAACCACCCCTTCCTCTGGGGCTCCCTCTTCTGCTTCCTCCAGCTGGGAGAGAAGGGGGAGGGGCTTAGACTGCAGTCAGCTGAGCATGAGACAGAAGACGACAACGAGGCAGTGGCCATATCGACCCACCCACCCTATCCCACCCTATCGTGGTTTTTAAACTCTCATGCATGAGAAGACATTAGCTTTGTACTTGAAACCCAGCTCATACATCTGGAAACTTGGACTGCCTTCCCACCCACTGATGAGCATCATAAAGGCCTGAACGTCTGAGTCATGGGGTCCAGGGATACCTGGGAAGATTTGGGGGAACATAGCCTTTCTGGCCACCTCCAGTTGAGCGTGCTCAGCACACTGCATGGCATTGCTTGGCCAAGTGGACTGGACCATAGTATCCAGATTTCCAACTGGCGGTAGGGCTGCACCCAGCTTTGTGGGTGGGGAGGTCAACCTCACCAAGATTCCTTGGGCTTCCTTTAGTCTGTGCTTTCCAGGATGAAAGCAGACCCTTCACATCCCCGGAACCAGCGTGGGCCTGACTCCACGTGTCCCCAGCCCCCAGCCGTGGGTATCCCAGCTGGAGCAGGTTGGAGGCCCCTGTTTGCACCCCCCCCCGCCCCCAGCCAGTTCTAAGGAAGTCAGAAATAATGAAAGGAGGTAAGACGGGAGGGACCTGAAATGAAGGCCTCCGAGGATGAAAGCCGGGGATCCAGTCTTTGCGCTGGAAAAGACTGTCATTTCTTGAGTGGAACAAAGAGAACAGAGCATTGTCATTGTGCGTTGGTTTCATTTCAAGCCTTTGCTTTGTGGGTTTGCTCTGATTTTATACTTTTCTCTCTCTTCCCTATGGCCACTGCGCATGAAAGGCTGGGGTCAGGCCTGGCATGGGGCTGGAGAGTGGGGGCTGCCCGCTCCTTTTTGATTTCCCCCAGAACAGCAGGAAGCTTGTTCTACCTGGAGATGTCTGGCTGTCTCCTTCCGGCTAGTCCCAGACTTTGCTGAGAATAATTCTTCCTTGGGGGAAAAAAAAATAACAATTCCCATTAAATGTTTCAAATTGCCCACGCCAAACTCAAAGCTCGCAGAGAGAGCCCTTTGAAGCCTTTTCAGGGAATAAAAATAAAACCCATTCTCAGACGCTGGAGAGTGGCTGCTGAAGTCGAACGGCAGGTCTGTGAAATGCGGTTGAGATAGGTGGGCGCCAGGGGTGGGGAAGGTTGGGCGCGCTGCTGAGTGAGGCTACTTCCGGTGACTTCACACACACAGAGCCTGTGCTGCCCCTGTGGCTGGTTATGTCCATTAATGAAACAGATAAGCCCTGACAATGGCTTGTCCCCAGAGCAAGGACCTCATCCTTCTTTCTACCCAGGTAGAAAGCTCACAGGCAGGTCTGAACCAGTCTGAGGTCATTCTGGACCATACCCCAAACCTAACCACGTCAAAGAAAATTCAGTTCCATCATCCATTCAGTGAATATTTTTTGGAGCATCTACTCTATCCCATCTTCCTAAGAGTTGGAGATTCAGTTGTCCACAAAACAAAGATGTGCTGGATATTAGACTGCATGGCCCAACAACACCAAGGGGAGCATGTAATAGGTCGCTGGGGCAGCACTTCCCCACTGGAATAAAAAGACAGATCTCCTCCCCTCCTTCCTCCTCCTTCTCCTCCCCCTCCCCCTTCCCCCCCTCCTCCTTATCTCCCTCCTCCCCTTTCCTCTCCTTCTCCCCTTCTCTAGCCCTAAATTTCTGCACCTATCTTGCTATCACACCTTCTCAAGTCGCAGGTTTCCTCCAGATCTGAGATGATGAAAAGATACGCAATGCTCCGATGATGTGATGTCACTGCTTGGGGCCGGGATGGCAGGGTTTTCTCTAGGTTGCTGCTGGCACGTCCCATCATCCACGGCCTCCAAACTGCTGAGAGGATGCAACATATAATCATGGACCCAGGGCATCACATGGGGACGATGACAATCATCAGGAAAATGGACAAAAGGAAAAGGAATGGGACTTGGGACCAGGTGTCACCTGCATCCTATTGATTTCCTCAGAGCAGCAGGAAGTTATTCTAGCTGGAGCTGCCCGGATGTCTCAGACCCTGTAGGGTGCCACCTTGAGTCTAACTCTCAGCTGCTGGAGACCGGGTGACCTCAGGCAAGAAACTTCACCTCTCTACTTCTTCCTTTCCCTAAGTAGATGGGGTTCACGACTGTGCCCCGACTCCTAGGCTTGTGCTCTCTGCTGCTTCTGATCCAGTTTGGAGACGGCCTCTGGAGGTGTGTGAGTCAGACACAGAGGTTCTAACATTTTCATGTGAGAACCTCCCAAATCTGAAAGAGTAACAAGGACCCTGACATCGGGGTCCACTGGGCGGGGCATGGACCGTTTCCTGGGAATTCTGAACCTATTGACTGGGCAGTGACCAGTCTAAGGGTTTGAGTCTGTGTCAGGCATAGGCAGTTGCAGCTGCATCTCAGAGCCTTCTGTTCCCCTCCTTGCCACCTTACAAGAGGAATCGTCGGCTCCAGTGCACACCTGGATCTACCACTGATTGGGTGGGCATCTGTAAAGAGACTAGACTGTTTCTTCATGCCCTCTGGATCTCCATGTCTTTCATGCATAAAATGAGCACACTGGAATGGTGGCATCTAGGGAGGCTTGGCTTGGTGCCAGGATGGAGGCTCCCAGAGGACAGGGTTTGGAATGGCATAGCAGATCTGACTTCACACAGGTCCAGGCCTACCCACAATCCACACAAAGGCCTCCTCTTCAACAGCCCTACTGTGCAAACCGATTTTAATCCTCTACATTTCCCGCACCGCTCCCTCAGACTCTCTTCTGGTCTCCCACCCTCCGTTCCCTTGAAGTCTCATCCACTCTCTGCCCTCTCCCCAGCCCGGACATGCCTCCTCAGCTGCAGGAAGAGTATGTTCTGTCTCCTGTCTACAGTATTATTCAGTTATCTGATTATCTCCAGCTAACTTTTACATATGCAAAAATGAATTTGGATTAAAAAAAACAACAACAAAGAATTAGAAAGCATTGCTGTTTCTTGATTTCTTTTTCTTTTTCCATTTCCACCATAACTTCATCTCTCTTGAGCATCCCTGACCAAGAAAGGACTGGATGTGAGGGTTAGAAAAGAAAACCAGGGCCGGGCGTGGTGGCGCATGCCTTTAATCCCAGCACTTGGGAGGCAGAGGCAGGCGGATTTCTGAGTTCGAGGTCAGCCTGGTCTACAAAGTGAG
>NC_034590.1:39327997-39367452 GCF_900095145.1 Mus pahari | reverse complement strand
GGAATCAGGGATCTGAAGGAGCTTTGTAATCAGAGTTAGAAAAGAAAAGAAAAGAAAAGAAAAGAAAAGAAAAGAAAAGAAAAAAAAAAAAAAAAAAAAAAAAAAAAAAAGAAAAGAAAAAAAGAAAAGAAGACCAGCTCAGGGAAAAATCCTTTAGAAACATCTTTATGCAGGGAACAGGGGAGGTTTCTGTTCCTTAAGGTGGGGTGGGGGGTTCAGAGGTAGCAGGTAGGGGAAGGGGTGGAACCATTGGTAATCCAAGAGGGTGGGCAAGGCTTAACCTCCTGAGGTCATCTTGCTTGGAGCCCAGCTGTGTGCATTGATGAAGCCCAATTAAATATTTAGAATAATCAGCAAATTCATTTTTGGAATAGGAAATGCTTGTATGTTATTATTAAGTTTTTTTTTTTTTTTTTGATTTTTTACTCAAACAGTACAAGCTGGAATTGAGTGAAGTCTCATGGTTACTGGGTCCCCAAGCTTTTGCCTGACTCCCAGTACCAGGCAAAACACTGATTGCCCCTTCCTGTTTGCCCCTCAGTGTTTGTGTGTGTTTTGTGGAAATCCTGCAACTATGCCACACGTGCTTTCTGCACCCTGCTTCTTCCCTTGGCTTTAATCCTGGAGAGCTTGCTACACCTGCCCTGTTCAGAGTTGCCCTGGGCTGGATGGTTGCAGGAAGTGGAGAAGGAGGGCTTCCCTCTATGCCTGGGCTGCGGTGCAGGGACAGCAGATGTTTATGAAACACTTGGATGACCCCTGGGAATGTCACCTGCCTCTTGGACCTGTTGGTCCAGATTACTGGTTAATATTTTCAACAATAATATAAAACTCAGTGATTCAGTCGGAAGGAAGTTCATCTTTATAGTAGGGGCATAGCCTTGAGATTTCATCTGGTCTTTGTTAGCATCCTTCTAGCTGTTTCTACACAGTTACAGTCAACATATACATGCGCCTTTTAATATCTTTGTTCCAGAGCATTTCCCTGTACTAACCTAAGATGTTATCGTTTTGATTTGCAATGGAAAAACTGTATCACTATGTTTTTTTCCATCACCCAAACATCTATGGAGTCGATCTTTTTGCCAGAACACTCTCGCTGGCATTTAAATGCAACGAAGAATGTGAAATACATCTTCTGAAAACTGCTGATTAGCCGTGAGACCGTCTCAGCTCTCCCTGACTCCACATGGAAAGGCAGAAAGCTCCAAGAGTCTCATGTCCCCCTTCCTCTGCTTCAGAAAACAGCCCACCCCAGACCATCTTCGTCACACATGCCCTTCCTTGGAGGCTCTTGGCAGTGGAAAGTCTTAGTAAACTATGTCAAAGGCCAGGAGCCAAAAATCACGCCCGGAGCTAGCCAGGAAAACGTTCTCCTCCCTAGCCATGACTTCTTCCTGCCAGCTCCGACCCCACCCCCACCCCCATCCCCAGCACCTGGTAGAAAAATCACTAAGCAAAAATCCTTGGGTGCCTTGATGGCTACCACTCCCCAACACAACACCCACTGAGGCTCTGACCCAGGTGGAACAGAGTGCACATGGTTCCCAGGGAGTTCACCTTAAAAGATGCGACTTGAGCTGGTGCAGATATGGGTAACCAGAGTCACTGTCAGAAAATGCAAAGAGGGATGCTGGAAGGGACTAGCGCGGTCAGAAACTGCTGGTCGAGGTGGGGTGAGTGCATCTGAGTCCCGGATTGCATCCCATCCCATGGTAAGGTAGAGTGAGGTAGGGCTATTAGTCCTAGAAAGAGCTGAACTGAACAACAGTGGGAACATTGACAAAAGATGCTGAGCTACGAGAGGATAGCAGAGGTCAGATGATAGCCATTGATGGGAGTATGGACCAAACTCAAGCCCCAGTAGTAACTGGGTGATGCTGGGAGCCTTCCTTCCTTCCATTACTCGGAGCCTCTCATCCACAGTCCTTGTAACTGGCAGAAAGATCTGGGTCCATGGAATGGGATAAAGTGCTGAAGAATTTGGGAGACTAAGAGAGACTCATGTAGCACTGAGAGGAGCTTCACAATTTCTCAGCCGTCATGCTGGCTCTTCCCCAAGTCCAGCCACGTCTCTAAAGGCCTCTAACAGCCTTGTTAGAGTGTGGGGAGCTAAGCTCCAACAAAGCAGACTGGGCCGTGATGGTTCACGCTGGCGTTCTCAAAGTGAAAAGGTGACTGTACATCGAGCACCCCCAACTCAAAGCTCAGAGATTCCCAAATGCTTCAACATCCTAAAGTATTAGGATGCCAAAATAATGCCCTACACGGAACTTTTAACTCCTGACCCACACTTAGGGTGACAGTAAAAAGAGATGCACCACAAAGGTCGATTAAAAATTACTTCTGGGCTCTGTGTATGAAGTGTAGTGTACAGTATATGAAACGTGAGTGAATGTCGTGTTTACGTACGGGTCTCATCTCCAAGACACCTCAGTACACATATGCAAGTATTTCAAAATTCTAAAGCATTTCAGAGGAGGGATCTTCACATGCATTAACAAGCACACCACTCAGCAAACCACAAACTCCACCTCCCCACTCTGACTTATGTGCCCCCATCGGTACCAGAAAGTCTGGTGGTTTGCTAAACTGGAAGGCTTTATTCACTGCAAATATACCCCTTGTAGGCAAATACAGGTTTCTCCCTATGGGCCAATTCAGCCATAAGAAACCACGTTCTCCCTGGTTGTCCTTGCATCTTGTCAGAAGGAAGATGGAAATAAACGCACTTATAAATGTGCATGATCTGGGCAGTCTTTGAGCATCAGGAATTCCATACGTCATCTCATTTAATTTAAGCCTCCCGGGCCTGTGGGGACTATGAGATGTTACCAGTTTCAAAGATGAAGATTTGGCAACTCAGAGAGGCCCAGAAGATAGGTGGCAGAGTCACAAATCTATCCAGATAACCAAGTGTGCCAGCTAGCTTTATGTCAACTTGACACAAACTAGTCTACAGAGAGGAGGGGTCCTCGATTGAGGAGAACACTTCCATAAGACCTGGCTATAAGGCATTTTCTTAATTAGTGATCAGAGGGGAAGGGCCCAGTCCATTCTGAGTGATGCCATTCCTGGGAGGCTAAAGTCCTGGGTTCTATAAGAAAGCAGGCTGAACAACTCATGAGGAGCAAGCCAGTAAACAGCACCCCTCCATAGCTTCTCGGTCAGCTCCTGCCTCCTTCAGACTCCAGTCCTGCTTGAGTTCCTGTCCTGGTTTCCCTCAGTGATGAACTTCCAAGTGGAAATGGAAGCTGAATAAATGCTTTCCTCCCCAGCTTGCTGGGGTCATGGTGTCCTGTCACAGCAGTAGAAACCCTAAGACACCATCCTGTCTGGCTTCACACCCCAAGATCTTCCTCACCTGTTTCAGGAGAAATGATCAGCACCAAAGGAAAGACCGTATGTGTTCGGAAGACGGCTCTATGCGCGCAGAAGACCATTTACCTACTTTAAGCCAGTGTCCTTCACTGGGGCTCAACTCCAGGCTAAGAGACACTCACCTTTTCCTGCATAAGCAGTTTCCATTTTCACATCAGGCCTTTCTGACTCCCCTCATCGGCAGACTGCTGCTGACTGGGTTTGGTAGCCACATTTTTATTTACATGCAAATTCACAGCAAGCAGCTCACATGTAAATACTATACTAATTATTAAACTTGTATGGCTCATCAGAATGCTGGATGCTAATTGGCTACAAGATTGCCCATAACCCACAGTAGTCTGAATTGGAGCCTCACCAATTTTCACATCTGCATAATAAAGGGAGACCGGAGGCTGGGAAAATGTACACCTATTTTATGTGGTTTCTTCAAGGTCACATAATCTTTTATTCCCTTTCCAATCTGCATATTTATAAAGACCCGTGTACAATTAATGAGACGGAAGATTAAACGGTTGCAGATTAAGAACAAACCCTACTGTTCTGATTAGGGCGAAAGTTACTTAGTCAATCAGATTAGAATTCCAAATTCAAACCAGCTAACAGAGGAGTAACAATCTAACGGCCCCTCAGGAATGCCACTGGCCGTGGAGATTACTTCTACCTTTGAAAAGACCCTCGAAATGCCCCTGAAGATGGAACCAAGGAGAGGGAACCAAATCTCATCCTATCACAAGGAAGCAACTAACATCATTTGGCTCTGTGGGCCTTAGAAAGAGAAACAGAGTTTGAAACCACGTTGATTGTGCAGGCTCCTTGGCGATGTTAAAGAGTTTTGACAAGCACTCAGTGAATGTCAGATGGATGTCTTATGGTTGACATTCCAGGCAAGGTCAGGCTGCAGAGATTTAAGGTGTGTGGTAGCCTCTCCCTGCCCCCATCGTGAATCTTGCAGATTCCTTTGGGATGCTAAGACTCGTTCTTCTGCGGATAGTCTCAAAGTGAGAGCCTCGCCTGGGCTTTTTGGTTTTAAACCTTGCATCTGATGACCTGGGACACTGGCCAGGCCACCGTAAGCTTGTCAAGCCTTGTCATCTGTATTGTGATGAGCACATGGTGACTGTGATGCACAGTTAAGATTGGAAATCACTACTGGTTGGAGCTAGGCAACACAGGGAAGTCCTGGAAACTGTGCACATTCTATTTGTTTTGTTGTTGTCCTGTTTATTTACTTATTTATTGCGCATGTACACATATGTAGGCAGGTGCATGCGTGTGTGTGTGTGTGTGTGTGTGTGTGTGTGTGTGTGTGTGTGTGTGCTCTCGAGTAGGCAAACATGTGGAGGTCAGAGAATGATGTCTGGTTGTCTTCATCTTCCTCAAGATCGGTTTTTGGTGGTGGTGGTGGTGGTGGTGGTGGTGGTGGTGGTGGTGGTGGTGGTGGATGTCTGAGACAGGGACTCCCACTGAACCTGGAGCTTCCTGCTCCCAGCAGACTTCAGGAGACCTCAGGGATCCTACAGTCTCTGCCTCACCCATGCTGGGATTGCGGGTGGGCCGCATAACCCGGCTTTTTACATGGGTGCTAGCGATTTGAATTCAGGTTCTCATGCTTGTTAAGCCCTTTACCCCACTGAGCCGACTCCCCGGCTTGACATTTCATCCTTGTGTACATTTTTTAGAGATGAGATCTGTAGCCTCCAGCAAGGTCTAAAAAAGAAAATAATAATAAAAATCTTGAGACAGAGGAAGTAGACCAAGAGAACAGAATCCAGCAAGTCTTAGGATACCAGCCATAACATCAGTCAGGACAAGGCACAGAACCAAGGTTTTAGAGCTGTCCCCAGCTCACTGGGCTGTAGGCATTGCTTTCCCAACAGCCCTCGTGGGCAAGGGCCAGCAAAGGAGCCAGCAACATGACAGCCTGCAGGAGAGCCCTTCCCAGCAGGAAGGATGCCCCTTTCCCACAGAGTAAGAGACCCTGCCACGGACTCTTCCCAACCCTGGGTGATGGAGCTGCCTCTCCAGCTGAGCTGACTGCTCCTCTCTCTCTCTGACATTCCCGCCAGTTCAGAACTCCATCCTGTTTGCTCCTGGAGGTCTCCTTGCCTTCTCTAGCATCAGGCTTCTTCACCCCTAGAGAAGGGGCTTTCTCCTGACCTCCTGTCTGATGGCATGACATCTACATTTGGGGAAGGGCAGTTGCCCCGTGGGCACCTTTACAAGTAGTTCTGCGGGCCACACCATCATTGTCATACTGTGCTGGGCCAGGGCAGCCAGCCAGGTGATCTGTCACTCTCTGATTCATTAGCAGACAGGGTCTACCTGCAGGACACAGCTAGGTCCAGGACAGCACCCAGGCCCGTCGAGGTCTCAGGTCCAGATGATGGGAGAGGAGCTGTCCCAACATAGTGCCAAACAGGGAAGTCGTGAGGACACGTTACACACAGTTGCTGTTGTCTTGGAGTAAATGTCCTCATATTTCACAAGGCCTCTGAGACTTCTGCTCAGCTCTTCCCTCTAAGGCGAGCTTTTCTCCAGGCCAGGGGAAGAATGGAAGGAGGCACGGTCTGTCTGTCCAGGCAGGGCTGTCTCCCACATCTGGTAAGCCTTTAAACTGGAAGCAACACTCCTGTATTTGCCCATCAGTCTCTGCATACCCCTCTGATTCAGCACTCTACCAGCCTGGGGTCAAGATGGCCAGCTTTTAGGGATATAGGAAGGAAAAACCCAGGAGTGTTTTGGCAGTGTTGAGATGTACTGCTGAACCACCCACCAGGGGCTATGACTATTCTCCACATAAAGCCAGGTCCACCACCCTCAGGAGGCCTCACCACCTCCAGGCATGCCAGGAGACTCGTGTGTCTGAGACGTAGGTACCCGCTCTCTTTCCCTATGGTGGCCTTCAGCCACCCTGCTATGTTGCCCACCTCGCTTCCCGCAGCCTCACACCTGTTCCTGCTACAGCTGTCTCTGGGCCTTTGGGGGAAGTCCTTATGGAGGGCTCTGTCCACAACCCACAAAGCAGCAGCCTGGACACTTGCTCTTTGACTCTGATGTTGGTCCAAACCCAAAGCCTCACATGTTATCTTTCAAATGATCCTGTGACCATGGGACCAAAAGGGCTGGGGACAGCTGTCTGTACCTGGGGCATGGCCATACGATCCATACCTCTCCTACACTAATCTGGGGCCTAGAGAATCAGAGAGAAGGGATCCTAAATCTGACTGCTCAGCACAGGACAGGCACAGCCTCTGTGTTCCCCTCCTCCAGCTGCCCTCAGACACCCTGGACTGGGTAGCTGGAGCAACAAAAGCCTGCTTTCTAACAATTCTGACAGCCAAGGTCCAAGTTTAAAATGTTAGCAGTGCTTCTAGGATGTCTCTTCTTGACTCAGAGAGCCATTTCTCCTTCTTGTGCCCTTGCACTGTCTCTGTCTCTCTCTGCCTCTCTATCTCTCTTTGTGTTTCTGTCTCTGTCTCTCTCTGTCTCTCTCTGTCTCTCTGTCTCTCTGTGTGTGTCTGTGTTTGTGTGTGGTGTGTGTGTATCTGTCCAAATTTCCTCTTATAAGGACACTAGTCAAATTGGTTTAGCAGCCCTCTAAGGACTTCATTTTAATTTAATTATCTCTTTAATTATTTCCAAATATGGTTACATTCCGAGGTTCTGGGAGTAAGGACCTCAACAAGCGAATCTTGAGAAGGAACACAGTGCAGCTCACGATAGAATTTTGGGAGCTCCTGAGTACAGTGGGGCCTGCCAAACTCTGAGACAGAGCCTAGAGCCCTTTTCTGGGAAGCTCCCAACTCTGGGTTGAGAGTCACTGAAGGAGGTGATCCTGCACAGGCCAGAAAGAGCCTGTGTCTTAGAGGCAGCAGGACAGGAAACAGCACATTTATCTGGTCCATGCTTCTTTGTTTTTGAACTTTTTTCATGTTAAGAATCGAAGCAGAAATCCCCTAGAGAAGCAAGACTCCAACCTGGTTTTATTAAGCCCTATTTTACAAAGTGAGGCACAGGAAACAGGGGTGGCAGGGGAGCATTGGTCTTTGAACCATCTATCCCTGAAGCCCATGCTCCTAACCATAAACCTGAAAAAATGGGGTGGGGTGGGGCACAGAGGGGGAGTTAAAAACACCAGGACAGAGAAAGCTTTCTAAAACATAAATCCAGAGACCACGACATAGAGTACTGTTATCTGGGGCAGGAGAGATGGTTCAGCAGTTAAGAGCACTGGCTGCTCTTCCAGAGGACCTAGGTTCAATTCCCAGCACCCACATGACAGCTCACAACCGTCTGTAATTCCAGTTCCAGGGGATCCAACACACATGCAGGAAAACACCAATGCACATAAAGTAAAAATAGATTAATCATTAAAAAAAATCTTTTAAAAACATCACTATTTAACATTATGCAAAGAAACCCTCTCGTGGCCCCAGGTGGCAGTGCCAGTCAGTGTCACCGCAGTTAAGAGAAGGAAAACGAAGGAGACACTAGGCAAGACTATTACTGTCTTTAGTACATAGCAAGCCTCTGAAATCAAGGAGAAGCCCAACAACAGACAGGAGAGCAGTGTCGCAGGTGGAAGGGAAGAGACTGTTCCCTGAACAAATACTGAGTGGCCGCCCGGATGCAAAAGGGCACTCAAAGCCATTCACAGGTGGAGGAGGGCAGAGGGGATGCTCAGCTCCTTTCACAAATGAGAAGGAGAAAAGAGGAAGAGACAGGGAGACAGAAGGGTGGGGGAAGAGAAGCGCTTTCACTTTCTGGAAGTGGGTATGAGCGGAGAGAACCCATCTTAGAGGTCCTTTTTACATAGTTGTCTGGAAGCAACTAAATAAAAATGCCAAGAAAACGCCGTTCTACCAAGCAGCGTCCACACAACGGACCCTCCCTGAAAACTGACTCACAAGCGTTTTCTTGGTACCCACTTTTAAACATTAAACCCCAGAGGCAGCCTAAAGGCCTCATGCTTAAAGCAGGCATGTTTCTGCCCCAGCAACGGAATTTAACAGGGGAGGACTGAGGGAGGCAGAAGTCTCACCGCCTTGGGGAATGGGGACCTAGTCTCTGTATTTATTAGATATAAAGGCTGCAGCATCTCACGTGGCTCAGGTTGGCCTGGAGTTCCCTACACAGCAGAGGATGACCTTGAACTTCTGATCTGCTTGCCTCCTCCCGCTGAGTGCTGGGATCACAGATGTGTGTGGTCACATCTCTGGTTTATGCAGTGCTGTGGATGGACCCCTGAGCTCTGTGCACGCGAGGCAAGCGCTCTACCACGGAACTATGTTCCAAGCCCTGCCATTTTTTTTTTTTTTGTTTTTTAAAGAACGAGTTTGTTTGCTTTATGAGATAGGGTCTCGTGTATGTCAGGCTGGCCTCAGATTCTCTATGTAGCTAAGGAAGACCTTGCCTTTGGATACCGGATCCTTCTGCCTCTGCCTCTTACAGTGGGGTTATACTTGTGCTACACGCCTTCCCAGCTCTATTTCCTTTGTTCTTAAAACATGGTCCTGTTCTATAGCCCAGATTGGCCTAGAACACCCAGGCAACCCTCCTGCTTCCATCTCCAAAAGGCCCATGCCCCGCTCCTTACAACTAATTACAAAACTAAGCCCTGGCCCAGACCCCAAGCTGACTTGTGCAACTTCCCCATGACCCTCTGCCGTGATTTGTCGTCCTCGCCTTGTCAGTGAGGGGGAAACCACTCCCTGCATGAAGCCCAGTCCATCTGTTTTGTTCTGGTTGTTCTCTCTCCCAAGTGAGGTCAGCCACTCACAGGAAGGACAAGCCACAGCCGAGAACAAAGCCCAGAGAGCCTGCAGGACAATGAGCAGACCCCCACCTCTTGAGCCTTTTCTGGAAGATTAAAGTTCCAGACTCCTCCTCCCCTGGGTGAGCACTGTGTGAGCTGAGCATTTGTCACAGGCTCTCCTTGCCCGCTCTACCCCTCCCCACCAAAGACAAGGAGTGACACCACCCTTCCAAATAAAGGCTCTGAGTTCCTGGGACAGCAAACTTGGAGCCTGATTCCTGAGAGCCTGTGGCCTGATGTTTGGCTCATAAAATGGACAACAAGGGACAGGGTGGTGCAGAGAAGGGCTTTGGTGAGGGAGATATGTACCTCTTCAAAGATTGAAGTCAAGATCCCAGGGAGAGCATTCAGGTCGCCCCAGGAAGAAACCCCCCTCCTTCAGGAGTCCAGATTATCTGGGAGAGCCAAATTCCCTGCTCAGAGTCTTCTTAAAACCTAAATGAAGGGAAAGGGGTCACACCCACAACCTCCTCTCACCCACCACCTCTGAGAAGCTGACCGACGCACAGGGGTAGGGACGACCGATGCACAGGGCCAGGGACATTTTGACCTTTGTTCCCTGATTCAAAATGAAGTAGCACAGGGCTGTGGTCACACACCTGCTGAGTGAGTGGTGAGCTCCCTGGGACACATATGAAGAAAGTCACAGGCCCAAAGAGGGGCTGTGCCCTCAGGGATGCTGTCCTTTCCCTCCTCCCCTCGAAGCTGTGACCCCATTCTCCTCGCTTCATCCTTTATGCTCTCCCTCTGTTTCTGTTTTCCAAAGAGGGGAAAAGGCGTTTTGATTATGAAGCATTTCTGGGGCTGCTTAGGTCTGCCAAGTGCTGGGCTCTTTGTTAGCCCCCCCCCCCCCTTCTCAGCCTCTGCCTGAGTGGAGACAGTAGCATTATCTCTTCATTACAGGTTTAGGAGCGCTGACCAAGAAAGGTCGGAAGGCTGCCTGCCCAAGGTCAAACACCCTGCAGCCCAGGGTATGACGGAGGCCCTGCCTGATTCTCCAGCACGGAGCTTGGGAGCATTTGGGCCACAAGAGCTGGATCAGAGCTCCATTCAGTCTCTGGAGCCAGAAGCTGCTGGAGGGAGACACGGGACACCCACTGGAAGAAGTGAGACTGCAGATGTGATCAGCGTGGGGAAGCCAGACAGATAAGAGCTGAGGAACCAGACAGGCAGGCCTCCGCTTTGGTACTTGGACTAGACTTTTAACCCACAGCCCCATGCAAATTTGATTCACTGGGCGGTCAGAGAAAAGTATGGAAAAGGAGGCCTTCAAGCACAGGGCTACATCCACAGGGTTTGTCAAAGATGCTCAGATGGGTCTTCCCCATCAGGGATTCTGCTCTTGATGGCACAGACTCTTTGGATACATTCTCCACTCTTTGTATCCGGGACACTCTGGAGTGGAAAACCCTATTCTGCCCTCTAACAGCCTGTGGGCAGGGTCACTGTGACCTGGCTGTGGGAGTGTTGAAGGAGAGCCAGCCCGGAGTTGTCACAGTCCACTGTGGCCAGCAGGAAGCCCACTCTACTCTTGCCTCAGAGCCTGCCTCACCACCTGGGTTGTGTTCCAAGCAGCTGGGCTTTGGGGAAGCTGGGACTTGGAGAGAATCCATTTGACCAGTGAGCAGCACGTGGCCGGGTGCCGGGGCGCCTGGGGAAGTGTGGTGTTCCAGACACGGTCACCGCCCTGTCTCCTCACCACTTCCTGCCCGAATGCAGAAGCTGAGTCTGACTGGGGTAGGGATCTGGTGACTCAGGATAGAATGGATGCTAGGGACAGCAGAATGGGGAGCTCCAGGTTCACAGCGCTCCCTCTCACGGCTCCACCCGCCTCTTCTGTATCTGACCTCCTTCTGCAAGAAGCGTATCCTCTGTCAGGTTAAATGCCTGCAGCTGGCTGTGCTCAGGAGACGCAGAACAGAAACTGAAGATGTAGGTAGGGTGTAGGGTCCATCAGAAGAAAGCCTCTTGGGTATGCTCAGCTTCTGTTGGAATCTGCTCTTTATCTGGCAGAGCCTCACAGTTAGGCTCTGACATATACCCCTTGTCCCCAGCTGCTAGGAGCTGGGAGGTACATTCACCCACATCCTGATCTCAGCTACAACATAACCCACCTCGACTAAGCCTTCTTCTGCACAAGGCAACTGTAGACCAATGGGAAGACAGTCCGGAAATGTGTTATATCTGCCCCGTTCTCCCTGGATGAGCAACCTGACTCCCATGACATGACTTGCCAGGGGATATGGCAGAGCTGAAACTAGAATCAGGTGTACACAGAAGCATTTCCTGGTCCTACCCCATGGCTGACTTGGTTACCTGCAGAAGACACCAGGAGTCTGCGTGGACTACCATACCTCCCAACAGCCAGCTTGGTTCTGGTGTACACCGAAGCCCAAGAAACTCTTCCTAGCCAAGGAAAGGGCAGACTGTGGAGTGTCATAGGCAGCCGTCACATTATGAGGTGACCTTCAGGTTCTTATTGGGAACCGTAAGACAAGCCCTCCAGAAATTTTACTCTACCCTAAGATGGTTGAACACCCTGAACCCCAGCCAGCGAACCCCAGATTACTGAGGTTTAGACCCAGTTACCCACACTTAAAATTTTTAATTAATGCATGCAAAACTTACACATATTAATGGGGTACCATGGAATGTGTTCTCGTTGCTTAGTGTTTAAATCAATTAAACACCTATCTCCTCAAACATTTAGGCATCAGCATACTTTCAAGTTCCATAGGTGATTCTGGGGCCAACAGCCACCTTCCAAGCCGGCAGGCAGAGGTCTCGGTATCTCAGTCCACAGGAGGGCTGTGGACCAGTCAGACCATTTTCCTTAGGTTCTGTTTTAAGATCTTCTCTTCTAAGATGCTCCTAGGCAATACTGGTGCTTCAGGAGTGAAGCCAATGATGTAGAAGAAAGAAGAAGCAGTGGAAAAGCCACAAGTAGATCCCAGTAGCCATTGTTAAGTCCTACCTGGTCCTATTTACCTAAGTGGTGACATGCTGCTCCTCGGGGGCGGGTTCTTCCACATGCCGGCTATACATGGGAACCTACCCTCTTTCTTTTGAGTCTAATTGCTGCCATATAGATGGAGAATTGGGACCCGGTGTTCGGGGCCCTGGGGAATGGCTGGGTAAGTTGCACACCGCACACCATCAGGAGCCACCATCCCATGAGCCTGAACTATGCCCTCTTCCTCCCGCTCGGGTGTTGCCAAGCCTAAGAGGCTTCCTGCTGAAAGTTCAGCAGGTTGCCATGGAGATTTTCATAGCCTGCTTCCAAAATCCAATGCCTACTTCTGCTTTAACTGTTCGCCAATGCCCCTTGGTGTTTTCCGAAGGAGCTGTCTCTTCCTTGTGGCCCCTAATGATGGAATGGCCAGATCTGGCTTGTGCTGCACGGGTGGTACCCACCAGACTTCATCCTCCATCCTACTTAGCTTGGCTGACCCAGACAACCCTGCACTGGGTCCTTGGCTTGGGAGGAGCCCAGGGCCTCCCTCACTGCCACCGCACATTTCTGATTCCGTCTCCTCCTCAGGGAGATAAACCTGCTGGAGGAATTTGTTTTCTCAGGCAGTGCACACTGCATCCCACAGAAGTGCAGGCTGAGTCACCGTGCTAGTTTCCTCTGAGAGCCGCCTCCCTTCCAGCCTGCTCAGGCTTCTCCTTTCCGGAAGGCGCTTCCTGACCTGACTACGTGTCCTGGGTGGTTCTGTCTTGTGATCCAAGACCAGCTGCCACCACATTCCTTCCATGACACTTGGCTGGTGTGGGTGGGCAGCTGTGAGTGGGCTCTTATCAGTGGGGCCCCCCACTACAAAGAGAGCTCGGCAGCCCAGGAGGCCAGCTGGTGGGGACAAAGGTCCACAGGCAGCCCCTAGGGAGAGGGAAGGTGGGCAGAGCACGTTGCGGGTTGTGGGACCATCCGACTTAGGAGATGGGTGCCACCTCTACAGGGTGTGAAGATGCCGGAGAAGAATTCGCAAGTCAACTGGTGCCAGCAGCCTTGATGCTGAGATCAGGGCTCATAAAGCCAAGCAACCCCTCCCTCACTCGCATTCAACCCTCCCTCCTCCCAAAACCTTATCTGTTCCACCCTTTCCTTGCTCAACTCATCAGTCATAACCATGTCCTTCTGTGCCTGGGAGTTTTTTCTCACTACCTATATCCCAAACTCCTGGACCTCCTACTTGCTGCCTTGTTATTGGTGTGGCACACCTGAGTTTGACTGGGTAACTAGGCACTGTCACCAGTGTCTCTAGCCAGAGCCAGATGGGCACTGTGGTAATCTCTCTCTCTCTCTCTCTCTCTCTCTCTCTCTGTCTCTGTCTCTCTCTCTCTCTCTCTCACACACACACACAGACAAGAACCATCTGTCACTGGGGCTTTTTGTCCTCCAACCCCTCCCTCCAGTGTGGAGATTCCCACAGGGGCCATTGATAGACCAGAGTTAGGATACAGGGCTGGCAACATCTTTCTTCAAATGCTGCTCCAAATGCTGCTTTGGGGAAGGTCTACAGATGCCTGGTAACTGGACGAGTCCCAGAAGTCTCCTGAAGATGTCAGTCAGGGAGCTGTGGTCTAACTGGATGGACCCACTTTCTTGAAGATCAAGCCTCACACGTTCTCCATCCTGGATAGAGGTGGCAGAAAGGAAAAAGGAGTGAGGCGCACAGACCAAGTCCCTTGGTGACAGCTGAGCCTTGGGACCTGCCACCAGCTGCAATTACTTGTTTCTACCTATAATTTCATGTTGAGAGGCCACAGGTGATGGAAAAGGAAATTGGTCCCCATGGGCAGAACACTGTTCTGATATGCACTTATTATCAAAGCGAAGATATCACCAAGCATCCGTGGAAGTGGGGTGTGCCTGCAGAGAGGAAGAGGCAGGCAGGAGATAAGAAGAGATGCTTGGGGGGGGGGTTGGGCACTCCCGTTAACCAAGAACCTTTATTGTAAAGTTCAGAACACTTTTTGTAATCTCCTGACCCGTTCTTCCTCTCAAATCCATGTTGTTCTCTCTAGGACTCATCCAAACAGAACTAAGGAAGCTAAGAATATTTTAATACGCGTGCTCTCGGTTTCACATAACCCGAGTCTGTCTGAAGACCTGTGTGTTCTGTTAACTGGCTTTGCTGTAAATCGAATGCTGTTTTAAGTGCACCAAGGAAGTTTGGAGCTTAAAATAATCTGATGGCAAATTCTTTGTTTTCGAAAGCACTCACGACTCATTATGATTGAATTCATAGCCCCCAATCTAACCACCTCGAAGTCATAGCCAGAGCAGTTTTCTGATTAATGTCATCACAGAAATTCACAGATGGAAGGGAACTCAGGTGTGTTCCCTGTGCTCTCCAGAGGCTTTCTCTTCCCTTTTTAGCGATAGAACTGTTTTGTCAAATGGAATCTCACCAGCAGTGGATGAGTTAGACAGGGGACCATGCCCAGCTGAATCAGGGTTGAGAACACAAAGCTATGCATGCATCTTACTGTATTTCCCCTTGAAGTCCCTGAGCACTTCATGGACACCCCAGTTTGGAAGGCGTTGCCTTCAGAGTGTTGTGAACATTCTCTGCGACTAGATAGTCTGACTGTTTTATAAATGCAGATGTCTGTGAACAGACAGGGGACTAAGATGCTGACCTAAGCAAGTATGGAAATAGAAGCTGTAAGACTGAAAGTCTGAAGCAGGAAAGACTGTCTATACGCCTTGTATGCCAGTTGATGAGCTAATTTCCACAGGGAAGTGGCCTACACACACACACACACACACACACACACACACACACACACACTAGAATCAAATAATTATGGTCATGAATGCCACCAGAGTCACTGTTGAAAGAGACAAGCAAAGGAATGAACCACCAGGGCATGGATTAGGTCTAGGGGACAGGGCAGGATTCCTGCTTGACCTATGGACCTATTTAAAGATTTATGGTGATGTGCAGGTTAATATGCCCACACAGACTTCCTCACTTCTTTGTGTAAGAGGCTCAGAGGCAATAATACCCCAGGATCACACTCAGTGTCTCCGTGTTGGTTTCTAATACTACTTTCTAGCAAAAGAAACCAGGGTCCCTGGTAGAGACAGCATGTTCTACAGCTTGAGAATGGAATTTGAGATGACCCTGGCTCATGCTAATGCCAGGAAGTTAGAAAAAATACTCAAAATCGAGTCCGCACCAAGCCTGGTGGTGACAGTGTACTAAAGAGATGCAGTAGCTACTCTGGAGAGCTTCTAAGGTCAGAGGCAGAGCAGTGTGAGCAATGGCGTAGCCTTAGGCTAGAGCTGAGAGCTGTCTGTTGACCCACATGTAAGTGATTGACCAGACAGGTACATGGAGGCAGTAGATGAATTCCACATGTGGAAAAGAAGATACTCTTTCCTCTAGAAGAGGGATTATAATTCCTCACTCCTTAAATGTGATCAATGCCACCTTATTACCCTTCAAGACTACTGTGTGAAAGATAGAGGGGTGAGGTAGAAGGCAGAAGGGTGTGGTGTAGAGAGGAACCTGTAGAGAAAGCCTGTGCCAGCCAGGGGAATCAATATTAGTACCAACATGCTAAGTCATGGTGTATGCACTGGTGTGTGCACTGTGTGTGTGAGAGAGATGAAAATGGTGTCTTACAGGATGTGATCTTCTTCTCTAAAGTCTTGTAAAGACTGTAAAGTCCTAATGATGAGAAAAACACCAGACAACTTTCAGCCAAAGGGAGAGCTGCAAAATATATCTCGCCACTACTCAAAGACAAGGCAGTTCTGAGAAAGTGTAACATCTACATTTTTCTCTAAGGAGATATGATGACCAAGTGTCATAGAGTAAGCTGAAAGAATGTTGAACCAGGGAAAGATGGTAGGTAGTGGGGCTAGAAGTGTGGTATGAGTTACATTTGTGAAGCATCAGTTTGACCCCCATTAAGAAAGAAAGAGAGAGAGAGAGAGAGAGAGAGAGAGAGAGAGAGAGAGAGAGAGAGAGANGAGAGAGAGAGAGAGAGAGAGAGAGAGAAAGAAAGAAAGAAAGAAAGAAAGAAAGAAAGAAAGAAAGAAAGAAAGAAAGAAAGAAAGAGGGGAAAGGAAGGGAGGGAGGGAGGAAGGGAGGGAGGGAGAAAGGGAGGGAGGAAGGAAAATCATTTAAAGACTGAGGAAATCTGAATTAAACTTGTACTTTCATTAATAATAATGTACGGTACTGTGTACTGATAGCATCCGTGACAGATACACCATGGTGTAAGATGTTAATAATAAATAAAATTGGACATGAAGTACATGGAAATCCTCTTCCCAACTTTTTTGTCATTCTAAGTTTGCCCTAAAACTGAAAGTTTCTTTTTAAGAGGAAAGCTAGAGGGCTCAGTAGACGTTGCTGCTGAGCCTGACAACCTGAAGAACCTGCTCATGTGTCAGAGCACACGAAGTCACCAATGGCAGAATCATTTCATAACAAGAGGCCCATCCCATCAAGATATAGCAGTCAAATGTGTATGCTCCAGAGAACAGCACTGATAGAGATTGAAAAGAGGAAAAGAAGAGAGAAGAGTAGGTAAGTACATAGGTAAGGTCTAGATGAGACTGAGTTCAACAACAGACACAACAGAAGGACAGAAATGTAGCAATGATATGCACAAACCCAGCAATGCTGTTATAAGTATCTCATCGAAATTTATAAAGCATTTCATCCTATGGCAATTGGATGTACATATCTTATAAGAGCCCAAGAAACAGGAAATATGGATCAAGATGAACTACATCCCAGACGCAAAATGAACTTCAGTCTTAACCCTTGACAGATTCTGACACCTGTTCATGCCTAAGAAGACTCAACGAATGAGAAATGGGCAGCAAATTCTTCATCTTGGCCGAGCTCACCCATAAGAACCACAGTGCAAACTTCATGTTTAATTACAAAGGCAGAATGCTGTCCATCTAAGATTAGGAACAGAGCCAAGATGTCCCATTATCACATGCTCATCGAGTAGAGTCCTGAGTATTCTGACCCCCACAGTAAGATAAGAAAAGCCCACAATTTAGAAAGGGGGAAATCAGGGTGTTTCTATCTGCAAATGATGTCCTTTTATATGTAGAAAAATCCCAAGACATTTACCAAACCAAAGCAAACATAAGATCCTTCTAGAGAAATGGTTCTCAACCTTTCACAGGGGTTACTACCTAAGGCCATAGCAAAACATAGATATTTACATTATGATTCATAACATTAGCAAAATTACAAAATTATAGTTATAAAGTAGCAGTGAAAGGAACTGGGTGGAAGGTTGAGAAACACTGGTCTAGAACTTGTGAGTTCAGGAAGGTTGCGGGATCTAGGATAACTCTACAAAAGTAAGTTGCTTCTTAGTGATTGCCACCAAGTGCACATGGACTGCACTTTACAAATATCGAAAAGAGGAGTTTATGCTAATTTAATGAGACATGTGAGAACTGTGTCCTGAAAACTGCAAAGCTCTCATGAAGGACATCAAAGATCTAAGAAACTGAAGAATCAAAGCCGATCCTAGTATTTTAATTTTCCCCTATCTGACAGACAGCTTCAGCATCGTTCCTATCAAAATGCTGCCAACAGCTTTTTATAGATGTTGATAAATTTCTTCTAAATTTATATGGCAAAGCAAATGAATGTGAATAGCTAAACTTTTTATTTAATATATAGAAAGAAGAGCCTGCCCAGTTTCAAGCCTTATTATCTAGTTACAGCGGCACAGACTGGTGCTGGCAGAAGGTTACATACATAGATCAATAGAATAGAACAGAGAACCCAGAAATAGACCCACACAAAAATGCCCGAGTGATAGCTGGAAAAGGTGCAAGGTAATTCAGCAGAGAGATGAGCCTCTGCGCCAGATGGTGCTAGAGCAATTGGACGCCTATGGGCAGAAGGGTGACCTTCGACCTAATTCCTCATCTAATTCACACCGGATCCAAAACAGACTGTGAACTTCAATGTGAAACTGTAAAACTTTCAGGAATAAAAAAAGAGAGAGAGAGAGAGAACTTTTTGGAATTTTGGGTTGAGATAAGAGTTCCCAGACAAGATACCAACAGCATACTCCATCAAAAGAAAAACTGATAAATGGAACTTTATTAAAGTCCAAAACTTTATGAAAGATTTTGCTAGGGCTGAACAGACACAAGGTTGGGAGAAAATGTGGGTGAAGCAGTCATCTCATGGTCAGCTTGTATCTAGAATATATAACGACATCTCAGAACACAGAGGCAGGGGAAACTAAAAGCAACAAGCCAGTTAGAAAACAGCAGGAAGAGATGGATGAGAACACTGGGTGTTACAGGCGAAGCCACAGTGAGATTCCAACGCATTATCTATCACATGGTTCAAATGAAAGGCAGGACCTACACTTGGCTCTCTGCATAGCAAAAGTAGGGATGGTGCTAAATGTCATCAGAGGAACCGGATTGCTGATGTGTCATAGCAGGGGTGCAAATGGCCCAGCCCCTGCAAAGGAGCTTGGTATAAAACCAAGCTTCATTTGGGGAAACAATATGGATGGAACCGGAGATATTGTTAAGTGAAATAATCCAGGTTCAGAAAGACATCTGCATACTCCGCTGTGGAATATGAAACGGTGACCTCATAGGAATCAAGAGGATGATGGGGGGGGGGGTCACCCAAACTGGGGAGAGAGGAAAGTGGAAGAGGGGATCACTGAGAGCTAAGTTACCCTTCCACAGCAGCAGGGAGTTCTGCCGTGCTGCCACGCAGCAGGTGACCACACATGTCGATTATTGTGTGCTGTTTGTTTCAGAAAGCCAGAAAAAGGGATTGAGGGCATTTTATCATTAAAAAAAATGGTAACTATTTGAGGAAATAGATACATTTAACCTGATTTGGCCATTAGACAGTTTAAATAGGTTTTGAGATTTTACAAGCTACCCACTAATATGTACATTTTTATGCTTTTTTAATATCTGTTTTTTAAATATTTTAAAATATTTATTTACTTATTTTATGTATGTGAGCATGCTGTTGCTATCTTTAGCATATTCTTCGAAGAGGGCATCGAATCCCATTACAGATAGTTGTGAGCCACCATGTAGTTGCTGAATTGAACTCAGGCCCTCTGGAAGAGCAGTCAGTGCTCTTAACCACTGAACCATCTCTCTAGCCCTAAAAAAAATTAATTTAAAATTTTAATATGTGTAAAATAAACTAGCATAACATGCAACTGTTACATGGCCCAGCATTGCATTATTTTAGAGAAAGGAAGTATATATTTCTATAAAACTTACCCACAAATATTTACAGGAGCTTTAGAAATTATACACTCAGAGCCGGGCCTGGTGGCGCAGACCTTTAATCCCAGCACTCGGGAGGCAGAGGCAGGCGGATTTCTGAGTTCAAGGCCAGCCTGGTCTACCAAGTGAGTTCCAGGACAGCCAGGGCTATACAAAGAAACCCTGTCTCGAAAAACCAAAAAAAAACCAAAAAAAAAAAAAAGAAATTATACACTCACACTGTAAACAAACCAGGTGTTCTCCAATGATGAATGGTTAGACAGACTGCGGTACATCCATTTCAAGGAATATTAACCAGCAATGAAAGGAACCAACTGTTGATATATACAACCTGGATAAATACAGCCTGGATAAATCTTTAGGGAACTGTGCTGGGATAAAAGCCAGCCCCAGATGTTTGTGCTGTATTGTGTGTGCTGTGCTGTGTGTGCTGTGCTGTGCTGTACTGTGTGTGCTGTGCTGTGTGTGCTGTGTGTTGTGCTGTGTGTGTTGTGCTGTGTGTGCTGTGGTGTGCTGTGTGTGCTGTGCTGTGCTATGCTGTACTGTGTGTGCAGTGCTGTGCTGTGCTGTGTGTGCTGTGCTGTGTGTGTTGTGCTGTGCTGTATGTGCTGTGCTATGCTGTGCTATGCTGTGCTGTGCTATGCTGTGCTGTGCTGTGTATGCTGTGCTGTGTATGCTGTGCTGTGTGTGCTGTGCTGTGTATGCTATGCTTTGCTGTGTGTGGTGTGCTGTGTGTGGTGTGCTGTGCTTTGCTGTGTGTGTTGTGTTGTGTGTGCTGTGCTGTGTGTGCTGTGCTGTGCTTTGCTGTGTGTGGTGTGCTTTGCTGTGTGTGCTGTGCTGTGCTGTGCCATCCCATTTGCATGTCATTCATAAAGTGACATAATTATAGAAATAGCAGGCATCTTTGATATTTCCTGGGGTGAGGAATGGAGTGCAGGGAGTAGGAACTAAGACTGGGAGAGAACTAGCTATATTTTTAAAACACTAATGGGGTCTTATTGGTATCTCTTGACTGTTTCTATGCAAATGGCCTTGTTGCTAAACTGTGTATAGTTTTGGAGGATTTTTATCATTGGGGGAAACTAGCGAATGGGTATGTTATATTTCTCTGCTTTTTCTTATATGTTAGCAGATCTACAATGATCACAGAACACGCATGCACACGCGTGCGTGCACACACACACACACACACACACACACACTGTGGCATGCATATGGAGGTCAGAAGACAAGTTTCATGGTGCTGACTCTATCCTTCTATTATTATTTTTTTTTTTTTTTTTTGAGGCAGGTTCTCTCTGGTTTCTATACATGCATGCGCTGTGTACTCTAGGTACTCCACATTGGTCAGCCCTGGAGCTTCTGGCCAATGTTCTTGTCTCTGCCTCCCATCCAACCGTAGGAGCACTGGAATTACAGCACTGGAATTACAGCTGTGTATTACTGCACCAGGGTTTTTACATGGGTTCTGGGAGTCAACCTCTAGTCATTAAGTTTGCATGTCAAGCACTTTGACCCACTAAGTCATTTCCTTGGCCCAACACATTTTTATGACATTTATTGAGTATGTGTGTGTGTGTGTGTGTTGAGGGGCAGGGATGCTTGCCGCTGCATGCCTGAGAAGATCAATGGACAACTTACAGGAGTCGGTTCTCAACTTCTACTGTGTGAGTGCTGGGGCTGGACTCCAGGTCATCAGACTTGATGCCCAAAGTCTTTACTGGCTGAGCCATCTCACAGAACAGTGTAAATGTTTGTTGTTGGAGCTAACTGACTTACAGGTCATTTGTTACCTTGCCAAGTCAAGCAATGGCTAAGAGCACCCACACAGGAACAGGCAAGGGGATCAGCTGGGAAGACGCACAAGGCATAGGAGAACACGTGTATGGGGTTCTTGCTATAGCAGTAGGTCAACCTTACATGTGCTTGCAAATTCAGACAGAACCAACTCTGCCCACAGCAGGTCCACTAGAAAGGACTTAAAGAGACTCCTCAGGGGAAGGGGATTGGTTGGAAGGGATACTTCTAGTTTTAACTAGACAAACAAGCAACAACAACAAAACCACTTCATTTCAGAGATGAAGGGAAGGCTTGGCAGAGAAGGAAACAATGGCAGAATTCACAGAGCTGGGAAGAAATTCAGAGTCTAGTTCCAAACAGCGGCCTTCTGACTCAGATCCAGAGCAGTAGCGGCAGGAAATAGGCCAGCGGAGCCTCCTCCAGCTTGGACTTGGGTGGGTGGGGGCTGTAGATAAGAAACTCTCCGGAGAGGAAGAGGCTTGGGCAAAGAGGACCTATGAGGATGTAGAAAGCCGGAAATAGGCTTGGCAGGGATTTTCCCCAGCTTCTGGTGATGTCTACAGAGGGGCTGGAAGACCAAGACAGGAAGTGACATCTATTGTCTGAGGCTGTGCCCAGCACACCTGCCTCCCAGGGTCTGACCATCCAGGCTGGAGACCAACCATAGTCAAGTCACTAGGGTGTGGTGTGGTCCTGAAATCACAGCTCACGGAGTCCTTGAGTCTGCTGGGAATCTAGGAAATCCTTGAGACAGAGGCCCCGTGTGACTTGAAAAGGGATAAAAGAGTGCAGGATAGCACAGAAGGAGGCAGCTTCATAAGAGAAAGGACAATGGCAGAGGACCCCCTATAGCCAGCTTGCTTAGCTCACATGCCGCATGAAGCCAGGCCCTGATGATGCTTCACTGGGATCCACAGAGGAGTCTTGCATGAGAGCAAAAACCAACATGAGCTTCTGGATGAGAGAAAGCAGAAGAGGTGGAGTAGGCTGTAGGGCTGGCCGTTCCTGCAACAGCAAAGGCAGCAGACTGAAGAATGCAAAGGCAAGCTGAGAGCCAGAGAAATATTTTGCAAACTGTATTTGAAATACATCTGTGAAACACTTTAGCCAGAACAAGGAGGAGTAGGTATGGGCACCTGTTGATTTCTTGTCACTCCACAACCTTGCTCTCTCCTCTGAACCTAGGGACTAATTTCCTTTGGTGTCCTAGTTAGGGTTACTACTGCTGTGGTGACTACATGACCAAAAGCAGCTCGAGGAGGGAAGGGGTTTATTTGATTTACACTTCCACATCACTGTTCAAACATCAAAAGAAGTTGGGAACTCAAGCAGGGCGGGAACTTGGAGACAGAGGCTGATGCAGAAGCCATAGAGGGATGCTGCTTATTGGCTTGCCCCCCACCCCCATTGCTTACTCAGCCTGCTTTCCTATAGGACCCTACCACCACTAGCCCAGGGATGGTACCACCCATCATGGATTGGGCCCCCCCCCCATCAACCACTAATGAAGGATATGCCTTATAGGCCTGCCCACAGCCTAATTTTATGGGGGCATTTCTCAATTGAGGTTCCCTCTTCTCAGACCGTTGTAGCTTGTGTCAAGTTGACATAAAACTAGCCAGCAAAACCAATTCCTTATCAACTTGACACACAAACACATCACTGTTAAGCCACAACCTTTCTTTTCTTTTTCATTCCCCAGATCACACACTAATGAAGACATTACAATATACAGCATTTTGCTTAGATTTCACTTAAACTTAAAAAGTGCCGGAGCTTAACAAACTCAAACACTTTAAAAGTAATCTCTTTAAAGCTATCCAATGTTGAAAAAACCCAAAGCCTCTGTAAAACTCCAGGTTTTTTTTTTTTTTCCAAGTTTATAATCTGTCAACTGTGAGCTTCTGTAAAATCAAGAATATTTTCTTATTTCAAGAGGGAAGACCCGCAATCTGAACCCAGCAAATTCAAACTCCAATAATAGAAATAACTCAATGTCCAATAACTGGGATCCACTCACGATCTTCTTCTAGGCTTGAGTCACTTCTCTGGCTCCACCTCCTGCAGCACACACAGCTTGTTTTTCAGTCTCTGGCTAACCCACTCCATTCCTGTTGCTATGCTTGGTGGTCATCCCATGGTACTAGCATTTCCAAAATGCTGGGACTTTCTAGCTGCAACTGGATTGTACCTTCATCAATAGCCTCTCCCGGGCGGGGACTCTAGTCCTAACATACAGTGCCAAGCCTCAGCTGCTGTTCATGCCCTCTTTCATGCCTTCGACACCAGTACCACCTCACTGACTCTTACACTACCACGTCCAACTGCCAGCATAGGGTACAGCCTTAACAACCTCTGGAGTGCAGCTTGTGTGTGTGCTAACTTTGAGGAAACGCTTCCCAGAAGACGTCACCTCAATGATGCTGGTCTCTTTTTAATCACAGATGATTCGTCAAGCCTAGCTGACCAGAATCAGTTGCTCCAGCAAAACAAAGGTTTTACTTTAGCAGTCCTGCTCTCTTGTCAATCATGGCTGTTTATTTTATGCTCCAGCTGACCAGATAGACATTACAGATTCTTCATACAAATGGCCCAGTGGAATATTTGCTTCCCTCTGAAACATCACAAGTCAGGCCTGCCTCATCTGCATTGTTCTCAACATTCGTATCCTCCAAGCTCCTACAGAACATCCCACTGTGTCCTCAATACCCAGTGGCTTCTCTCATCCAAAGTTCCAAAGTCCTTCCACAATCATCTAAAAAACATGGTCATGTCTGTCACAGCAATACCCCATTCCTGGTACCAAGTTCTGTCCTGGTTACGTTACTATTGCTGTGATGAACATCATGATCAAAAGCAAGTGGGGAAGAAAGGGTTTCTTTAGCTCACACTTCCACATGCCAGTTCATCCTCAAAGGTAGTCAGAGTAGAAACTCAAGGCAGGAACCTGGAGGCAGGAACTGATGCAGACACCATGGAGGGGGGGGGGGCTCCTTACAGACTTGATCTTTATGGCTCATAAGCCTGCTTTCTTATAGCACCTAGGACCAGCAGCATAGGGGTGGCATTGCCCACAGTAAATTGGGCTCTCCGTTATCAATAAAGAAAATGCACTACAGGCTTGCCCAAATATCAGTCTGGTGGGGGCATTTTTTTCTCATCCAAGCTCCCTCTTCTAAAATGACATCAGCTTGTGTCAAATCGACAGAAAACTAGCTAGCACAACAAATATCTATATTTGTCTCAAGATGGCAAAAACTAATCATGACAGGAGGCAAGACCATAAGCTGGGAACATGGCTTAGTCAGATAAGTGCTTACCATGCAATCACAGGGACCCAAGTTCCACCCTTAGCCCCCACATGAAAAGAGAGGCAGACTGCTGTGTACTTTTCTCAGCCCAGCAATGGAGAGGTGGACAGGTGGGTCTGTGGAGCCCCATTGCCACCCAGTCCAGCCTACTTGGTGAGTGCCAGGCCAATAAGAAACCTTGTCTCACAAAACAAGGTAGACCACAGTTGAGAAATGACACTCAGGGCTTTCCTCTGATCTCCTAATATACACACGGACACATCAAACACTCACTTGCACATGCATATGCACCTCTACACAGGAAATTCTCACACGTGAACACAACACACACACACACACACACAAACACACACAC
This sequence comes from Mus pahari, assembly GCF_900095145.1. Classification (NCBI taxonomy): domain Eukaryota; kingdom Metazoa; phylum Chordata; class Mammalia; order Rodentia; family Muridae; genus Mus; species Mus pahari. The sequence goes on along the minus strand of NC_034590.1, from coordinate 39,342,511 downwards.
ACCCCAGTGGCTTTTTCAGAAGATAGAAGAGCTTTCTTCATTTTCTGGCATTTTGTGTGCCTGGCTCCCATATCTTTTGAGGTTCCAATGTTAAATTAAATGTTTGTTCCAGAACAACACCTAATTTCTTCCGGTCAATTTCAGAGTCTTTTGGAAGTAGGCTTCGTGTCAAGCACAGATGATAAAGATGTGTCTTTTTGAGACACAGAGAGATAGATTTATACTCTTTGTGAACAGTCTCCCAAGGGCGGCTGGGAAGGGAAGGGAAAGGACTAGCTCCCTCATATCCAGGTGAGGTCTAGTTCTTATTTTGACTCTCCATGTCTGCAAATATTAATTTTGTCTGTTAATGTGTCTAGGCTAAGGGATGCCCATGAAATTGGTAAAACATTCTAGGTGTGACTGAGATTAGCATCTGAACCAGTAGATCCATCCTCATCAACACAACAGCATCATCTAACGGTGACAGCCTTTGAGCAAAAAGTGTGGTAAGGTGAATTCCAATCTCCGTTCATTCCTGAGCTGTAGTCCTTCAGTATAAGGCCTTCTCCCGTCTTCTTACACCTTCCTGCACCCCCAGTGCTCAGTTTTCACCTCTGAGGGAGACTTGTGCCATTAGCTCTCCAGTTCTTGGGCCTTTAGACTCGAAGTAAATCCTACCCAGCATTCCTGAGTGTCCATCTAGCAGACGGCAGACTGTGGTACATTCTGGCCTGCACAATCATATGAACCATATTATGGCTTCCTTTAAAAAATAGTTTAAAATCATATTTTCTATTTGGTTATTGTGTACTGGTAGTCGAGTATACACATGCATGCGTATGTCTTGGTGCATGTGTAGAGGTCAGAGGGCAACCCCCAGGAGTCAGTTTTCGTCTGATACCAGGTGGTTCCTGGGGACGGAACTCGGGTCATCAGGATTGGCAGCAAGCGCCCATGTCTTCTGTCCCTAGCTTCTCTTATCTCTCTTCCGTTGGTTAGTTTAAGGTGTTATAACAAGACACTACAGACTTGGGCATGTTAAACAGCAGACATTCCTTTCTCGTGGTGCTGGAAAAGACCAAGATCAAGTCCACAGTAGATCCCATGACTGGTAGGGACCATCTTTCTGATTTGAAGATAGCTACCTTCTCTTGCATCTTTGTATTGTGAAAAGAGAAAATTCTAATCTTTCCCTTCTGATCGAACGGCGGGTTCCACACTCATTTCCTCACTTGAACACCTCCCAAAGGGACCCTCACATACTGTCCATACCATTACACATGTGAATCTTTGGGAGACACAAGTGTACTGTCCGTAGGCAAGGAAGGAGTTAAACTCCAAGGACATTTATCACAATAATTAAGCCCTATCAAAATTAAGCAGGCATCACTCTCCCTATGATAACTGGACCTTTCAATGTCAAGCCCAAGGACTCCTGCTCAGCTTCTGGGTGTAATTCATCTGTCGAGACAGCTCTGTATTAACCCACTAATCTATGTATGGCTAATGGCTCAGGACGGTACATTGACCTTGACTTCAGCTGAAGGTTTTCTTTGTGGCTGCCCTCCCAAATAAGTGCAGGGGCTGGAGGTGGGTGGCTTGGCACAGCCCTGGTTTCCCTCCACAACAGGACTCCGGTACAGAAAGCATTCCTTTTCTATCTTTTGGCCAGGATTTTACACTCCTGCCTTGGAGCCTCTCCAGGAGTCAGGCGACCCTGCATCCTCTGCAGCCACCACCCATAGGACAGCCACTTCTGGCAACATGTGCCCAGCATTAAGAATGGATGCTGCCTCACAGAGGAGACCCCAAGAGGCCAGACCCCTGTGTTGTTAGACCCAGGCTCAGACCCCAGGGAGACCCGAGGGAAGCCAGAAGCAGCAACTAGTGGTTTGGATTCACCTTTCTGTTTTCTGAAGGAGAGACAGGGACATTGTTAGCTGCTAACCATGACTTTTGCCCCTTTCTGCCCCATAAATGGCCATGGGGCAAATGGTCCCTGGTGGTTGTAGGCGCTGAGGTTGCGAAGCATGCTGTGACCAGAGCCCAGAGGACCACCCTGGGCCTGGCATGAGTGGTCTCAAAGTAGGCTTTGTCTTTTATTAGAAGCCCCCACACAAACCCCAAGTTTCCAGAGGCATTCATTAAGGGCCCCCTTTTTCTTCTTTGTCTCCTTAGACACTAGACCAAAGAGCTACATTTTAAATGTTCACTTACTGATTTATGCCCTGCCAGCTTCCATGAGGGAGACAATAAAACCACAGGTAGAGTGTGGCCAGGCACACGTAACCAAGACAAAGGAGGGGAACAAAGGCGGAGAATCATGGCCAGCCTCAGGCTTTCAGGACAGCAGAATCTGAGATTTCATTCTCTGGGTATCTTTAAACTTCCCCCAAGATGTAAAGGTTACTTCCTTTATTTCTGAAACACTCCTCTGCTGGCCCCATCTGAAAGGCAGCCCTGCTTTTGTGACTGAACAGGGAGGGCTGATTTCTGCTTACAGGAATTGTTCACTGCTGGGCTGGCTGGCACAGCAGCTGAGGATGAGGCTGGGCTTCCTCGCTTCTGTCACTTGACAGCCTCCAGCACGCCGCCTGTGCCCACAGAAAGCCTGAGAAGGATTGGATTTCTCAGCTGAGTCTGCACACTGCTGACATGCTGTCCACGTTGGGCCTGGTCGGGCTTGCAGGGCTTCCTCATTCTCCTTACAGGAACAAAGGAAGAAACCCAGAGCGAGTCCCCGTTTGAGACCACTGCACCTGGCACTGTGGGACACCAAGCCAGAAGAGGAAAGCAGCAAATACTTCTTGGAGGAAGCAGGCACAGGCCCAAGTCATGTCCGGGGAAGGGACAGGGGTGAAACGTGCTGAGTGGGGGCTTTGTACCCAGTCTGCAAGGTTCCCTCTGGGGAAGGGAGTTAAGTTCCACCCCCACCCCTTTCTAATCTCTGAGTCTTGAAAACAAACCCAAGGGAGATGGAGAGTTGAGGCTGGAGGATGGCAAATTCAAGGCCAGCTTGGGCAACTGAGTGAAACCCGGCCTCAGAAAGTGGAAAAGAGGCTGTGGGTAGGGCTCCCTAGTAAAGCAGGAGTTTGGGGTGGAGGATGGCCGCCGCTAAATCCTCAACCCTGTAATAAACGAGCAAGCAAACAAGACAAAAGAGGAACACAAAATTCCCTTCGGTGTCTGTCAATAAATGATAAAGAAATTTGTCCTCAAAAGCGTCCATGGATGGGCTGGGTGGGGTTCAGCGGTAGAGAACCAGTCCAGCGTATAGGCCCTGGAGTTCCATACCTAGCACCCTAACAGAGTAGCCCACAGTGGTCAGGCTACTGGACAATGGTCAGGTCCTAAAGACACAGAGCACAGAGGTCAAGCCATGGGACTGCCCTTCATATATGAGGACAGACATATATGAGAACTTTTTTCAGTACATGTTTTCTTATTTACAATATGGGAAATTAAATCAAACTACAGAAATGAAAAGTCACACATGCAGATGATTACAAAAAACATTTACATGCGTGTGTGCGTGCGTGCGTGAATGCATGCATGCATGCGTGTGTGTGTGTGTGTGTGTGTGTGTGTGTGTGTCTGTGTCTGTGTCTGTGTCTGTGTGTTCATGTGTTTCTTCCCTTTCCTGGAGTGCTCACACCCCTTACCAAGGACAGCTGCCAGAAGCAAGCTTGCCTTTCCCCTCCCTCTCCAGCTCCACCCCTCCCTGGCAGCAGCTGATGCCCCTGCATAGGTCAGAGTTCCCCGGGGCAGCTGGTCCTAGTTGGGACCTGGGAGGCTTTCTCCCTGTGTGGAGAGCCCCAGGGCTGGAATGCCAGCTTGTGAAACCCCAGACAGCTGACCTTTTGGGATGGTGAAGCCACCTGTGTCTTAGAGGCAGGGGGATGGGGGGTGGGCCGGGCAGAGAGAGCCAGGGAGGTGACAGCTGAATAGGGCTCTGTCATTCACCCTGGCTTCTAGGCCACTTCCCTTCCAGGTTTATCTTCTTCCTTTTAGTATCCTCAGCCCACACCCCCACAGCCAGAGAATGGTGGTCAGATAATGAAAGCAAAAGCTCACCCCTGTGTTCTGCATGTGGGCTTCCCCAGTCTCTGCAGATCCCCCCCCCCCCCCCGCTCTTCCATCTCTGAGTCTTTCACCTTTCCATCTCAGCCCAGCTTACTGATGGCCTTAGGACTCTCTGGCCTGCACGACACTCTATCTTCTTAGACTTCACCATCGCCTGGCATTCTGTAAACACACACAGCTATATATTCCATGTACTATCTAGAATTCAAGGGCCAAGTGCGGGGGGGGGGGGACTCTAGGCCTGTTGCCGAGGGAACACTCAGGAAGTGTTTGTTGAAAGAAGGCATGAGAAAACAACTTCAGAGAGGTGAGGTAACTTTGCTCCATGCCACAGAGCTGGGAAGGAAAGGTGAGAACCCATAGTCTCTGGTTCCTGGGCAGCCTGGTGTCTGAACCACCACCTCTATGCCCCACGCACTGTTCAGACACCCCTCCCTGCCCTCACCTCCACAAGAAATAATTTACTGTTGCTGTCAATCACCTCTACCTCCCACCCAGGCAGTATCACCAGGAAGATCAGGAAGGTCACGGAACCCCACTAGCCCAGTGTGTGTTTTTTTCTTAACTTGCAGAGGAAGAAGATGGCCATGTCCCCCATGAGCCACACGGGAGCCTCCTCCTGTGGGCGTGCTTCTGAAACCATGCCTGGCGGCCCATTGAAGATGTGCAGGTGAGCCGGCTGTACCTGTCTTTAGATTTGGAATCTAGGTCACCCTCGGCTGTTCCTCCCTCCTCCCTTAGAAGACAAGCGGGATCTTTCTTAGGGTCTCCTAGTGAAGAGACAACAAGGGCAATGCCCACACCCTGCCTGGGCTGTCAGGAGCACTTCATTTTGGAGCCAATATAATTTATGAGATGCAAATGGATTTAGCATTTTAAAAAGGGGGAGGACTTGGAAACGGAACAAAGTGCATTTTACACCCTATGCCGAGGCGTGTTTGGGGCTCCATTAATCATCTCAGACTAAAGAGATTTAATCTCCCGGCCAGCCAGGCTGGAGAGAGCCTGCACCTCTCGCCCAGCCCAGGAGGCCAGGCTCGGCACTGCGGGCACTGGATGTCGGCCTGCTCTCTCCACGCAGGCTTCGGCTGCTGGTGCATCGCCCTTGCGTTCAGCTCTTGTCTGAGTCACACAGGAGATGAAATTACAGAGGTTCCTGCACGGGATGAATCAGTAAGAGCAGGATCGAGCCAAATATTTGGACAAGCCTTGCCCTGCAGGGCGAGGGGGCAGGCTGAAGACCCTGCAGCCAGCATGCACCCTGCCCCGCCACAAGCTGGAAGATTGCTTTCTGACAAAAGTGCTGCTGCGGGGCTGGCTGTTGCTGGCATGGGAATTAGCTCAGATCCAGAAAGGCCGGCTGCAGTCAGATTTCCCAGCCAGAGCTGGGGGAAAGAGAGTGTGAGCAGCCCGCGGCTCTGAGCTGTGTTTCAGTGTGTTTCTAGGTAGAAGGGTCTTGACAGGGCGCAGCCTGCAGGCTGAGGAGCGTGGGCAGGGAAGGAGATGGCTGCCTTTGAGTCACCGCATCTGCTTCTCTTTCTGGAAGCCTTCGGGTGGCAGGCATGGTACTCTCTACCCTTCCTGGCTAGACCTGGTGGAAGATAGTGGCTGTAGAACTGAAGCAGGGCAGCTCAGTTCATTGCTAAGACTTCACTACTGTGATGGCTCCCGCCAGAGGTCCTAAATGTTACCTTTGGAGCCTCAAAGTTACTTTTTGAGGCTGTTCAGAATGATAAAACCAGTAATAAAAACTGTTACCATAAGTCTGTCTGGAATCCTTAAAACAAAACAGGTTTGGGACAGCCAGACACTCTCAGGTTTGGTAAGGATTTCTCTCCAAGCTTCCAGGCTATCTTCACTGAGGAAAATGAACCTCCTCTTGATGCAGGTGACATGTGCTTGTGGACTGACTATGTGACTAGATTTCCCCTCCTTGATGTTTCTCCTGAAAACCTCTGAGACGTCCCATTTTTTCATCTTGCAAATGAATAAACAGTCCTGGGAGGTTATGCAACTCTCCAGGGTCACGTGGCCAGCAAGGTATACAGCCAGAACTTAAACCTAGGCAACCAGACACCAGCTGGTAGTCTGCCTCCCGGCACCTCTCACATTAGTTGAACCCAACAGCAAAATAACCAAGGGAACCAATTCAAGCAAAGCCTACAGTTTCCAGCCCTCAGTAAGTGTTCAGACCGAGACGATGTCAGATTCAGTGATTGCCTTCAGGATCCTGCCCTATTCTCCAAGCTCAGAGAAGGTCTATAAGGGAGATGGTTTCCTCAGACACAAAGTGGTCCTTAAGAATTAACCAGAACCTATCCTGTCTAGACCAGCCTACTTCTCCAAAGACAAGACTCAACAAAGATCTTACCTGGCATCCTCTGGGACAGAAAGATTGCTGAGCCAGCATTACAGAATAGAGAAGTCTGTTCTGGAGACAGAGAACCTAGGCTCGAAACTTGGTTTTAGATGACATCATCATCATCATCATCATCATCATCATCATCATCATCATCATCATCTGTGAGATCAACCTCAACCTTCTTTGTTGCAGGAAGCCACAACTTCATGGGTGGGTGGGTGGGGGTGAGACATCTGTATATAATTGTCACAGACTGTGTGGGATTGTCTTGCAGCATGGTGCCTGGGCCTCATTGGTGGACATTTGTGATGGGGTGGAGAGTGACTTGACAGATGTTTGGAGACAGCCTGGTTTAGGTGCCTAGTGGTTGGTACTGCGTATTCAACTGTCACCACAGCTATCCAGGTGGTGTATATGTATGGCCTCCCCATGTGACCTGGGCATCCTCACAGAATGGAGGTCTCTAGGCAGTCAAATATGTTAAATAATAATTATATTTGTTGTCTAGGGTTGCTAAACAAAGCATCATAAACCAGATGTCTTACAACCATAGAATGAGGTGTCTCATAGTCCCTGAGCTGATGAGATCCCTGTATCATTGCTTAGAAGGAGATAAAAACTCCCAGACATACTGTGGACTGTAACACAATGAGAAGGAAACACTTTCACACACGGCCATACTAAGACTTGGGGTTTACTCGTTACTACAGCAGAGCCTATCCTATCCTGACTATAACAATCATTCCATGCTGGTTTCCACTGAGATATATAATGTTCAGCCTTAGCTACCAATACTCACTTCTACTGGCGTTTGTTGAAACCACAAAGCTGAACCATGAAACCTGCCATCGTCTGTATCTATGAGACTGAACATACCTGCCATTGTCTGTATCTATCTATGAGACTGAGCATACCCTCATGTAGCTGCCAGCCTGCGCAGCCCATCTGGGGACTGGTGATGTGTCTCCTTGTCATGTGATGAACCACTACCTTGGCGCACTGCCTGCCATGTTCTATGTATGCCATGTTCCCCTCAGGAGAACAGGCGGTGTGGGCTTTCCTCCCAAGGTCTGTGGAATTCTGGGAGACCCTGTCTAGGCTTCCTCGTTCTGCTTAATTGGCACCCACGTCTCTTTTCAACTGCTTCCCTAACAAGAACCCGCTGAATGTTCCCCTAATCTTTAGTTCCCCAAGTTCATCTGGGGGGTTCTTTCTTTTCCCTAGAACCTGACCCATTTTGGCTGGACAGAGAATAGCAGGCTTCTGCCTGTCCCTTCTCCCCCAGCCTCGGCAAGCTGGGTCTGTCGGCGTGATTCTCTGTCCTCCTCCCAGTTTGCTCTTGGGGAAACAAACCTTATGCCCCAGTTTATTTCTCTCTGAAATCCAGTAAATCGGTTTTTTTTTTTTTCTCTTTTGTTCTCAAAAAGTCCCATTCTTATACAGGAAAAAAAAAAAAACTAGATTCCTAAGATTACTTTTTTCTTCTATGTTTTAAAACCAATTTTGAAAATCCAAAGTTGGCGGGGCAGTGGTGGCGCACACCTTTAATCCCAGCACCTGGGAGGCAGAGGCAGGTGGATTTCTGAGTTCGAGGCCAGCCTGGTCTACAAAGTGAGTTCCAGAACAGCCAGGGCTATACAGAGAAACCCTGTCTCGAAAAACAAAAACAAAAACAAAACAAAACAAAACAAAAAAAAAAAAAAAGAAAAGAAAAAGAAAAAAAGAAAATCCAAAGTCAAAAGGTGGAATCATTGGTCTATGTAATTTGCATCTTTTTCTTTGCAGGGAAAGAAAACTTTTGGAACCATCGGGGCAATAAGGGAAATTTGGACAGTTTGGACAGGGTGGATGGAGAATCTTGAACGTTTCTTTCTCGGTATGATTATGCAGAAAAATAGAGAAGACCTGCTCTATGCTGGGGTGCTTCACCTCTCTTCCTACTCACGGCATTCCTACAATGGACATAGGACCTAGACAGATGCTGTGCCTTGCCCAGAATCAATGGCAATGCCTAGGCCTGGTGTCAGTGGTCTTTCTCCAGGGCTTGCATCAACACAGCCAACTGCATGGAGCCAATGCAAACTGCAGAGAGTTTGAAGAGTGAATCAGAGTGTTTGTGAATAGCCTCTGCTGCTTATTCTGGCCTGCATCCTTGCATCCCTGCATCCCTGAATCCTGGGCTCCGCAACAAACCAGCCAATGAGCAAATAAAGAAGCACAGAGTGGGTATGTTCCTTCACAAACAGGGAAAGTGGGTCCGATTAAGTACTAGCAGAATCCAACAAAGGTGGCTACTACAAAGGCAAGCTATCAGTCTGGGGGTGAGACCACCATGATGTCCGAAGTATCACCCATCTGAGGTGTCTGAAGAGTTGCCTCTCGGTGACTTCCCAGAAGTCCTTATGCCTCCCAGCTCAGTATTCTCTTAGTAGCCGGTGGTGTGAGAACTGCTCAAGGCGAGACTGACTTCGTTGGGGAAAATACATTTTTAAGCAAATGAGAACAAGAAGAGACACCGAAGGGTGTGTGCCAATCACAGGAGACGGTTGCCCCAGAATTTCCCAATGGAGAAAAGCCAGCTTTCAGTGGAGACTCAAGGCTCTCGTCAGAGGTGCAAATGAAAGCAGGGTAAACCATGGGTGCTTTGGGGAGGAGGTTTTGCCAATTGAAAATAGTGTGCACTGTCCAATGCCCTTCACCCGGCACCATTAAAGCCTCGATGAGCCACACAATGCCTGGGTGTGGTGGGGTTCTTGTGGTCATACTGAAGATTGTAGGACTTAAGGTTTCTACTTAGATGAAGCAGAGATGGTCAAATGTGGGGGAGGGGGGAGGGGATTGGCACCTGAAACCCACTGACCACTAAAAAGGTATTGAACCTGAGGGTGCTCTGCATCGGAGGAGAGAGTTAGAGCAAAAGGCACTTCATCAGAGTCTAGATGAATGGAACTGACCTCCTGTTCCCCAGGACAGCATCTAACCCTGGTAGAGCAAACTTGTGGCATAGATGATGTCATTCTTCCAGGCTATACCTGTAGCCGGCATTGCCAATAGATTGTCCAAGTCCTTCTCACCGAAGCCAGACTCTGAATACTTCTCAACAATGTTATCTGGGTAGCCATAACCGATAGGATGGAGCTGATATTAACTCAGTCCTTGGACTTCACTAGCATGTAATGGACAGACCACCCATGAACTAGATATGGCCTGGTGATAATGATATTTTGTTTGTTTTGTGTTTTCCTAACAGCAAGGTTTAAAAGGATTTGACATTTTAAAATTGGGAATGTTAAGTAAATATCCAGATGCCCAGCGTCTCTTGAAATATTGGAGTGTCTGATGCCCTAAGGTCATGATTGTGTCCTATGTAGCCCTGGCAGGCATCTGGAGTTGGTTCCCATACCTGCCTTTCTGCCTGAGGTGGCTGAACACAGCAGGGGCTCCCTGAAGTCGGCCTGAGTGAGGATCCCACCTCTACCACATATGTGTCATGTGGCTTTGAAAGTGCCCTGTGTCTCTTTCCCCTTCTCCTCTGTACACAGGGGATAAAATTGAACTTACTTCCTGAGCAGATGCAAAGGTTATATTAGTTAGAACAGGGCCTCCTCACACAGTATTCATTGAGGCGGGCAGAGCTTGCAATGCCTGCTCCCATAAGCCTTCAAGACACTCTAGAATGATGCTGTAAGTCCTGCCTCACTGGTAAAGGATGGAGGCACAGAAGGGACAGGCAGTATCTCCCAGGATCTAGGCAGGCCCAGGCACTGAGTAGTTTTTGCTGGGTGAACGTCGCTACACCTCACCCTAGGACTTAAAAGCAGACAGTGGACTCCTGTGAGCAGCTCCACCTCATGTGTGACAGGTGAAGGCACAGAGCTGCTCTCAAGGGAAGGAAGGAAAACTCTTGCGTGACCATACTGTTTTGAGAATTTAAAATATGAAGCTAGTTAGAGTAACAGGGCTTGCCTGGTGCACACTTAAGGTTGGAGGGACAATGATAACCTCTCTTCCTATCTCTGCCCCTCTCTATCCCTGTGTCTGTCTATCTCTCTCTCCCTCCCCCCCCTCTCTCTTCCTATCTGTCTCTCTCCCTCTCTCCTTTCCTGTCTCTCTCAGTCTCTCTCTCTCTCTCTCTCTCTCTCTCTCTCTCTCTCTGTCTCTCTCTTCCTGTCTCTCTCCCTGCCTCTCTCTGTCTCTCTTCTTGTCTCCGTCTGTCTGTTTCTCTCTTCCTGTCTTCCTGTCTCTGTCTCTGTCTCTCTGTTTCTCTCTGTCTCCATCACTCTCTCTCTCTCTCCCTGTTTCTCTTGCTCCCTGTCTCTCTTCTTCTTTGTGTCTGTCACTCTCTCTCTCCCCCACCCCCACACTCTCAGCTATTCTAGGCTGGCTTTAGATTCACTCTGTAGCCAAGCATGCTCTTGGACTTTGGACCCTTTAGTCCTCTCTCAAGGGCAAAGATCACAGATATGCATACCACACAGACGTATGCAGTGTTTGGAGTCAAACCCCGGGCCGTCATGTGTGCTACACAAGCACCACACTGAGGCACACCCATGAGCCTCAAATGCCATACTTTAAAGGGGTAAATTCTTAAAAACAGATGTATGAGTTACTTGTTGCTGTAACCAAATTCCTGACAAGAAGGACCTGAAAGAAGGCTCCATTTTGGTGATAGTTTTAAGAGGAGACTTAATCTGTCACCTCAAAGGAGGCAGAGCAGCAGGCCTGTGAGGTAGCTTGTCACATAACCTCTGCCATCAGGAAACAGAGAGAGGTCAGAAGTGGGTCTTCCTTCTCCCCCCCCCCCCACACTAACCCTGCACCCCTCAGGGATCTGCTCCCTCCAGCTAGGCCTTATCTCAAGGCTTGTGCCCTGTGAGGATGGAGTATTCAAACAAATAAGGCTCTGGAGGACATTGTACCTTCAAAGCACAACAGGAAAAAAAAAAAGTAAAAATAAACAAGTAAAAGCCCCACTCCCACTCCCCTGCTCTCAGGATCCCAAACACCAGCCATTTCCTCCTTACTCTCTGGGCCCTTTCTGCTTCCTCACCTTCCTAGAGACACAGACTGGCCATACTTACGTTTGAACTCTCTCTTGACCTATAAAGCAGCCTGTCTGAGGCCCCAACCAACATCCCGGAGTAGCCAGCTGCCCCTATGTGATTCCTGCCTCTCCTGGGAATTCCATTTCTGGGACCCAGAGTATCCACATTGGCCCTGAGACCACAGTTGAACTTGTTGGTGGGGACATACCAGGGCAGAGACATGTGGTTGGTGGCAGACGGTCAAACAGTGGGCAGGGCCCTGGATGGACAGGAGGGTCATAGAAAGGAAGGAATTTTTGTGGAAAGGAGCAAATATCCCTGCCTCAGGGACCCGAGCCTGCCTACACTGGAATTGTGGGCATTGCTTGTCTCTCCTTTATAGAAGCAAAGGTGTCCCTTGTTAAAACTTGGTTACCAGGTCATCAGTTTCCTCTCCAGCACTTCCCGCCACTTAGAAGATTTTTCAAGGATGGGGGTGTGGCTTGGAGACACCAGAGTTGAAGACTTTGTCCAAATCACTGCTCCCAGAACAGTCTCCAAGGTCATCTCTGAGCCATGAGACTATGGGAAGGCTGGGATCCAAGAAGTGGCAGGCAGCAGCTAAGTCAATGGGGAAAGGGGAGAGTCCAAAGGCTCCGGGAGGAAAGGACTTGGGGAAAGAGAGGCTCCATTTTTGTCTTTGCCATTTTGTCCTTTCCGCTTTGTGGGCGGGAGAAAAGAAAAAGAGAGGCCGACAGGAGTGTCACGGGGTCCAGGAGCATGCTGGTGCCTGAGATTTCTGGGGTATGTGAGTGGAGAAGACCCCACCTCTGACTTCATTTCTGTCTGTTGAACTGCGCTGCTTCCCACTCCACAGTACTCCCGGCCTGGACCATGTGCACCTCCAACCTCCAACCACCCTGCTGAAGGCCAGAGGAAAGTGGAAAGACACTCCACGAGGAAGGGGGGCCAGAGAAGGCAAGATATGAGGACTTAAACCAGCCATATCTGGCCCTGCCTTTGAGGAGGTTCAGCCGGTCAAGGTCAGAGCAACGTTGGGAACACAACCCTGCAGCCTACAGATGCTCTGAGCTCTCCTGGCATGCTTCCCAGGGGCTGCAGGGGCTGGTTTCCTTAGATTGGCAGCAGCCACCCAGCCCAAGCCCCCAGGGCCTGGCAGTGTGATTGATGTGCTCTATGGTCACCTAGGTAACCACAGACCTGCCCTCATCCTCTGTCCTCTGCCATTGATGGCAGGAGGGGGGGTACATGATGTCCAAACATTTTTCCAGGAGCAGGAAAAAGTGGGTAAGCTGGGCAAAAGCAAGGTGTCAGGGGGAGCAGGCACTGGGACGTGGCCTGAGCAGACTGGAGGTGAGTGGCTTTCCAAGGCCCTGGGCGGGCCTGTCGGCAGTCACTACATGTGCGTGTGGCACGATGCCCAGGGAAGAAAGCTGAAGGAGTTTCCTCCACAGAGTTGCTACTACTGCTTCTGGGCCCCACCCAGTTCTGAACCAAACAGCTCCTGGAGCCAAGGAAAGCTTGCTGGCACTGATTCCCATGGGGAACAAGAAGAAGTTTCTTGGGCCTAGGTATTAGTAGTGGGTATAAATTGAGCCAAATAGGCAGCAACAGAACCTTTCTCAGTTTCTAACAAAACTTCATTGCCGAGCAATTGACGAGTCTTGTTTTGACCTCTGTCAAACTAGGAGGACTGGGTCACACTGAAGTTACAAGTTTTACCACTTGTAAACTCAGTCTTTAAAAATCTCCTGTCTCTCCGTAGAGCATAGCAGTGCCCATCTGGGAAAGGGGCTGGGTGCGCCTCAGGATGTGACACACTAGCCTTCCTTCAATAGTGGGGTGTAAGGCAAGCATCTTGCCTTCTGGGATTCCCAATCTAGCCTTCCTCCTCCAGTTACAGGCTACATAGTCTATACATTCAAACCTTAACTCCTTTATCTTACCACTTTCAGATCCCCAGAATCCACATTTTAAAAAGCCAGGTATGGTGGCATACACTAATAACTGTAATGCTGGAGTGGCAAGCCCAGACCAATCTATGCAGGGGCCTTGCTAATGTCCCAAGAGAAATTATACATGGTGGTAGGGGCCTGATACCTTGAAGGTAATAAGACCTTAATCCTGGAACCTTTGCACATATTTCAAAGAGAACATTGAAGCTATGGTTGAGCTAAGAGTCTTCAAGCACAGAGACTGTCTTGCGCTATATCGGTGGCCATGTACAGAAGGCAGCCCCATATTCCTGCCTCTCTATAGGTCTCAACAACTTTCCATGTGTGCTGAACATTTGGGATAACGTTCAAGCCTACAGAGGGCAGAAGTAAGTTCACTTTTTTTTTTTTCCCCTGCTGGGGATTAGGGTAGGTCCTGAGTGCCTCAGTTCAGGAGGGATGGATCTGGATGGATCTGGGTTGGGGCAGGCTGCTGGTTTGCACAGACTTTCCCTTGCTTATTTCTAGTCTTCAGTGGGACTTTGCCAAGCACTTTACTGGAAGCCAAGCAAACTTCTGCCTTGCTAGCCCAGAGAGGGCTCTTCTTTATCTCACATTTTAGTTTATCCAGTTCCCCCTACCTGCAGCTGCATCCCTCCAGGATGTCCTTGCTGCAGAACTGAATTGCATGCAGCTGCCTTCTACCTCTTAATCTTCTTCTTTTTTTAAAAAAAAGTTCTTACATGAGTGCTCCATTTGCACGTGCGCCTGCATGACAGAAGAAGACATCACACCCCATTATAGATGGTTGTAGGCCACCATGTAGGTGCTGGGAATTGAATTCAGGACTTCTGGAAAAGAAAGCCAGTGCTCTCAACCACTGAGCCATCTCTATAGCCCCTACCTTCTACTTCTTATTGGGAGTGAAAGTCTTTTCCCCTGCCTTTCAATCAACAACAAGTGGAAACACCAAAGGATAGCAAGAAAATGGGCAGTAGGAGGGAGGAAGGGAGAGGGAGAGAGAGAGAGAGAGAGAGAGAGAGAGAGAGAGAGAGAGAGAGAGACAGAGACAGAGACAGAGACAGAGACAGAGAGACAGAGAGACAGA
>NC_034590.1:39264747-39327892 GCF_900095145.1 Mus pahari | reverse complement strand
AGAGACAGGGACAGAGACAGAGACAGGGACAGAGAGACAGAGAGACCGAGAGGCTGAGACCTTATTTTAGGTCTCCCAGCAGGTCCAATAAAGCATTCTCCCTCACATTCTAATGAAGGTAAAAGCTGGGTAATGAACAGGTAGGATCCCAGCTGCCCCTCTATCAGGGACAAGTGTCTTCTCCAGGTCTGGACAAGGTCAAGGTGACAGCAGAGTCAGGTTCTGGGGAGGATCCTCTTCTGGGTTACAGGCTACTAGTGTCCCGCTGTATAACCACATGATAGAAAGGGAGTAAGGCAACCCCTGGGGCTAGTTTTAGCATGAGGATTTAACCCTCTTGGTCTCCTGTCCTGGTTAGGATTTTCTCAGCTTGACACCAGCTAGAGTCATCTGGGAAGAAGGAACCTCAGTTAAGAAAATGCTTCCATCCGATTAGCCTGTAGGGCATTTTCTTGAGAACGGTTGGTGTGGCATACTCAACTCAGCTTGCAAGGGGCCAGGGATGGGGAGTGGCAACTGTAGGGAGGAGGGTGGTCCTGGGAGGCCTAAGAAAGGCAGCTGAGCAATCTATGGGGAGCAGCGTTCCGTCATGATCTCTGCATCCGTTGCGGCCTCCAGGTTCCCTTGAATTCCTGCCTGGTTTTCCGAAGTAGTGGATAGTTACTGGGATGTGCAGGAGTCCCCTTCCCTCCCCAAGTCATCTTGGTCACGGTCATTAACACAGTAAGAGAAGGGTAACTAAGACACTCCCCAAAGTCCAGAGGAAATGACAGTGCCATTGACATTAGGATCTCAACGTATGAATGAAAGGCTAGGATGCAGCATCCAGTAAGGTTAATTAATTAATTAAGAACATGTAGTGGGCCCTTCTGATAGAGGCATTTCATGGAGGACTTTCTCAGCTACCCCCCCCCCAATAAAAAAGACAAGGGACAGGATGGTTATAGGTATTGTTTTACTTTCTAAGTAGCCAATCAAAAGTGATCCCATCGGGGAGGAGGGGTTCCGACTATATGAGAACAGGAGGATAGTCCCACTGTGGGGAATCTGGAGGGATTTTTGCTGGAGACCGCGGGAGTGAGGGAGCTGGATAGAAGTGAAGGAGAGCAGAGTCAGAAATGAATGTGGACGGAGCATCAAAGAGCTGGAGAGCAAGGCAGGACTACGAAGACTGACAGGTGTCAGGAGCAGAGCTGGAAGGCACCGTGCCAGGGGATAGGTCTTGAGATTTTAGTCTTTAAACACATAGCCATGGCCTGGGTACATCTTTCAGAAACTCAACTGTCCCTCAGTCCCCATCAGCAACCATGGGCATCTCTTCCCATCTTTAAGGAAGAAGGGCATGACTTCCGGGTCTCTCTTTGAAACCCCTCCTACTCTCATCATTCCACTTTGTCTCCACCCTCCATTTGATATCACTATATCATTCTCCCTTGACAACTGATATTGGCCCAGGGAGGAGGAGAAGTCCAGGGCCAGCAGTTTCTGAGAAGATACAGGCTGGCCAAGGCAACCTACCAATATGGGTGAGCCTAAGGGAGGGTCAGGCCATATCCCAAACTTTAAGTCCAGAGACAGGCTTGGGGATTGGGCTAGACAGGGGTCAGAGGAGGGATGGGTTAGGATGCTATCTGCCCACGTATGTTCCCCTACCACAGCATCCCCTTCGGCATGCGGGATCCCAGATGTAGCCACCAGGCCTTGCTGCCCTCAGACCTTGAAGAATCATCTTCCCCAGGGTTAGGAAACTTCCCTGGACTCATGGCTGGGCCTGGGAGACACCACCATTGCTAGTATGTCTCATCCTGTTCCTGGCCTACATTCTCCTGTGGAAAATAACCTCCCTCCTCCCCAGGGGTCCTTTGTCTACTACTACTACTACTGCTACTACTTCTTCTTCTTTTAAATATAATACTTTTATTAATTCTTTGAGAATTTCATACATGCATACAAATGGGTTTTTTTTTTTTATCATATTCACGTCCTATTCTTCCCTATCAAGGGAATACCCTTAAAGAAATGAATTCTCCCTCTTTCAATAGCCACCAACTATCAATAAGTCCCCTTCCCCCTCCATGGTTTCACTTCTTAACCTTTACCCTACTCACTCTTTTACTATTAGCCCAGGAATACTATGAACTAGACACAGAAAATGCCAACTTATAGGGCTGATTCTGGAAAGTTTGTCTACCAGCCATCAGTTGTCAGGGCTTCACTCCACTGGCCTTTTTATGGCTATCTTTTCTCAGGAGTAGGCCTTGCTGATGCTACTCATAGGTGGAACCAATCCAGATAGGATGCTTTCAGGAACTTCAAGGACCTGGACTGGACTCCAGGACAGCCTTTGGTGCCCTCAGGATGCCATGCTGCATAGATGGGACAAGGATGCTACCTGCCACCCAAACGAGGCCCAGAAGAGCAATCTGGAGGAGGGCCGGAAGGCCCCAACTTCGCTGAAGCTATCTGCAGAGCTGGAGGCTTGGCTTCATAGACTTCTGGCTTTTCTGACTGTGGGCAGCTATTTGTCTGGTCAGCGTGATGTTAGGAAGTATTTGGAAAGTAGAACTTTCAGAATGGTTCCAGTACAGTAGGCTCAAAACCATTGCAATTTGGAAACTGATGCTGGATGCATTGTCCTGGCCCACATGCCCTGCACACAGACCCTGTGGAAAGAGTAGCTCCTTAGGGAACCACGTACACAAAGGGACTTCCCACACAGACTGTCAGGCTAGAGCAGGAAGCCCAGCAGCCACCTGGCTCTGACAGAAGAAACTTAGGGGAGAAGGAGCTTCCCTTCAAAAATATGCCAAGCCCCACCCAAGCAGAGACTCTGGGGGCCAGGGGAGTCCTTCATCCAAGCACAAAGGCAAGGGTGGCTGTTAGAATTGAGGATGGGGAGGTCACTGGGAAGAGGAAGATAGACTGATGAGAGAGAGAGAGAGAGAGAGAGAGAGAGAGAGAGAGAGAGAGAGAGNAGAGAGAGAGAGAGAGAGAGAGAGAGAGAGAGAGAGAGCTGCATTTGTAACTGAAACAAGAGAGGGAGCTGCATTATTTATGAAATGGCCAAGCACATAGTTAACAAGGAAGGAGAAGGTCTTTAGAGGGGAAAGTGGTTTCAAAACATCCGTATTTTGCTGAAAAAGATGCACACACAACTTATGATTGAGAGCACACTGAGGTTTAGAACCGGAGATGACTCTTGAGTAGTGAGAGACCATGGGCAGGAAGACAAGGGTCTGCCAGGGGTGGGCAGAGCGATAGAACTGAGGGGTGGACCTTTCTGAAGGCGGCATGCTCGAAGAAATTAGCCAATAAGAAATTGAGCCAAATCTCTAAGCTTTTATTTTATATTTACTTTTTTTCCCCCCTCTTTTCGTGACAGGATTTCTCTGTGTAGCCTTGGCTGTCCTGGAACTCACTCTATAGCCCAGGCTGGCCTTGAATTTAGAGATCCCCCTGCCCCTGCCTCCTGAGTCCTGGGATTAAAGGCGTGCACCACTACCACCTGGCGATATTCACTTTTAAAAATAAAGATTACCATAATGTATTTACAAGAAAATGTGTGGCTCTACCATGGTCTGTTTAATGGAGTTGGCAATTGCATGTGTTGGTGCAACTCACCCTGGGAACAAGGTTCAGGATATATTCATGCTGGAACATCCCCTCTTGCATCAACTTCTTTTGAGCTTGTATCAGTATAGCCCCCTTTTGCATGTTCTAGGCCTACAGAAGTGGCATCCTACAGGGTGTGTGTGTGTGTGTGTGTGTGTGTGTGTATGTGTGTGTGGTATGTGGTGTGTATGTGTGTGTGTGGTGTGTGTGGTGTGTGTGTGTGCGTGTGTGTGTGTGTGTGTGTAGGTGGGTGTGTGGTGGGTGTGTGTAGGTGGGTGTGTGGTGGGTGTGTTTGTCTTTTAATCTGGATTCTTCACTCAGTGCTGTTTTAGAGACCCCATCCGTGTGTTGGATAGAGCAGTGAGCCTTGGCAGTGCTGAGTAGCATTCTGCTTTAGTCAAGCCTTTTTAGCAAGCACACTTGCTTTACTGTCAAGCCTTTGGGTGTATGCTAGCCAGGGTTTCTATGCTGTAATCACTGTGCCATGACCAAAAGCAACGTGGATAGAAAGGGTTTCTCTCAGCTTACAGCTGACAGGTCACACTCTGTCACTGAGGAAACTGACACAGAAGTCATGGAGGGAAGTGTCTTGGCTTTTTCCAAGGCTTACTCAAACTGCTTTCTTACAGAACCCAGAATCACTCACTCTTGACACCCATGGTGAGCTGGGCCCTCTTATGTCAATCATCAATCATGAAAATGCCCCACAGGCTTGCCCACAGGCCGGGCCGGTAGGGGCATTTTCTCACTTGAGGTTCCTCTTCTTAAATGACTCTAGCTTGTGTCAAATTGACAAAGGGGGAAAAAAATCTAGGCAAGACAGCATCTGATTCTTAGTATGATCCCTATAAACATTCTCTTTTATTTTTAGATTTTATCTATTATTAGCGTGTGAGTCCACCCACATGCAAATATGCGCACCTGGGAGCACCGTGGTCCGTATTTGGCAGGCTGAGGACAATTGTTCTCACCGCTCAGCACAGAATTCAGGGACGTGGACCCATGTCATCAGGTTTGTGTGGCAAGTAATTTTTTTCACCAATTTATCTCTAGATTTAAAAAATTAATCCTTTATGTATTTTTATGCTAGGAACACTTTTGTATACACACACACACACACACACACACAAACCTGTGTAGGCGTAAACTTCCATTTCTTGAGAGTTGGTGACTAAGAGTAGAATGGTGGGGTCTGGTGGTCACCATATGCTTGGATGGAGCCGTCCAACAGCTCTTTACAATGAAGCCATGTGACATATTCCCTTTGGTTTCTCAGCCGTCTCCACAGGCTGTTGGACGATCGCGGTTGTTGGCCATCTCCACACGCTGCCTTGCGATCACCATTCTCGGCTGTCTCCACACCCAGTCTGGCAATCATGATTCCCAGCCAGCTCCACAAGCTGTAGGGAGATCATGGGTCTCAGCCATTGCCACAGGCAGTCCGGGGATCACGGTATTACACGTGAACCGCGTTTTATCATCGCTTTAGTTTACAATTCTCTAATGAGGATGGACATCATAAACACTTTTCATGAGCTTACTAGCCAGCCCATGCATCTTCTCTGTGAAATGCCTATTGAGTTCTTTTCCATTAAAAACAAAAACCAAGGCTATTCTTATTTTTGCTGTTATTGACTTGTAAGAATTTTTATATATTGTGGATTCACCAGAGGGATTTTTTTTAAGTTTTCTTAATTATATGCATCAATGAGTTTCATTGTGACATAGTCATACGTCTGTATAATGTATTTTGATTATATTGGCCACTCCATTTCCTTCTCTTAGTCCCCTCCTACTGATCCGTACCGCCCTCTAACTAGGCTCCTCCCACTTTCTTGCAGGAGGAGGGTGGTGAGGCAATGGATTTACTTGTGTTACCTGGAGAGGCATGGCTGAAGCACAGGAGTATAGACACTTTCCCAGTGACTACACGCTGAAGAAAATGTGCCCCACCCCAACCCCAGGAAGACTTTTGAAAGTAAAGTGGCAGTCACTAATCTTGCTACCACTGACCCTTAAGCTGACACATGGTCACCTCTCCCTTGCTATTTCATATCATCACTCTTTAGGTGGTGTGCTAGGTTTAAAATGCACACTGACCCAAATGGCTGATTCTAAATTGTACTTGATCAAACTCACAAAGCTCTATTTCTACTGAAATAACAAAAAAACAAAACAAGCAAAAACCAAAACAACAACAAAAACAAATGAACCTTATGCTCCTATATAAATTCTATCTCATTTAAAAACTCACTCTCCTTGGGATCATTGCTCGGGGAATCGAGGATTTAATTAAGTTGATCAAAGTGTTAAAGTTCCTTTCGGGACTCTATCCTCTCAAAGCTGTCTTCCTGCCCCCACAACAAGGCCAGGAAGTGTTTTCTGTCCATACTGAGCCAACTGATACGTTCGGCCTTCTCTGTGTCCTGGAGCTTCCACTAAACATGTGGGAGGTGCCTAGAGGTCACCACGTGGGGTTCCATGGGCAGCTCTTAGCCACTAGGGTAATCTTGGTTTCTATCAGGCCCCCTCAGTCATCTTAGCTCTGTTGTTCCTTACTACCGGCCCCACACAGGAAGTTGTAAATCTCACCCGTATGGATGGGCCCACTGCTACTCAGACTTAACTCTCTACCTAGGTGTGCCGCTCCACTATTTCTTAAAGGCACTGTGCCTGCATGTATTTCCCCTTGCAAGGAAGGCTTTGCCTGGACTTCTAAACAGCGAGGGAAGACACAGGTCCTTCCTTGGGATCAGAAATATCCACACCCACAGTGTCCACACTCTCCCCAGCACCTTTAGTGTCGTGTCTTTCTCTCACAATCTCCTCCATCTAAAATGTCTCCTCTCTCTGTCCCATCCCTCACCCCAGCCCGAGGGAGGGAGACTGGTCCTGTCCTACAAGGCTTATTGTGTGGGCATCCTTTCCTGTTCTGTGGTGTGAAGCAAGAGCTCCATGCCCACCCTCTGAGATTTTCCACATTTGGGGGAATCTACTTTATTTTAGGACCAGAATCTTGTACTCCAAAGCTTGCTTGCAGTCCTGCTATCCCTGGGCTTGCAGTTAATCCCCACAGACAGTGGCAACTGGGGGTAAATAGGACAAAGCTGCCGGTAAGGAGGAAGGAGAAGGCACATTAATATAACTCAAGGTGTAATCCCAAGTTAAGAATTTATTCCCCTCTGCAAAATTATATTCTTCTTTCTTTTGAGACGTTTAAAATTTTTATATGTGTGGCTGGTTTTGTTTGTTTGTGTTTTGTTTTGTTTTAGATACTTATTTTCTCTGTATGTGAGTATTTTGTGTGAATGTTTACACAGATCCTCCAGAATGGATGGCTGTGGGCCATCCATGTGGATGCTGAGAACTGAACTCTGGTCCTCCGGAAGAACACATGCTCTCGAACACTGAGCCATCTCTGCCGTCCTCGTTCCTTTGAAATCTTGATGGGGACTTAACTTATGCTAATGTTAACTTTTGCAAGCTAATGTGTCCTCTGAATGAGGAGATGATATAGCAGGGAGAAAAAAAAAAACAGTGACCCGGAAGTCACTACTAAATCTTTTTCTATCTGAGCCCAGTGGCAAGGCATTCGGGGAAGAGGGGATGTCGCTGGACACACCACCTTTGGATGGTTGCTTTTACTCTACACTACAATTGCCACACATACACACATCACCAGCACCAGCCCCAGCCCCAGCCCTAGCACCTCTGTGGTTGTGGCAGCAGTGAGATGTCTCCAAGCCAAGAGCAAGGTTCATATGCTGAAAAATGAAAACGAATCTCTTTTCCATAAGACACCCAGGATTCGGTTGCTAAGAAGGTTCTCTGGTTGTCTCCAAGATGCTCCACCCTAAGATCCAAACCAAGTGGCAAGTGGGACACCATGGAGCCACAGAGATTCGGTAACAAGGAGGATGGGTGTAGGAGTGACCTGGGTCAAGGGAAGTGCAAGGAAAGAGCCTGTTGAGAGGCCTGGGGTGAGTCAGAGAAAGGAGCCCTGCCCCTAGTGCTGCTGAGAGAGATGAAGAAACACAAGAAGGGCCACTGTGAGCAGTGGGTGCCACTGCCTGACAACAGGGCTGCTTAGTGATGGGCTGCTCCACCCATCCCCCCTCCCGTTTTCTCAGAAGTAAAGTGACACAAACTGGATTCTGCCACACTGGGCTCGCACAAGAGGGAGCAAAGAAAGAACTCAATGTTTGGGCGTGACGTGACTGCCAGGGACGACCTGCCATCCCTTGCTCGAGGAAAGAAAGGTAGGGAGAGCAAAGGCTAGTGAAGGGGAAAGGCCCCCATGGGGGATGAAGGCAGCACCCTGTTAGTCCACATAGAGACCTTTTAAAAAGCCATCACCCCCAAGGAAACAATTCTTACTGTGTGGGGTTGGGGTCAGGGAGAGCCAGCCACCAGATATCAAAGCAGACACAAGTCAGGAAGAAAAGGAAGTATTTCCACATCCTGCGCTTCCGTTTCCTGAACTGGAGTTGCTCCGGTCAGCCTGGCTGGGTGGCTCTTCCTGTCCTTTTCTAAATCTCAAGCTCCTCTCTGTCTCCTGTTACCCCATCGGCCGAGGCCACAGACTTCCTTTGAGTAGAAACAAAACAGTCACATCAGTTTGGGTGGTTGACAGGGACCATTCAAAGATAGGTCTGTTGCACTTAACACACGAACGGGGCCAAACTGAGGGCTAGGTAAAGGCTCAAAATATTCAATTGGAAATGACACCCTGCCCTGGAACACGAATGTCGTGTGCCCCAAGCCCTGACACAGGCAAGTCATCTCACAGCATTCATTTCCCAGGATTCCACACTCTCCACACTCAGGGACCTGTTATTGCCTCAGACACAAACCAAGCCACTTGGAAAGGCCAAGACATTCAGGAGGCCATAGTGTCACAAGCCAACAGGAAACACGGAGGCAGTATCATTGTCATAATCTCTTTGTTCTGAAAAATTAAACTCAGGAAGAGAAAACTCCGATTCCAACGCACCACTTCTGAACCCTGAAGAGGACCTGCTCTGTGAATTCTTTCAAAGGTCATTTTGATAATCCAAACCAGCCACATAACCAAGAAAGTATTTTAGCCTGGAGTGGTTGAAAACACCCCCAGGTAGACGCTGGTTTGGGGGAGGGGTAAGGCATACACTTTTAGAGCCTCAATTCCAGATAATGGGATGTTTCTGTTTGTCCCTTCATGGCACACTAGCTGTGGGTTTTCCGTGGGACACAATCACCCCCCATCAAGTTGAATAAATCATAAACACAACACCAAAGAAACTTGTAGATGAACAGGGAGGATGTTCAAAGGCAGGAATGTACCAACCTGACCAAGAACAAACAGCTAGGAGAGAACTGAAGAGAAAGGCAGCCTGTCTTCTGAGGATAAAGTCATCCCAGTAGGCTTGGTCCATGTCCTCAGAGTCCCTTTCTTGAGGTTTCCACATTAGGAGTTGCCTTGGCCACCCTTGTTCTCACCTCCTCAGAATGGAGAGAGAGCTCAAGCAATCCCTGGACCCACTCACATTCAAATGTGAAGAGGAGTCAGTATCAGCCAACTGGAGAACTAAAACTGAATCAGAAACTCAAGGAAAAGACACACTCAGAGGACCCAGAGATGCCCGCGGGAGCACCTGGATGGGGCAGTTCTTCACGGTCAGCGTTTCAGGGGAGGGAAGGACAGCACAGCCCCTCACTGAGCAGAGGTGGAAATCCCAGCTCGGAGCTTTCTTACACTTGTGATGTCCGTGAAGATTCTGCTGGGGGGTGAAATGGGGTCCTACTTGTGAAGATTCCCAGGCACATCCGTTGTTCATAGTACCAAGGAGTCATTCAGAAACACAGGTGACCAGAATGTAGCTTTCTCTTCGGTGTCATCGGCACCAGCGAGGTTCAAGCAGGACCTTGCCTGGACTACCCAGAGGTTGGAACATTCAGAGAAAGCTACCCCCACTCAGTCTCCAGAGTACCCCAAAGCCATCATGCAAGTGTCTCTGCCCTCCAGGGGTTGATCATCAGTCTCTTAACATAACATAGCATTTTATTCGTGTGCCTTCTGGAATTGTCCCTGGAGGCTTTGGCCTCCATTCAACACACTACCTGACACCCTACTCTTTACTTCAGGAGCTATACAGGACATGGAGTTCCCATATAATTAGCTCAAAATTAATTTAGTCACAATGGCTTATTATTAGATTTAATTATAAATGAAATGATTCACCAGGGATGTTTTACTTTGTAAACAAGCACCTTGGAGTCGACAGGGAATTTAGATTTTTTTTCTCTCTCTCTCTTTCTTTCGAGACTCTAGTCACTGAAAGGTCTTTCACAAGATGGTGACACCCTCCCCCCAAAAAAGTCATTTGGATATATCTCTGAAGGCGAGTCCTTTGGTGTTCTGGCCTGGGAGGAGAGATCCAGTTCCTGAGTAACCTGCTGGGTGAGAGAAGGTGCTCTTTGCTGAAGTGAACACAATGTCCAAAATCCTCCCAGTCCTTTCCCACGATCTCAGGCGCTCCGGCTAAAGCAGCTGCTGAAGTTACTGAGTTTAAAAAACAAAGTGGGGGTGGTCCAGGCTATGGGGTTTCCCCAAGCTCCTTGCAGGTGCTGTATCTCGGCCCAGGATGATACCACAAGAGTGCTAGACAAAGATGATCGCAATCTGCGTTTTCCAGCTTAAACGCTTTAAGTGTAATAAAACAGAAGGCACCCATTACCATTGTGATTTCATGGCAATATACACACATTTGAGTTAAAGGCAGGTCATTTTGAAGGAAATTATACACATTTTTGGAAAGTAAACTTTAAGGTAAGTAAAAGCTAAACAAGGAACTAGAGAGCTGGCTCTGTGGACAAAGTGCTTTGCCGGACTGGCGTGGGGCCTGGAGTTTGGATCTTCAGGACCCATGTAAAAAAGCCAGATGTGGCTGTGAACACCTGTAATCCCAGCACTGGGCAGCGGGGATCAAGGTATTAGGGAGGGTTGGGGCGGGACTGCGGTTGGAGACAGGTAGATCTCCACAGCTTACTGGTCAGTCTATCCAGCCAATCAGGGAGCAGCAAGTTCAGCAAGAGACTGTCTCAAAAACAAAATAAAACAAAACAAAACAAAACAAAACAAAACAAAACAAAAAACAAGGAGAGGGAGAGGTGTGATAGAGGAAGACACCAATATCAACCTATGGCCTATACACACATGCACTAGCGCCTGCATGTATGTATGTGTGCGCGTGTGCATGTGCCTGCACTCACACAAGTGGGGCATGCTGTTATACGCTTGTAATCTCAGCATTTGAAAAGCTGAAGATAGGAGGACCTTGAGTTAGAAGCAAGCCTGGGCCACATAGTACGTTCAAGGCCCATGTGAGCTACGTGAGAGCCTGTCTCAATACCACAAGACAGAACAAAACCGTTTAACAACAGCAGCAACAACAACAACATGACGTGTGACAAGAGCCATGAGAGATGGTGTCTCAGAGACCAGCTCCGTGGTAAGACAGAGGTTGGCAACCCGTTCTGGAGCGGCACCTACAACCTTAGTAGAACTTTTGGGTCTCTGCCTCATTCCAGGGCTCCTCGGGTGAAATTGGCATTTTAATCTCGTTCTTAGGAGGTCGGCGGACTCTTTAGAATTTCAGAAAGTTGTCTAAGAAAACCCTGGGGCAGAATCCCCTGGCATGACTTAGACTGCCTAACTTCAAAGCACCTAGCTGAGTTCACACTGACAAAACCCGGTAACGTTTTGATGATCTGTGCCGGGTTTCCACTATGTCAGGGGCTAGGCCACCCCAGTGACCTTCCTTTTCCTGTGTAAAAGCATGACCTCATCTGGCCCTAGAGCAGAGCCCAGGAAGTCTTGCCTGTGTGAAGCTGAAGGAGCGCAGGGCAGAAGCAGGCTTGCATGGCTCGGGATGGCTTCCTGGCAACTCACGGCTGAGCCTACAGAGAATGTTGGAAGGACCTGCAGAGAGAGGCTGCCAGCTGCAGGGGCCAGGAGATAAGAGTGTTAATTTAGCTTGGCTGCCATCCAGTAAGCTGAGCAAAGCAAGGCCTCCAAGCTCAGGGTAAAAATAAATAAATAACTAAATAAAAATAAGTTGGCAGCTGTTTCGGCTCCCTTTGTAACACTAGCTGCACAGATCCCGCACATCTCCAGTGCCCGTTAGGCACTGTGTCAGAAACCTGGCATGGTTGTTCCCCTGTCCCTCAGCAAAACCCCGGCAGGTTCATGTTCTCACCTCCATTTCACTGGGAGGGTGAAGTGACTCTGGCCATTGTGATTTGCCTGTGGCCACTCAGCCCTCGGCTCACCCCCACCATTTTCAGCAGCCTTAGGCAGGAAGTGGAAATAGGCTGGTTGTTTTTAAAGCCCCATCAGGACCAAACCCTAGCAGATGCTGGGTTGAAAGAATGCTCCCGTATCCTAACACGGTTTCAGAACTGAGAGCAGTGTCTTCCTCGATCTCAGCTTGCAGGCACCTCAACCCTCTCCACACGGATGCAGACAAGAGTCACTGTTGGCCATGTGGCAGACTGAGAGACTAAGCAAGTTGCCAAAACACCCATCTTAAGACTTGTGCACCTGTGACAAATAGCCCACGTGGTTGCCCTTCTCTGAGCTGCCAGAAAAGATGAAATGGGGTCACTTAAAGACTGTGCACATAATGCATCTGATACATGGCAGAGCCTTGGTGGACCTCTGTCTCTCTCTCTCCCTTTCTCTTCCCTCCCCTCCCCTTCCTGTCTCTCTCTGAATGTGCCTGGACACTCTGATCAATTTCTTCCATGTGTCCCAGAGACACCTGAAGAGAGCA
This sequence comes from Mus pahari, assembly GCF_900095145.1. Lineage (NCBI taxonomy): Eukaryota > Metazoa > Chordata > Mammalia > Rodentia > Muridae > Mus > Mus pahari. Next base: position 39,315,467 of record NC_034590.1, on the reverse strand, counting down.
AGACAAACTCTGTCCAAATTGGAAAGGATTCTCCTGCTGACAAAGGAATTGGAGAAATTTTCCCTTAAATGCTGTGTCTCAACATCTTTAATCCATCCACATTTTAAAAAAAAGCAATTATTTTGCATCCTTACTTAATATTATTTGAAATTTCTAATGGAATTAAATACTATGATTCAAAGCCAAATGAATTATATATATATTTAATATGCTTCATGAAACAGTAACTACCCTTTGAGATTCTGATGCCAACAAAGACAGCCTGTCTACTCCCCGTTGAGTCTTAATAGATGAAGCAACTGTCCGACTTTGTGACGGTGTATGGACAGGAAGCCAGACCTCCACCTCTTTCATGTACTAGGGACCCCAAAATGCACTGGACCCTGTGAAAAACATACACTATTAATGCTTTCCCTGCATTGATAAGTAAATGGTCAAAGGTGGACCCCTCAAAACCTTGACCTGCCTTTTGGACAAAGTGATTGGCCCGGGGGTGGGCACATCCCACATCTGGACCAATCATAGAACCTTTCATCTATCCCGGGCTCCAGGGGTTGGTTTAGGAGGTTCATCACTTTATCTCCGCCTTCCTGGACTTTTGGAAATGTTGGTGCCTGGGGTCGTTAAGGAGGAGAAGAGGGCTCTACGTTAATCGGAAACAACAGTTCCTCCACATGGAGCGTGGAGTGGTCTGAGACAATGAAACCCACGCTCAAAGAGACCCAGGTGGGAACGGAGAAGGAGGAAGGACGGTCCAGGAAAGGCGTTGCCCTCAGCTTCTGTGGGCTCAATTGTCCCAGTGGATGGTGCCAACCTGTCTTCCTCGTGGCTTGGCTGCATGAAGCGATGGTTTCTCTTATTTTAGCTACGATTTGTTTAGTTAAGCTTTCCTTCCAACCCTCAGCCACGAACAGGAACAACCTGGCTAAACCGAGGGCGGTATTGCTGTCCTGGAGAATTGGCCTTGATCGTCCCTACACAGCTATGGTTTCCTCCCGCGGCTGCTTCTCTCTCAGTCTTACTATCCTTACACTTCTTTGGTTCGTTTAAAACACATCCTTTTGCCCACCAGCCTCCTGAGTCGTGGATGCCTTGGCTGCTAGTTGACGCGTCTCACGTTTGTTTTTTTTTTTTTTTTTATCTAGGAAACCAAGGTGCCCACATGTCCCCGCTCTCTGGGCTCTGTGATCTCTGCCTGCTAACCTGACTGGACTTGACCCAACTGAGGCACTCACTCTGGCCAGGTGTGCCTCAGTGTGTGGAAGAACCAAAGCCACAGACACCTTGACAGATGCACACAGGAAGCAGCCCCACTTCCTCAGACGCTGCCCAAACGGCTGCAACACAATTTTAGCATCTGGATCTGCAAGCAAGTCGGGCCTGGTACATTTATAAAAATCGCTGGCTGAAGAAATCAGATTCCAAAATCCCATCTGGGAGCTTCCCCCCACCCCTCTCTTTAGTGCCACACGTGTTTAGGGAAGAAGTCAATGGAAAACATCATATTTAATTTCAATTTGCCCATGAGACGCGATGAGTCCAAAAGACTCAGGTGACAAATGCAAGCTCATGCAGTCGGCTATTGTGTCAACCACGGACCAGGGGAAGCAGGAATTTGAGTCTCATTTAGCTGCATCAGCTGAGCTGAGTTTGTAAATTCTTCAAGACTTTCTTCCCCTATTCAGAAGTAGAGGCTGTAAAGTGTCGATTTGAAATACAACACCATTGTTACGCTGACTTCAACCTACCTACCTTTGTGTATTGACCCGAATAGTTCGTGAGGGGTACGGTACTGTAGCCACAGTTCAATCACCAAGTTTGAGTAGGGCTTCTTGGGTTCTGAAATGTCACAAACTGGGTTAAGGTTCCAGTTAGCCACATTGTGTTACGTTATGTAATGTTTATGGAAGTTTGAGGGAACAGCAACTGGTGCCAGTCACTGTCATTTAGGCTACAACTACCACATTTGAAAGGAAGAACTTACTGGACCACTGGCCATCCAAGAAGCATACAAGCTTCCCATTGTGTGGGCGCTCAACAAGCATGAATTCCTTCTGACTGCCCACTGGCACTGGCACTTTTTGCTTCGCATATTAACGAAAATGAGTCTTAGAGCAATTAAAAAAAAAAAAAAAAAAGCTAACCAGAAAGGCAAACCAATTAATTTTTCACTTTAAATTTTTACCAGAATAAAGGCAGATAGTAAGACTCTTGTTTTTCACTATGGAGGAGGAGAGGAACCTCTATCTTGACACCTTTCCATTTAAAATCTTCTGTTCTTTATTGACTTAAAGAATGTAAAAAAAAAAAAAACAAAACAAAACAAAAAAAAACCTACTTTCAGACCTCAAGAGTGAGAGCTCATGAATATATGCTTTTTTAAAATATATAATTTCATGGTAAAATGACCAAATAGTTTAAGGGGAGAGAAAAATATGATCTTATGTAACACACACACACACACACACACACACACACAATTTCACCAACTTTTCTATGAGGCTCACCAACTTTTCTATAAGGTCCATTCAGATGACTGTTTTTTTTGTAAGATGTGAAATTCTAACCCACCTATGTACATCCGGATTCTATAAATACACACACCCAACATACTTCTAAAAGGAGCTTATGTGCAGTGGGGAACAATGAAGTCCTGAGAGAGGTGTTTGCTCAGGTTATTAAAGAAGGGTGGCAAGCATTCCCGAGGATATGAAGATTTAACATCGTCTGAGGAAACTCTTGAGTATGGTTAGAGCTGCTGCCAAAAATCTCAGCTACGTTATGTCAGAATGTTCAGCTGCAAGCTTCACTTTAATGAATGGAAGGACAGGGAAACTGTGGGAAGTTCCTGCATCGACACACAGCAACCTTAAACAGTCAAATCCCCAAAGTTGGCTCAGCTCACTTACTCAGGGCCCAGGCATCTGATCTATTGGCTAACGAGTGGGTCGACCAGTTGTCTACAAATCAGGGCACCGCAGAAGACTGAAACAGCCTAGCTGTCCTCTTAGTCTCCAACTAAACATATACATGGAAGATCAACTTGCTTGGCCCTTTCTGAAAAATCGGGGTTCTATGATAAGCAAGTCTAGAGTCAGAAAAGCAAAGAAATCTCTGTCACCCCACACTGTAGGCTTGACTCTCCCCCCCCCCACTTCCTCGTGCAGCTTGCTTGCAGAGTTACATTGCTATTTTTATCAGCTCTCTTCAACCCAGCTGTTGCTTCATGTTAACATGGCGAACGGTGTGAAAATCCCAGCAGAGGCGCGTGAATCCCAGAGGGACCTGTCTTCTGTCATTTCTAGAACAGACGAAATGTCATGAGCTTTATTGGGGGAGGGGGGGTGGAGTAAGAACATTCTACCACGGAAGCAACAAGAACATAGCTGACATTTTCTATGACATGGAATCCAGGGCCAGACTCGCTCCTAATTCCCAACCCAATGCAGGCAATTTTCTAATGGCTGCTAAGGTCTCATACAGACTTGCATAGAAAGACTAGAAGCAGCCTTCTCCCCACTCCAAGGTCAGGCCATGGCTGTCCCAGGTGCTAGACTTTGTGGCATCACGTGGCTGAGACAACTGAGCAGAGTCCACTTTGGTGGTGGCCCCAGAAAACCCACTGCCTCTTCCTGACTTTAAATGTGCCTAGTAATTTTGAGCCCACTCTGTGTATTTCCTCTGTGAAAATAACAGTATTTGGCCAGACTGTGTGCAGAGGGGAAAAGTGCCACATAAAACTCAGATGATTTAAAAATACAGCTCCAATTGTAGGTTTGCCGTCTCATGGTTTGGCAAATTAGGGGGGCAAATCGGAGGGGCACTTGCAGCTTGCCCCAGGCATGACAAAGCTTCTCAGTTACACATCTACCTCTGTGGTGGGTAAACTCTTTCAATGCCTATGAAAATATAATTTTAGGAGCTTCCTCCTAGAATAGCAAGTATTTATACAAATGGGGGATTATTTGGTTCTGAGTGTTCAATGCTGAAAGTGAACTCCCAGGACTTTCTCTGAGCATTTCTTTCCCTAGTTTTTGTATGAGGGCAAAGTGAGTTCCCTCCTGCTCCAAAAATCCTCCAAGAGTGTTAGGCCTGGATGTGAGCAATCTCTTCCAGGACTTACATGGTCTTTAAGGGTCATGAGTCAAAGAGGCTATGTTTTAAGTACAAACTTAATCTACTCTCAGTTTTACAATACTTTCAACATGAAGAAAAGGTTTCAAGGAACTGGGCATGGTGACACTTGCTTGTCATCTCAGCACTTAGCAGGCAGAGGCAGGAGAATCTTGAGTTTAAGGCCAACCTGAGCTGCATTATGACATTCTATCTCAAAAAGCAAGCAAACAAAGAAACAAAATACCAAACACAATAGCAAAAGGAGGAAGAGGAGAAGGAAGAAGAGGAGAAGGAAGAAAAGGGAGATGGGGTGTGGAGAGGAGGGGGCAGGGAGAAGCCTGCTGAAAAGTTGAGTGAGGAGAGTATGGTGAGCCTACTCCATTATTTTGTCTTTTAGCTACAATTTGTCTACACAAGACTAGAAGGTTATGAACGTTTGTGGTTGTCAAGATGACTCAGTGAATAAAAGGGTCTGTGGCCAAGTCTGAAGACCTGAGTTCAAGCCCTGGGGTTCATGTAGTAGAATATCAACTCTCAAAAGTGGTCTTCTAACCTCCAAATGGAGCTCTCTCTCTCTCTCTCTCTCTCTCTCTCTCTCTCTCTCTTTCTCTCCTTTTCTCTGTAAGTGTTTTTATTTTTATTTTTTTAAAGACTCTTTGCCTTTTTTAAAAAGATTTATTTATTTATTTATTTATTTATTTATTTATTTATTTATTNCAGACACTCCAGAAGAGGGCGTCAGATCTTGTTATGGATGGTTGTGAGCCACCATGTGGTTGCTGGGATTTGAACTCAGGACCTTCAGAAGAGCAGTCGGGTGCTCTTACCCGCTGAGCCATCTCACCAGCCCATGTTTTTATTTTTTAAGTTAATGTTTCCAGGATTCCTTGCAGCTCAACTTCTGGATGCCAGTCACTCCCTTTTAAACTGAGATGCCTATTAAATTCAGATGTCTACCACCTTCTGTTTCCTCTGCTGACAAATGATAACAGAGGCTATGCTGGAGTCTGCCCTAGACAATACAGTTCCAAACATTTTCTGCAATGTCAGGACATAGGAGGCTCCCTTACCCTTTTTGTCATTTTGCTTGGGGGCCAAAAACTACTCTTTGGGAGCCAGCAAGATGGTTTGTGGTTAAAGGGCTTGGTATCAAGCCTGAAAACCTGAGTGTGGTCAGGAAACCCTATACAGTAGAAGAAAAGGAAAAAAGTGACTGCTGTAAGTTATCCCCTACCCTCCACATGAGCATAGAGGCTCTTGTGTGCACACACTAAATCAATCAGTCAGTCACTCAATCTATCAATCAATAAAGTGTAAAAAAATTCTTTTTGTTTTAAAAACCACCCATTGGTGTGTGTGAGCTCAATTTTCTACTCTGGTTCTTGGCTCCCTTGAGTGCTGCGCGTAGGCAGTGTGTCTCGCACAGTTTGTGGGTGTCCCTCCTCCCCCCCCCCCATCCTGCAGTGCCAGCCCCGCACAGCTGTATTCGTAGTTCTCCTCCACCCATCCTGAGGTCTGTGCTTGGAACCTTCCAGTGCTTTTTAAAAGCACACATCCTTGTACCAAATCCCTTTCTGTTCAAAATATTGTGGTTTCTGGTGTTTACAGTGTACCCTGACCTAGAAAATGGAGACTAAACTGGATTCTGGTCTGAACTATTTCCTTAAAAACTGAGATGACTGCTCTCTCTTGGCCTCATCCCTTCCCTTCTCCCTCATAACTACAAAGATCACAGCCCCCAACTCCATGGGGGAAATGGACGCATTAACTCCTTCAACTTGGAATCTTCATGTGTATCTAAATGAGTTCCTTGTTCAAACAAAAAGAAAGCGAATCTGCCCATACTGGAAATCTTCCTACAGAGCCTTGAGTATTCCTATAAGGTTAACCTTAGGGGTCTTCTCCAGCACACACCACAGTCGGCTTCCTTCCAATCCCACCCCATCCCCTGTTCTCAGGGTTCTGTGGCTTTTCCCACTGTGCTCCAGCTCTGCCCTCTGGTACCTTCTAGACTGTGGGACTTAGAGGGGAGAGCACCATTCTTCTCCAGGACACTCCATAAACTAGACACCTCACTCGTGGATGTTCGGGTAGGCTCTGGGCGTGAGAGAGGCGTTTCCCCATCATTCCAAGTGTTCACAGGAGGCGTCTGATGAGTAATGCACATCCCTTTCTATTGGGAGGACATGAATAAGGAAGCTGGGTTGCTTGCAAAGTGTATGAATACAAACCCAAGAGAGTGATCCATCCCTGACTACAAAACAAGAAGAAAAGGCTTCAGAAGGCAAGAGGCTATGTCTATCCATTTTTTTAAAAAAATGATATAAAGCTTACAGTATAAACATTTTAAAGTGAACTCCGGCATTTTTATTACGTTTTACTTATTTATGTGCATGTATGTGTGTGCACACTCACCACTGTGTGCATGCGGGAGTCACTTCTCTCTTTCTATCACGTTGAGTTCCAGGTATTGAACTTAGACTGTCATGCTTGGCGACAAGTGCCTTTACTCAGAGCCATCCCACCATCCCTCAGTGGTATTTGATGCGTTCAGAACATAGCAGCCACAGCTTCTTCCAGCTTTCAAGACACTGCAACACCTTGAAGTAAAATCCCAATATGGGATAAGCAATTCCCCCCTTCCTCTTACCCTCTGCCCCACTCAATCCCCATCTGATTTTCCTCCTAGAGACTTAACTCTTCTAGACATCCACAGAAATGGAATTATTCAGTATGGGATTGATCTTTTGTGTCTGAATTCTTGCACGTAGCACAATAGTCTCCAGATTCACATCTATTGTGGCACATATTGAAACCACATTCCTAGCTGGCATAGTGATACATTCCTATAATCTGGAGGCCAAGGGGGGAGGCTGCAAATGTGAGGCTAGTCTGCTCTGTGCAGCGAGATACTGCCTCATGAAAACAAAGACATAAAACTGCTTTCTTCTTATGACTGACTAACACTCCATGGTGTGTCTCTACCACACTGGATCGACCCATCCATCTGCTGACAGACAGCATTTTGGCATTTGAGGATTCTGACTATTGAATACTGACTGCGACTATGAACACTCTGGTGTAGGGTTTGTGTACCTGTTTTCAATTTGATCATATACCTAGAAGTACTGTTGGATCATACAATGACCTTACATTGATTTGTTTTTTTTACCCTTTTGAATGTTTTTTTTTTCCCACCATGGCTAAGTCATTTTGAAGTCCCATGGCAATGCACAAGATTCTGATTCCTCCATATCACGGCTCATGCTTACTTTGGGTATTTGTTTATTGTAGCTGTTCTTGTGTCGAGTGGTACCCAATGTAGTTCTGCTATTGATTTTCATGAAGAACATCTTTTTTTTTTTTTTTTTTTGTACTTTGCTTCTTTATCTTCTTTTGGAAAAGTACCCATTCATTTCTTATCTGGAGTTAATGGCCCTTGGAACTACAGTGACTTGAGTTCAGAGAGTTTCAGCTGGTTAGAAATCATGGGAGAACAGAGTGTTTCCTCCCCACCCCCACCCCACTGCCACCCAACAACCTTCAGCCCAAGTCACAGGTGCTTGGTCCTGAGAGCCTTTGCCAGTGATGCCTAAACTCCGTTTCTCAGTAGCAAGCCTTTCTTCCATGGCCCTTGGCATGGTTTATCCATGTGTCTAAGCTTGTTGTATGTCTCGTTTATTAGATCATTTGCTCTTTGGGGTCAGGAACCATTGATGATCTTGTTCACAGCCTGGTTTCCAGAGCACCAAGCCTGGTGACACCCAGAAAGGTGTTAACTATTAGGAAAAAATCAGTAAATTGCTAGACAGTACTTGTAGGTGACACTGCATTGTGCCTGAGATACGTTGGCAGGAAGGTTGTGAATTCAGCATGTGGAGAAAGAGTTTGTTGTGGTTAGTTCCAACTGGGAATACAATACTGGCTCTTAGGAGAGTGCAACAAGGACCTTACACAATACCTGTGGAGCAACTGGCAAAGGAAGAATAGCCCCAAGTTCCACACAGCTTTAGGAGGTCCTACCAGAAATCAATGAGGGACTATGGAACTCTCTGCCTTACTAGCGTTGTGTCTGGCTGAGCAGAGAGGAGCGTTTGAAGAAATTTAATATGTGCTGAACTTTTCAGGAAGGCAACACCCTATCAATTTTAAAAAGACTTTCACTTCTTGTTGGAAACTTTGCTATTTGGCCAGAAAGATGACAAGTACCCTCAGTAGGAAGGGTACTTGTCACCAAGCCTGATCACATGGGTTCAAACTGCAGTGGAAGAAGCCACATGGCAGAAGAAGAGAACCAAGTCCCCTATTTGTCCTCTGACCTTTATGGGTACACTATAGTACTCATGTTTCAGCACTCACACTCAAAGAAAGAAAGGAATGTAATAGATTTACTACAAGACAGTGTGTGCTCAAAGCACTCGCAGCTCAGGGTAAAAGGTGTACCTCGGAACCTGTAACATTTCCAGCGAGCGATGGGAGATGAGGTTGGATGGAGTAGCGGCATTGATGGACAAAGTCTGACAAGAACTCCCCAGGCGTGGGAGACCGTGGGACGCTCTGGAGCTGTTGTGCTGGCCCGACCTTGGCTGGGATTCTGGCCCCACTCCTTCATAACCACATTACCTCAGTCTCACTGTGAGCCTCAGTTTCCATCTTTGAAGATCGGAGTTGTCAAAGACAACTGCCCCCCCCAGGGTTGCTTTAACACTAAACGTGATCAAGCATCAACAAAGTTACATGCTACAGACTTCGTATTAATTTCCTTTCTGAAGATGATCCTCTATAGTTCCCAAACTGACTAAACAATTTCCCAGCATTCATAGATTCTGTCCAGCATCTCTCAATATGAAATCCTAAAATGACACATCACAGGCTCAAAGGCTTGGATAAGCCAAACTAAGTTTCTAGTACTTCCTATATATTCTACTCCATATAAACCTTTGCCCAGGGTTCCTACCTAATTCTGTGAGAGTGCGTTGTTACATGTAGCTCGTAGCTTTCATCGCACCAGGTGACTGGAATCTTCAAATGCCCGGCAAAGTCAATTCACTGATTTTGGCATTATTAGCAGATGGTTGAGTTTTTTTTTTTTTTCACTTTCAGACAGTTAAGAATTGTCTTAGCTAAGTTATGTTGTTGTGTCATGTTCAACTGAATCTTAAAAATTATATTTAATTACTGCAGGGGGGAGAGAGTCACGTGTGCCATCCTGTCCAGGACAACACACAGGAGTCGGCTTTGTTCCTACTGTGTGGATTCCAGATACTGATTAGGATCAGTGGCAAGTGCCTTTACTGGGCTGAACCATCCCACTGGCTCTCAATTCAATCTTACTGGCGGAAACTGTAGTCACTGCATTGATTTGAATGAAAAATTGAATCACCTATTCAACAAATACAGACTGAATGCCTAATGGATGAAAGCATTAGTAAGTAAATGAGTGATTTGATGAAGAGAGGTTCCAGGGGTCAGGGGAGGGTGCTAGGCAGACAGTGAAGTTCTAAATATACAGCTGCCTCCTGCAACACTAGAGAGGACCAGGATCTAAGAACTATAATTGGGCCAGATCTAGTCCAGGAGGCCCAGAAAGACTGACCTGAGTTAGGAGGAACTTGGTTAGGCTGAATTCAAGAAGAAGTAATCTGGGTAAAGGGGACAAAAAGATTCCTGGTAGAAATTAGAAAAGAAAGGTGGCTATGTGACTGCCACCTTCACCTTTCATTTTAAAAATCTGTAATGACAACTTCAGATAGGTGAGCTAAATAGTTCTGTGTGTTCATGGGAGTTTACAACATCTTTCCTGGTTTTTATGGTTTCAGAAAATCAAGGCAATTACTCAAATATTTTTAAACACCAGTGCAAGATCCAAAGGAAGACAATGGCTTACAGTTCGTACAAGATCAGGGCAATGGAGTGTCTCCATGGCTCTGGGTGTAAGGTGCTTGCCTGGTGGCCCGAGTCTAATCTCCAGTACCAATGTGGTGGAAACAGGGAACCTACTCCCATAGTTCTTCACACAGGGTTGTAGCACACAACCCTGCCTTAAAATAAATCAATAAATGCAATTTTCAAAAGCAAACTTGCTATCAGTCTAAGGTAAAGACATGAATTGAAGAGAGGCTGCGGTGTTGGTGTTGGGCAAGGATGTGATGCAGGAGGCCATTACTGTCCCCAGAGATACCTACTGTATACACGCTGCCTACACTGGCTCTGAGTTGTATCTACTATCAGGAATGGGGAGTCACGGACTTTAGATCAGAAATAAGCTTAGGAATATTTTCCTTCTATTCACTTTCCCTCTCAGACAGATTTTTTTGCTATGCTATGCCATCTGGACAAGAACTTTTTGTTATAACTTTTAAAAAATTTATAAGAGCAGTACATTCGTAATTTTGCGAGTTGGAAATGATGAACATGGGCAAAAGGACCAGGAGAGCAGAGGACACCCCCTCCTCCACTGGTCTGTGGATTTCTTCGTGGAATGTACTTGTGAGAAGCCAGGTGTCTCCCCGGCACTGACTGGAATTCAGCGCTTTATAATTCATTAGCTTATGGTTTGATGACTACCCTTCTCTTAAAGTAAAGATGTAGTGTGATTAATTTTCTTGCAAACATGGGCTTAGCAACTATTTATTTCCTTAGGGCCTGTCTTAGTTAGGGTTTTGCTGCTGTGAACAGACACAATAACCAAGGCAAGTCTTATAAAAAACAACATTTAATTGGGGCTGGCTTACAGGCTCAGAGGTTCAGTCCATTATCATCAAGGTGGGAGCATGGCAGTATCCAGGTAGGCATGGCACAGGCAGAGCTGAGAGTTCTACATCTTCATCCAAAGGCTGCTAGTGGAAGACTGACTTCCAGGCAACTAGGGTGAGGATCTTATGCCCACACCCACAGTGACACACCTACTCCAACCAGGATACACCTATTCCAACAAGGCCACACCTCCAAATGGTGCCACTCCCTGGTCCAATAATATAAAAACCATCACAGGGCCTATGCCAGGGACTGAGCCAGAGCCTTGCACACTAGGCTAATATTCTGCCCTGAAACTCAAACTCTAGTCTGTTAAAAACACCTTATTGTTGTTTTTTATTTGTTTTTTGTTTGTTTGTTTTTAAGGCAGATTCTTACTATTACCTTAGGTGGATTTGAACCAAGTCTACAGCTTTGGCAGGACTTAAACTTGCAATCCTCCTGCCTCAGCTTCCTGTATAGCTGGAATTATAGGGTTGTAATTCTGCCTGCCGCCAGGCAAAGCCTACATGTATCGTACCATATATAAAATGTGATAGTTTACTTTTAGCTCTGAATATTTTTTAATTTCTGTTGTTTTTTTTCTTGAATTTTAAAGTGTTTCATTTAATTTCTAGATGTTTAAAGATGTCTAATATTGAATTCAGATTGTTTTTCTATGTATATCCTTATAGCCAATTACAGACAAATGAATGTTGAAATTTCAATCTGCAAAAATGGCATCATGTGCTTTCCCTTACAGTTCTTTCCTCATTTGTTTTGAAATACTGATGGTTACATCCACATCTGGAATTATCATGTCCCCTGGCACTGTCTTAATTAGATTTCTGTTGCTGTGATAAAATATCAAAAAGCCACAAGGGGTGGGGAAATGGTTAATTTTATTCTGAAGCTTGTAGTCCATCACTAAGGGAAGTCAGAGCAGGACCCTGAAGGCAGAAACTGAGGCAGAGGATATATAGGAATACTGCTTATTGGCTTGCTCTCAGTGGCTTGATTGGTCTGATGCATGCATCTGTGCATGTGTGCATGTGCTCATGTGTGTGTACGCTCATGTGTGCATGCACATGCATGTGTGTCTGTGTGCGTATGCATGTGTGTCTGTGTGCGTGTGTGTGTGTGTGTGTGTGTGTGTGTGTGTGTGTGTGTGTGTGTTTACCAAGACAGGTTTTCTCAGCATAGCCTTGGCTGTCCTGGAACTCGTTATGTAGACCATGCTGGCTGCTTGGACTCAGAGAGACCTACCTGCCTCTGCCTCCCAAGTGCTAAGACTAAAGATGTGTGACACCATTACTCAGCTGCCCTGATTTTATATATATTATATATGATATATATATACATACCACCTGCTTAGGTGTGAAACCAGCCACAAGAGGATGGGCCCTTCCACAACAGTTATTAACCAAGAAAATGCCCTTCAGATTTGCCTATATGCCAATGTAAAGCCGGCATTATCTTAACTGATTGTCCTTCTTCCCAGATGACTCCAGTTTGTGTCAAGGTAACATAAAAGTCACCCACACAGACACTTTGATCAATGTGTGTTCCTCATGCTATTACTACCCCTAACCTATTTTGACATGAAAATAGCTACTACAGCTTTTCTCTTGACAAGTGTTTTCATGATGTAGCCTCCAAGACAACTCCCAGGTTCCATGATTCACGTAGAGACACAGGGTTCAGCACAGTTGTATTTATGGGTCTAGTTCATAATGAAAAGATTCAAAACAAGATGAAGTGTGCAGATACTCGTGATTTCTCTAGCTACCAACAAGGCCCTTGCCTATCTTGTTAGGGAAGTTACGGATCCAGTGTCCAGAGTCTTTATTGTTGCTGCAGGGAGGGGCAGCCGTTGATTATGTAGACACTGTTTGCCTAGCCTGAAAAATTCTAGACCTGTAGACGGTAAGTAGTTCGACATAAGCTTCATTGATTGTACAAGCTGTTTTAGCTTGGAGGGCCTTGAAAAAGGGGTGTCATTCTCTAAATCCAAACAGGAGCCCCAAAGCCAGCCCTACATAAGACTTGTCAGGCTTGTGGTTCCAGAGGTCTAAGACTCCATCAACCTCACAGTGTGGCAGGAGGCAGCAGACATGGTGGTGGGACAGCAGGGGAGAGCTTATATTTTGAACCACTTGCAGGAAGCAGAGAGTACTAACTTGAAATGGCACTCACCTTTTGAATCCTCAAAGCCTGGCCCCCCAGTGACATACTTTCTCCAGCCAGGCCAGGCCTCCTAGTCATCCCCAAACAGCCGCCAACTGGGGATTCAGTCTTCAAAGTGTCCCCAAGACTTATTGGGACACCTCATTCAAACCACCACAGGTGTTTTGCCTGCATGCACATCTATGTACCGTTTGCATGCCTGCTGCCCAGGGAAGCCAAAAGAAGACATCAGATCTTCTGGAAGTAGAGGACGATTGTGAGCCACCGTGTAAGTACTGGAAATCCAGACCAGATTCTCTAGAAGAGCAGCCAGTACCCTGAACCGCTGAGCCATCTCTCCAACCCCATAAGGCGGCTTTCTCATAGGCGCCTTGGTAAAAGTCTAATCTAGAGCTCTGCCTTTTTAGAGAGTATTTATGCCATCCACATTTAACGTAATTCAATTTACTCTATCCTGCTACAGTTTTACTGTTGGCTTACTAAAGTTTCTTTGGCTCAGGTTGGCTCATGACACTAGTCATGGCAGAATGGAGTGGTTCATATATCATGATGGCCAGGAAAGAGAGAGAGAGAGAGAGAGAGAGAGAGAGAGAGAGAGAGAGAGAGAGAGAGAGAGAGATCCCCTGGTACATGTTCTCAGTGACCTGCTTCCTCAATCTGAACCCGCCTCCTACTTTTATCCCTCCCAATAATACCATCATATTATAAATTTGTTAAGTGAATCACTCACCTATGAGCCAATCTTCTCTGGAAATGTCCTATAGTCACATACCCGGAAGTGTCTTAATCCAATCTCATATGCATACAAGCAACAATCTCATATGCATGTGCATTAACCATTACAGATTCTAATTTTGCAATTCCCCTTTTAGTTTGGACCATTTTTAATTTTTTATTATTTTTAAGGATGTAGAGGGTTGTGTGTGTGTGTGTGTCTGCATGTAGGCATGTGTATATGACCTTGGTGCCCTTGGTGGCTAGAAGCCTCAGATCCCTTGAAGTTGGGATTACACATGGTTGTGAGCCACCTGATGTGGGTGCTGGAACCAAGCTTAGATCCTCTGGAAGAGCAGTAGGTGCTCTTGACCACTGAGCCATGTGTCTAACCCCTAGACTAATATATCTAATCCTGTTATATCTCCATGATCATCTTATCAATTACATCTCTTGATTTTATTTTTTTTTTAGTGGCTACTCTAGGGTTTAACAATATTATGTGGATATACATATAGGCTATATGAAATATGTACTTTTATATATTCATAGCATGCACATTTATATATTGAATTATCTTCATTTTATTCCAAATAGTATTTTATAATTTATATAGTGCATGTGAGAGACCAGACCAACTCCATCTTGGGTTCAGGTTACATCTCAGAGAACCTGACCTAAGGTTGAACTCGAGTTAACTGTACCTACCACTAGTTTCCAGGTCACTCCCTAACAACCACCAATCAGGAAGAAAGCAGAAGGTACAGCTGTACCTCAATGTACTTATTCATGGAACTTTATGAATTGGCTCCCAGCACCAGCCAATCATTCTAAAGGGCAGCAAATTGTACAAAAGCCCCCCCAATCAGATGTGTGCCAAGCTGAACACCCCCTTGCTTGTTTGCTCGCCTCTATAAACGCTGCTTGAAACTGGCCACGGGTCTTCACCCTCCTGTCCTACTGCATCAGTGACAGTGGTGAGCCCAAACTCAAAACTGAATAAAGACCAAAGTACAATTGCACTGGAATCAGCTCCTTGGTGGTCTTTTGGGGTTCACGAACGCTGCCTGAATGGGCACAACACATGACCCTTTAACAGTGCAGTGTCTGTTCGGTTCTCTTTACCTTTATGTTATAGCTATCATTGTACATTTTACATATAGATCAAGTCCACAATATGTTATTTTTATTTTTGCTCTAAATAGTCAAATGTCTTTTTTTAAAAAAAGGCAGGCTCTCACTATGTAGCTCTTGTGGTCCTGTAACTCCCTGTGTAGATCAGGCTGACCTCAGATAGCAATCCTCCTGCCTCTGCCTCCCAAATGATGGGATTAAAGTCATGTGCCACTATGATTGGCTCAGTCAAATGTCTTTTAAAATATCAAAAATAGAAAAAATACTTTGTTCAATGCTAATTAACTCTATTCAAACATTTGGAAAGTAAAATGTTCAAATCTATCTGGGTAGTGGTGGCATACACCTTTAATACCAGCACTCAGGAGGCAGAGGCACATGGATCTCTGAGTTCAAGGTCAGTCTGGTTTGCAGAGTGAGTTCCAGGACAGCAAAGGCTACACAGAGAAACATTGTCTTGAAAAAGAAACAATTGTTCATGTCTGATAACAACAAACAATGCCCAGGTTAAAAATCTTCTGGTCCTTTTGACTCAAGTATAAGCAAGCTTTCTGCCATTTACTTGAATAGCACTGGACAGACATTAGTTAGGACTTACCATGCTTTGTTTGCAGTCATCAAATATAAACAATAACTTGAGCAAGTATCTAGTTTATAAGCAGTTATTTTCCATTTAAGATTGTTTTTCAACAACTACATATTATTTGTATCCACTGATGTCCCCCAAAGGGTGTTTTTAAAAACATGAAATTATAACCCCTTTACTCCAAATGCCCAAAACTGAAAATTAAACCCTCATCTTTTATTGGTTCTTATGAAAATTCTCTGTCTTGAGTACAAGAAATTAACTAATGACTGCAGCTCAAATTCATGCTGAGTCAGCACAGCAAGAGCTTCCGGAATCTCCTCCACACTGTGCCAATCAGCTCATTAGATTAATTAAAGACCTTTTCAATATTTGCATTGGCACCATGCTATGACAAATTCTTTATTTAGCAAATGGTCATCAAAATGACAGCCCATGTTGTTACTTACTGATAAATTTTTGATTTACACAGAAAAGCAAGAGTTGTAAAGGAAGATCTTTGTCCTAAAAGAGTCAGGTAAGGTCACTTCCTATAGCCAGGCAGGACTTCCAGTGGAGGGCTAAGGACAGCAACACACCCACAAAAACCTTCCACCCAAAATGTGTCCTGCCTACAAGATGTGCAGGAACAAAGATGGAGCAGAGACAGGGAATGGCCAACCAATGACTGCCACAAATTGAGACCCATCTTACCTGCAAGAACCAATCCCTGACACTATTAATGATACTCTGTTATACTTGCAAACAGGAGCCTGGCATAACTGTCCTCTGAGAGGCCCCACCCAGCAGCCAATGGAAAAAGATGCAGAGACCCAAACATTAGATGGAGCTCAGGAGTCTCATAGAAGATCTGGGAGAAAGATTGAGGGACCTCAGGAGAACAGAGACTCCACAGGAAAACCAACAAAGTCAACTAATGACTGCCTTCGGGGCTTCTAGAGAGCCAATCACCAACTAAAGAACAAGCACAAGCTAGACCTAGGCCCCTGTACATCAGTAGCAGATGAGCAGCTTGGTCTTCATGATGATTCTCCAATAACTGGAGCTGGGACTGTCCCTGAACCTGTCGCCTGACTGCATGTGGATCCAATGCCCCTAAATGGACCACCTTGTCTGGCCTTGGTGGGAGAGGCTGCACCTAGTCCTGCAGTAACTTGTTGTATGTATATGGGGGAGTATTAGGTGGTGGTGGGATGCCACTCAGAGGGGGGTTTCTCCTGCTCAAAAGAGAAAGGGAAGGTGGAATAGGAGAGACTTGCATGAGGGGTTACTGGGAGGAGAGGAAGAGCTAATAATGGGTTATAAAGTGAATAAATAAATAAATTTTTAAAAAGAGTCAAATAGGACAAAAGATCTTTGGTCAGGGCTTTCCCGCTGTGCTTATATTGTACCATAATTCTGTTACTTGTTTTTACAATTTTAATGTTCATGTAAACTTCTAACTCACCTCTGGTGAGCTTCAGTTAACTTGAAATAATCATTTTTTTTTCCATATACATGTTACCAGTTGGCTATAGTGTTTGTAGATCCATGTTCTGCTTTAATTCCCTCCATCATTTTGCTTCGATTTAAATACTTTTAAATATGTAAGTTATTTATATAGACCAAAACTCAGGGCTATTAAAAGGAGGGGAGACACACACTTCTCTTGAACACACTTCCATACACTCCCTCATTTTCTTTAATGTGTGAGTTCTTTGGAAATCAAGCAGACGTGTATACTTTCCATCTTCCAAGGTGGTGTGCTGTGCCTACTCTTCTGTACTTGCTGTTCTTGGGCGTTACTTATTTGTGGAGTTTCTTCATGTGTTCCGTGGTGGGAACACTATGTGAAGACATCTGACAGTTAAACAGAAGGAGGCACATAGCAAGCACAAGCGAGGGCAGCAAGGGCAGTCATGCATGCGGAGCTCCACCTTCACCTGTGCCCACAGCCTGTCCCTGTGCCTTCATAGAAGCATGGACATAAGAAACCTGTAGCTCTTTATCCAGGGGTGGGGTCCCAAGATTCCTCCACCCACGTTGGAACAGCAACTGGTGTGGTCATTGTTCCGATCTTGTTCAAATAGCCATAGTACTAGGATGTCATGAAATCTCCACAGTATGGCTGCTTAACATCTAAGGGTTTTTGTTCTTATTATGGGAACACATTTTCCTAATTCTGTTCATAACTGATACTTTCTGAATGCTGAGAGTTAGGACAGCTGACCCTTTCAAGCTCAGTCTTAGGTCTCAAAGGAAAGATGACAGAGGCTTAAGACAAGTTAGCCCCATCACTACCCAGTGCTGTGCGCTTTAAACACCACGATGGGTGGGGAGATCATGAACCAGCCCCGATCCTGTGCTATCTCCATGAACTAACTGTCTTGAGTACTGCTATATTAATCTGTTTATTGCTGGCATGACAAAATGCCACCCACTGAGTGACTTAAATAGTAGAAAAGTGTTTCTCAGAGTTCAGGAACACAGAAGTCCCAGGGCAAGGGCTCTCTTTCTGGCTTTGTGCCATCTTTGTGCTTCATCCTCACATGGCCTTTCCATATTATATGGACCCACTGCATTAGGAGGGCTCTCCTAGTCCTTGTAATGACAGTGATTCTAGAGTGTGAGGGCTGCATCATTATCATCTCATTTAACCTAATTACTTTCTTATTCCAAATGCAGATACACTACAATTGGGTAGGCCTTTAACATGAATTTTTCAAAGACACATTCAGTCTTTAATGGAGTAATGTTACTTTGGGACTTGAATAGTTTCTTTTCATATATGTACAGAGGAAATCTTAGCCAAATATTCAGGAGTGCCCTCCCCCCATGTTCAGGGCCTTTTATCTCTCCAGTTCCTCTCTCTGGCTCTGGAAATTCTTAGTCTAACTCAGCAACACCACTTGGCTCTCTAGGGATCTGCCCTCCTCACACTGCAGCCTGAAACTGGCTTCTCAGCTGCAAACTGGGGCAATCTTCAGTGCTGATTTCATTTGTTTATCTTGAGAATCATCATGGCCTATTGGTGATATCTCAAAACTGTCATTCCATATACTTGGTCTGATTTTCTATAGTCTATGTGCAAAGATACAGCACCTGTACAGCCTCGTGACCAGAAGTAGAACTACATGTTTGTGTAATTACTATAGTTAGTAATAAAATTTCATGAATGAAACATTGGGCATCCAACTTCTTTATCTCTAATATATCTGTTGCTATATTAAAGTATGTGGCAATACTTTTAAAGTATCCAATAAAAGCAAAAGACAATCCCCCTTTTCTGGCATAGCATAGAAAACAAAAAGCAGAAAATCCAGTGTATTTTAGAACTTTGGAGTTTTGGGTTCCTCAGATTGTCACCCAGGTAAAAATTATTTTTCCATAATTATATCCATTCTCTAATCAGCCAAGGGATTGCTATTTTGCAAATTAGAAGTATTTTTATTTCGTGCATTTAAAACTTCCTTTTAATTTAAGTTTATATGTATGGATGTTTGGTTTGTATGTCTATCCCCCATAGCTGGTATGGTGCCTGGTATCCAAAAAGACCAGAGGAGGGCATCAGGTCCCAGGGACTGGAATTACAAATGGTTGTGAGCTGCCATGTGGGTGCTGGGAACCAAATCAGGGAGTGGAAAAGCAGCCAGTACTCAGCCACTGAGCCATTTCTCCAGCCATTGATTTCAGGCATTTTATGGTCTCACTATAACTATAATTTAAGTTATCAAAGCCTGTGGCCAGATCTATATATTGTACAGGTTCTCCTTGATGTACAACAGCGTTCATTCCTGAGGGACCCAATGCAATATGAAAATATTCTAAGTAGAATTGCATTCACTAAATCTAGTGTGTGCTGCAGAGTGTCATAGATGCACATAGCTTGCCAAGCACGCCCTAAACACTCACGCTAGCCTAAACATGGGCAAAGTCGTCTAACACAAAGCCTGCTTTATTATAACATATTGACAGACTCATGTAACGGATTAAATATCTATCTAGAAGCTTAGAGACAACACCGTGCACTATAGTACTGTTGTGAATATTGCAGCTGCCTGAGACCTGTTGCTCTCTGCTCCTGCCTGCCATAGCCAGAGGGTGTCCATGCCAGTTCTCTGTCCCAGAAAAACGAAACATTCAAACTTCAAATGATGGTTTGTATTACTGTACACATGTCCCTTTCATACCACCATGAAGTCAGTGACTACAAATTGAACCATTAAAGATAGAGAACATTTTCATTCTTCCTTCCTTTCTTTACTTCCTTTCTTCCCTCCTTCCTTCTCTTCCTTCCCCTCCTCCTCCTCCTTTTTGTGTAAAGATGAAGCTTTCCTTGTTCAACCAAATTGGATAGAGGTATCTGGAAAAGCAAAATGGCATAAATCAAATAAAATAAGAACACTGGATTTTATCTGAGCAGCATTATTCTTTTCTCTTTGGGGCTTTGTCCTAAGAAGATACCTCTAAAGTAAAACAGTGTTTATGAATCCACTGATCATAGATGATTTGTCTCCCTCTTGTTTCTGATTTCAAATGAGTCTTTTTTTGTAGGCACACTCCTCTCTAGGTCTTAATGCTAGCAGCAAGATTTGGTTTTCTTGGCTTTTCTGGAGGCTTTGTTATTTACTCTGCATTGGTCTTTCTGTCGTTCCAGTTCATTCCACACAGGCTGGCTGAGCAGGTGAGTGTGTGAGCTCCTCTGATTGACAGTAAGGACATTTGTCAGAATCAAAACTCCAGCCTTCTCTTGGTCTGCAGTAAGAGTGGCAGGCACTTGGTTGGCTTGCAAGGCGGCGAGTGGTGTTAGGGGAAACTCCAGTGAGCAAAATGATGGTAGCAGTGCCTCCAGGGCCTTCTACAGCAGCTCTCCCTGACCTGGGGGGCGGGATGTTGTTTTCAACAGTCTTGGTCACTAGTAGTCAACAAAAGAGAAAAGTACGGTACAATAAGATACTTCCAGAGAGGGGCGGTGAGATGGATCGGTGGGCAGAGGCATTTGCTGCTAAGCCTGAGGACCTGAACTCAATCCCCAGGACCCAGCCTATGGAAGGAGAGGACAGACTCCTGTAAGTTTCCCTCTGACCTCCACGTGTGCATTTCAGACTATGTTCACATTTGCTGAAATTGTGTATTCTTATAGTGGTCTACTTTTTATTAATCATTCTTAATCCCTTACTATGTTAATTTATAACATTATTTTAAGTGTGCTGTATAAGGGAAAACAAAGCATATATAGTCAGGCTTTCTGGGTCTAAGTTCTACATCAACAGATCCAACCAGTCATTAATCAAAAGAAAATGTTTTTAAACTATGTCTGTACTGAACATGTGCACAGCTTCTTCTTGTCATTGCTGCCTAAGAACACACTGTAGCAGCAATGTGCACTGCATCTCCCATGTATTCAGTGTTAGAAGAATTAGAGATGATTTGGAACTTATGATACACAATCCCACACATGTGGAAGGTGAGCAGTAACTGCTGTGGCTTCTGATTCACACAGAGGATGTGGAACTGTTCTCCTTCAGCTAGTGAGGGACAACCCTAAGGGCATGGTACCGGCCCTTCAGTCATCTCCTGGGAATCTTGAGACCCCCCCCCCTGGTAAGGGCCTACTGGATTCTTATTCAAGATATGCTAGAAAATCCTGTGGCTAAGGGTCTACTGGGTTCTGGGTACAAGGTATGTTGTAGGGACCAGTGTGACAACATTAGAGAAGGAGATTTTAACAGAAGCTAATGTCTAATGTCCAATAGGCGGTATAAAGGAGACAGCTTTCTTCATGGCAGGTAGAGTGGGGTACACCCTCAGGAAAAGCCTTGTGTTCCTTGGCAAGGAGAGGAATATTAAAAAGATTGGAGACAAATCCGCTCTGTGGGATTGTGACCTCAAGGACTTGACCGTCTCTTGTTTTTGTTTTCCTCATCTTCTAACAGGATGAACAAGCTATACCTTCAAAACTTTTCACGATATATATAGTAGTGCCCATTATGGGCTGGCATTATTGAGAGGGGTCAATAAACAACACGAGGTGACAGCATAGCTCTTAGTAATAAAGGATGTGGAAACAACTCACTTTTGTAGGATTTTCTCTGATTGGCTATAATTTCATTAAACATTTTATAAATGTGCCCATGAGGGATTTGAGTTTCTAGGTTCTTTCTGGTTAATGGTCTGTGTTGGAATGAGGATAATGCTGACTTCAGGAGTCAGGATGCATTTCTTCTTCCCTTTTCCTGCAGAAGCCTGTATAATCTGTGTAATCTGATGTATGGCTTTCCTTCAGTGGTTACCAGGCCATACCGCTGAAGCCATCTGAGCCCGTGGACTTTTGAGTCATATGAAAACCAACTACACCAGAAGCTTCTTAAAATATTTACCTATTTAAAAAGAAATCTAAGTGGCTATCACCAAACAGTGGGGGAGACAAAGCCCCAACTAGACGTCTCTCACCACCAAGTGAAACCTCCAGTGCCAAGAATGGGTTACATCTAATAAAGTTGCTGGCCAATGGGGCCCTATGGAAACCCTCAAATAATTCAAGCTATTTCCAAAGCTATTGATTGCTTTCCACAAACTGATATTAAGAGCCAACTGTTGAAGCAACATCTATACATCTCACTGACATGAAAAAGTCAAGCTGATGTCTTTACCCCAACTGACCAGTGTTTATGGTATTGAAAGGTACTCTGCATGCTATGTGCTGCAAAACTTTTGATTTACCATGGTGATCTGAGTGCATGATACTCTGGTGCATTGGTGGCACAAAAGTTATGGCAGTAACCAACCACTATCTGATTGGACTCAAGGCTCACTCCATGAGATGGAACCCATGCCTGACACTGCTCAAGTGGTGGCCAAGAACATGAGACTAGATAGGCCATGGACCTAGGGGAAAACCAAATACTACTGTTCTACTAAAGGAACATAGCAATGAAATGATTCCCAATGACATTATGATGCACTTTTAGATCAGCATCTTGCTAAGCCATCACCAGAGACTTCCTCCTGCAGTATATAGGAGTTAATACGGAGACCTGTGACTGGACAAAGTGTAGAGAGTGAGAGACCTTGGAATACTCAGCCTAAAATGGAAAGACTTTGTCAAGTTCCTCCCTCAAGAAAGATTGCAAGAGTCAACGGAAGACACCAAAGAAACAGTGTCTTACAGACACAATAAGGCTGACGCTCACATGACCTCAGAGACTGTGGCAGCATGCATAGACCCTTCACAGGTCCAAGCCACAATAGGGCTGACACTCACATGACCTCACAGAGACTGTGGCAGCATGCATAGACCCTTCACAGGTCCAAGTCAGATAGGGTGCTGCTGCTGAGGGGTATCTAGACACAAATCCTCACCCCTAACCAAGAAGCTATCTCCCATTGACAATCTTTTGCAAAGGAAAAGTCAGTTTTCTCCAACAGAGTCTTACTGAGTATACAGATCACACAGAAGGTCAGGCTCCATGTCCAGTAGCAGACAACCAACACGATACAAACATGGTTTGCCTTCTTTAACCTTACAGGTCTTTAGCTTGTATATTATGTTTTCCCACTATATGTTTTTATGGGGTGCACACCTGCTTGCGTGCATGCATGTGTCCGTGCATGTGTGTGTGTGTGTGTGTGTGTGTGTGTGTGTGTGCGTTTGTGTGTGTACTGGAACATGCATGTCACGGAATGTGTATGTGTTTTTCATGCTTTTTCTTTTTTTTCCACTTTCTGTCTGATCGTTCTGTTTTATTCTGGTTTTAATTGTTTTATTTGCCTGTTTGTTTTCTAAAAGAGAGAGGGGGGGAGAGAAAGAAGGTTTGGGGGAGGTGGGAAGATTGTGAGGGGACATGAGAAAAGAGATGGTGTTATTAGAATATATTATATGGGGGAAATTATGTTGAATATAAATTTTGAGAAGGTTGATTCTTCAGCCTGTGGGTTCTAGAGAAATGTGTTGCATAGTCTCTAGATACAAGGGCAACATCCATGTATCTTCTAATTATTGATTTCTAACTTAGTTCCAAAACAGATCTCAACTCTATTTGTATGACTCGATTTCTTTTCAACATACTGAGATTCGTTATGGCTAGAATCATGCCTGCTTTGGTAAATAGTCACGCTTGAGAAGAGTGTGTATTTAGTTGTTGTCAGGTAGAGTTGGCTTCTATAAACATTCATCAGCTCAATGTTTGGGAGTTATGTTAGTCAGCTGTCTATCACTACAATCAGAGATGATTAACATATAGGGAGATGAAGGTGGTTTTTGGTTTCTGTTAAGTTTTGGTCTTCAGTTTTAGGGGCCCTGGTCCAAGACTAGGTGGCCTTGTTGTCTTGAGGCTTGGTAAACGTGCTGATGACACCTGCAGGGAGTGTTTGCTGGAACAAACTGCTCATCAGGACACCAAGAAGCAAAGGGAAAAAAGGAATTGGCCAGGGTCCCATAATCTCCCTCTGGGTTGTTTCCCCCAAGGACTTAAGGATGTCTCATAAGGCTCCTCCTTTTTGAGGTTCACAGCATACCATCCTGGGGGCCAAGCCTCAAATCTTGGCTTTTGGGGGACAGTCAGCATTTATATATAGCTGTAGTGTTTGATAACCTTGCTAGATTTTCTGTGCACTCGTCAATTACTGAGAAAGGAGTTTTGGATCTCTGAGTATAGCTTTTCATTGTGTCTTTTCATTTCTAGCCAGACTGTTTAATGGTTCTTGAAGGCCCTGCTATCAGCTGGTTCACATTTCTCATCCCCATGTCTTCCTGGGGAGCTGACTACTGTATCATTATGAAACAGCACTCCCTTTCCACAGCATAGTCTTATTCCTGAGGCCGACTCTGAAATTAATATAACCACCCAGTTCTCCTTTAATTAGTGTCAGCATTGTGTATCTCTTCCTACTTGCGCTTTTATCCTGTCTGCTTCTTATATTAGCATGCTAGTGTTTCTAATAGGGAGCCTGTAGCCAGATCGTGTAAGTTTCTTCCCTGTGACCATCACTATTTTATATTTTGGACACTTACATTTCATGTGAATTTTAATATATCTAAGTTTAAATTTACCATATTGTCATTTGTTTTCTTTTTCTCATCTATTTTTTTGTTCCTGCTTTAATTTGTCTCTTGGTATTTCTCTGTTGGGCAGGTCTGCTAGTGATGATATTCAGCATCTGCATGTTCTAAAATGCCTTTATTTCAGAAAGATTTTTTTCCTGGGTAAAGGCTTATGTTTTGAAGTTGGTATATAGCTTTGTAGTAAAGCATTTGCTAGTATGAATAAAGATATATATATATATATATATATATATATATATATATATGTATATATAATATATGATATATATATATGATAATTCTTCATTATGAACAATTATATAAATTGGGTAACCCAGAAAAAAATGGATAAATCTGTAGAACATGCAACCTACCAAGACTGAGCAAGGCAGAAGTAGAAAATCTGAGAAGCTCAGTGTGAGTTGGTATACTCAATCAATAATCAACAACTTAAAAACAAACAATAACAACAACAATAACAACAACAACAACAACAAAACAAAAACAAAACCCAAACAGTTCAGGATCTGATAGTTTTGGTTAGGACTTTTAGCAAACATTCAAAGAAGAGTTAAAGCCAACACTTCTCAAACTACGTATCAAAAGCTACAAAATTGATGAGAGAAGTTGAAGACAACATAAACAGATAGAAAGCGACGATGCTTTCATAAATTGGGAAGGATTTAAATTGTGAAAATGTCCACTGTACTGTGAAATAGCTGAATGTCAAGATCCCTCATTGCTCTTGCAGAAGATCAGGGTTCGGGTCCCAGTTCTCACAGTGGGTGCCTCACATCTGCCTGTAACTCCAGCTCCAGGGGATCTCATGTCCCATTCTGTCCTCTGAAGTCACCTACACACGTGCCATACACTCACGTGCACACAGGTGCATCTATAGGCCACATGAGGTTGTTCTACAGCTCGCTGACTCTCTGCCCAACCCCAGTGTTTGAGTTTCTATTGTTATATCTTTGAATTTCTGCAGGAGTATTTCCTATATGGTGTGGTTTTGTTTTGCTTTTAATCTCAGATACGCTATGTACATGGCTGCTAATTATCCCCACTGCGTCATTTGAAGGGTCTATTTTTATTGTGTTTTGATCACTATGGGTCATGTTTCCTGCTCCTTGGAGAGATTACTAGTTGTTCTTAGGAAACTGACAAGTGTAGATTTCACAGTTTGGACACTGGGAACTTCTGTGCCTTGTTCCTTGTAAGATTCTTGACAGTTGTTCTAAGACTCAGTTAAGGGACTTCAGACTTTGGGTTTTGCTTGTTTCTGGTTTTTGAGACAGGGTCATATTTTATAGCTTAGACTGGCTTTGAATGATTAGGTATCCCAGGCTGGCCTCAAACTTATGATCTTCCTGCTGTCACCTCTTGAATGATAGGATTATGCCATGTGCCACCATGTCCAGTTTAATGCCATTCTTAAATAGATAACACTGCAGACTCCTGCCCATCTCAGGAATTGTCCTCAGGATGTTGTGGGATGCATGAATTAAAACAAAAAAAAATTCTGATACATTTATCAGAATTTGGCTAAGTTAAATTTTACTATTTTGATCAACATACTTGTTAGTGACTGAAATAAGTTAGTGACTGAAATAAGTTAGTGACTGAAATAATAACAAAATCTAGTTATTAGGTCTAATATATCCCACAACTTTTCGAGTAGTAATATGGATAAAAATTATTCTGAGATATATGCAACGATGGTACTCGGATTTGAATATGACCATGCTTTCTATTTGTGACAGGGTGGAGGTACTGTAGTATATATGTAATTTGTTGCCTTCACACTTTATGGGAAGAAAGACCAAATTTCAGTAAGATATTAGTAACTCGCCTAAGCTCAAAGATTGTCTGCGGACCCCTTAAATACGTGAATCTGTACGTGAATATGAACTCCGATGGAAACTGGATTACCTAGAAATTGTACATTTTACACAGCTGGCTAAGCTTGTAAACTGGCAAGGATTTGACTTCAATCTGATATGGCTTAAATCTGAAATGTGTTCTATCTCCAGGCTCCCGTTTGAACGCTTGCGTGCTCTCCCCCCCCCCCCCCAAAATGCTATGTTGGGAAGCTGGGGAACCTCTCACTGATGGTTACGAGTCGGGGGAAGTGGGTCGGGTCCAAAGGCAGGCCTTGGAAGGGTATTCTCAGCCCTTGGTTCTGCTTCCTGGTCTGTCCTGATGAGAGAGCGTTGCACTGCTGCTCCCTGCAAGCACCATGAATTCAGTGCCCCCCCCCCCAACTACAGACTGAAGCTCTGAATCCGCAGTCCCAAATAAAGCTCCCCTTCCTTGTTTCTGTCAGGTATTTTGGTCGTGATGATGCAGACTTAACTACTATGCCTGATATTATGGGGTGTGGTGGAGAGAGTTTTGGTGCAGTGGCCAGAAAACAGTATTTGAAGGATAACTGAGAATGCCCTTCATGCCAAGATGGGTCTCTCTGGGCTCCTGAGGTCAAAACAGTTTGCTTTTGATGTTGAGGGGTCCACCTATCAAGTGTACCCTTACCCAAATCCCATTCTGGATCACAAGACATCACTGGAGACTGAGAAATGGCCTAAGTCTGCTATTTATTTCTGCCTCCGGTTTCTCAGCCAGGCATACCCTCTTGAGTTTGTGGACACACAGTTCCTTTCCTATCCAATGTGCCCCAACCAGAAAGTCACTGTAATTTTTGGTTTTGTCCCCTTCTTCTCCCCAAATGCCATTAGTCATACCTTCCGTCCCATTGCTGCCCTGAGTAAACCATCATTATGATGAGGCCAGCCTTGTTTCAGAATTCCATGAGAACCACAGTGTCAGGTCATCGCAACTCTGGGGCTGGAAATGGAAAAGGCTGCGATGTGGGCCTGGCTGGCACCATCCTTATGAGTCATTGTGGAAACACTGTCCCCGGATGCTGCTGAGAGGGCCGGGTTGCTAATGAGTTCATCTGTCAGATGAGATCCTGACCCCCTGACATCTTAAAATGTTCCATAATATGTGGGACATTACGCCTTCCATCTGGTTACACTAAAATTTGGGTTATTTTATTCTATTTTTGGGTCTTCCACAGTTCCAATGTGTTAAGAAAAACAAAATACATTTTTTTTAGATTACAATGTAATACATATTCATTGTACAGAAATTGAAAAAAAAAGCAGAAAAGCAGGCAGAACAAAATTCTACCACCCAGTGATAGAGATTTTTAAAATCCATTTTGGCTTCTTTTCTGTTGCCATTGCATTGTAGTGGGTATAATTTGGTAAGTTGTGGGATTTTTGCCCTCCAATGAAAACAGTATAACTCCCACAGTCTGCATTATAAAATACACAAAATTACGTCATTTTGTCCGAGAGGAGACTATATAAAACCAGCTAGTCCAGCACACACTTTCTAAAAATGAAAAAGCAAAAATCCCCAGGGGAAAGCAATGGCCCACGGCTCCCAGCTCGCAAGCTGGGAGTCAGGAATGGATGCCTGGACCGTTGCCTCCGCATCCCACTGTCTCATGACCCGCCCATTTTCCATCCCTCCGGGTTCATCTTCAGAAGAGCAGAAAGGGTCCTGGCCTCTCTGCCTCCTGACCCTGGAGAAACAGAGAGGAGTTCCCAGGCTTGCCGAGCAGGAAGTGTGCCCCAGCCTTCGAACTTAAGTTATTTAACATCTTTAAATGTTTGTCCCTGTGGGGAAGCTCGAAATGTGAAGAGCAACAACCAGCTCTTTCCCATGTAAAAGTTGTTTCTCATTACCGTGGAGAAATTAAGAACAACAAACGGGTATGACTAGCAAACTAATGACTCCACTAAGTAGTTAGCTCTTCAGTGAAGATTGAAACCCTGCAGAATGTATGTTTACAAGAGATGCAAATTCATCCTAGACAATAAAGAGGTTGCTTAGGGTGGATGCTATGATGTAGCACAGTGTCTTGTGCCCTAGAGTGTCATGTATGAGGAAGTCATATAGTGTATCATCATGGTGTTCAGGACAGTATGGTCAACAACATGTATAATGTATAGGTGCACAATATTGTATCATGTACAGTGTGATACATAGTATTGTGTAGAGTGTACTGTGATGTATTCGCTAATGTAGATGTACAGTGTGGTATGTAGAATGATGTGCATAGCATTATCTATATTGTGACCCATGATATAACACTGTCTAGTATGCATGGTCTATATATAATATGACATACAGTGTAGAGTATATCACATCATATCATAAAATAAATATGAGCTCATGATTAGGTAGTCTGGATTTAAATCCTACCATTTTACCTGCCCAGATGCGTAATCTCAGGAACTAAAATTCTTTCATCCCAGAAAGTGAATATATCAATCACAGAATGAATACAAAGGGGCAATGAATCTGTAAGAAATAACTGTTTCTTGAGTGGTTATTTTATTTAGATACTAGGGGTGAATCTAGGGCCTCGTGGGTCCTGGGTTAGTGCTTTATCACTGAGTTATATCCTCAGGCTTTTAAAACTGTTTACTTTGAGAAAGAGGCTCCTAAGCTGCCTAGGCTGTTTGTGATCTCTCTCTATAGAGTAGGAAGGCATTGAACTTGACATCTCATGGCCTAAGCCCCCCAAGGAAGTGGGATTACAGGCCTGAGGCATCAGATCTGGCCTGTTTCCTTATTAACTAGGAAAATACAAAATCAGTTCAGTAAGATGTCTTTGGAGAAGTAGAAATGTTAGAGTTTATTAATATCCAGGGTCCAGTCACAGGCATGCATGCATAACTTAGAAGTTTCATTAAAATGTTGAACCTATATAACCTTATTGTAATAATTACCACATTTTATGGAATTTAATAATTATGGAAGAAAGTTATTGTTCCAGCAGAAATATTTTTTCTAGAGAAATACTGAACATAATCATAAATGTGAAGATTAGATGTTACTTTTTAAAAATGCACCTAAGCTGGCTCAACAGGTAAAAGCACTTGCCTCCAAACTTGGAGTTTGGTTCTCAGGTTCCACAAGGAAGGACACTGCCTTAGCTACTGTTCTATTCTGTGAAGGGACACCATAACCAAAGCAACTACTATGAAAGAAGGCATTTAGCTGGGGGGCTTGCAGTTTTAGAGAATTAGTCTATCAGCATCACGGAAGGAAGCAGACATCCTTGGTGCTAGATCAGTAGCTGAGAGCTTTGCATCCTGATCTATAGACAGCTGGCAAAGAGAGAGACTCTGGGCCTGGCAACACTCTTCCTCTAATAAGGCCACACCCCCTTCCAAGAAGTCCACACCTGCTAATCCTTCTCCAACAGTGTCACTCCCTGGTGACTAAGCAGTCAAACCTAAGAGCCTATGGGGGTCACTTTTGTTCAAATCAGCACAGACGGTATCAACTACTGCAAGTCTCTATACTCGTGCTCTGACACATATAGCTGTCCCAACCCCCAAAAATGCACAAACCAGTGTGGTGGCTCATGCCTGTGACCCCCAACATTTAAGAAAGCAAATGAGGAAGGTTGTTGTGGTTGGAATCTAGCCTGGGCTAACTAGTGAGTTCCAGGACACTTTGAGGAATAAAATGAGACCCTGAATCAAAACATCAAAAAAGCCAATTGTCTTGATTGTCTTTGTTCCTGTGAACTTGACACAAGCTAGTAGTAGTATCTGAGAAGAGGAAGCCGCAATAAAGAAAATGCTTCTTCCCTAAGGTTGGTCTGTAAATGAACCTGTGGAGCATTTTCTTAATTAGTGATTAATGTGAGGGGAGGCCCAGCCCATTGTAGGTGGAGCTACCCCAGGGCTGATGGTCCTGGGTCTATAGGAAAGTAAGCTGAGCAAGCCAATAAGCAGCAACCCTTGGTGGCTTCTGCTTCTATTCCTGCCTCTAGGTTCCTGCCCTGACTTCCCTACATGAAAGACTGTGATCAGTATGTGTAAACCCTTTCCACCCCAAGTAGAGATGCATGGACTTTTGAGAAAATGGCGGTGCACACCTAGATTATACCAAACATTCTTTCTTTCTACCCTCTTTCATAAAAAAAAAAAAAAAAAAAAAAAAAACGTTTGTTTGGTTACAAAAATTTTAGAGGGATGAGCCTGAAGACACAGACTATAATCCTAGCTGGGGCAGGAGGATCATAAGTCCAAGGGTAATCCGAGTAACTAGTGGTACCCTGCCTTAAAAGAAAAAAAAAGAAAAAGGAAAAGGGGGGGTGGGTGTCTAACTCAGCTTGCTTAGCACGTGTAAAGCTGGGGGATTTAATCTCCAATACTATTTTTTTTTAAAACTGCAAAGGTACAAAAAATTTCAGAAAAATGTAAGTTCATATTTATGGAACTTCTCCTACACTGGCATAACAGTTTTTTGCTATATTTCTTTCAGTTCTCTTTGTATAATTTGATTAATTAGCTAGTTAATGTGTGTGTGTGCACGCGTGTGTGTGTGTGAAGACAACCTTTGGACATCTGTTTTTCCTCCCTTCTTGTTGAATGAAGCAGGTTCTTTCTTATGGTCTCTGCTCCTGTGCTGAGTGCTCCAGCCTTCACTCATCCACGAACTTTTGGATGATTTCCTGTCTCTGCCTCCCCTCTCACCATAGGAAAGCTGGAACTACAGGCATCTACCACTGTGTCTGACTTTTTATGAGCTCTGAGGGTTGGAGTCAGATTGTCGGACAAGCACCATTGCCTGCTAAGCCATCTCGCTGGCCCCTTTCTGTGTGAAATCTGAATATACAGCATAACTGAGACAACTCCCTGTCTCAGTTTCCCCTTTCTCCTCCTTTTCCTTAGTGCTGAGAGAGAATTCTGTCTCCCAAAGTTAGTTTATGTCATCCCCATGTTTGCTTTCAATGCATCTATTAAACAATGCGGCGTATCAATTTTATTTTTATGATATTGATTTAAAACCAAAATTATATACAATCCTGATGATTGTCTTTTAAAATGCCTTTAATAAGCCAGGAATAAAAAACTCTCTTAAAATAAGGAAATATCCGTTTCAGGGAGATTTGATGGGGGTCAAGGAGTGTTGTTCCCATGTTGTTACATGCCTTGCATGGAAAGCTATTTCTTACATAAATAAATTACTGAGATCACAGCCCACCTATAAACTTGTAGCACAAGTACCATCCACTAAACTACACATGACATTTGCTTCATATAATTGCAACAGCTGAATGATCAAGGTATCAACTTCTGGGCCACAGCAATTATGGTTGGCACCTGCTGGTGACTGCTGGTCTGCCTGCCTGAAGCTAAGGACAGCTGTGACCTGCAGTTGGGGCTTCTGGGGTTATGCAAACTAAATGGCTGACCTCAGATGCTTTTGTGATGCATCCAGGAGCTTGCAGCAACTACAGAGATGGAAGTCTCAGCACCTGTTGGGCTAATAACTGGACTATTGTGTGTCACCTGGTATTAGGCATCAAGAGTTGTTGTGCCCATCATGTGGATTCCTGCCTTCCTGAAGTAGACCCTGATTGGACCTCCAGCCCCCATAGAGAGTCCTCAGTGGCCTGTGGATAGAGCCCTAGCATAGCATGGGCTCTTTTCACTGTCCACATGAACATTTCTTAGGAGTTCTGTGTGCACACCCACAGTACTTGCTGTGGGAACTCCATGAACCCTACTGTCCTGTTACAAAGCAAGAACAGCTGCTCCCACCACACAGACATGAGATGTGCTGAAGGAATTCAGATGAAAGACTTACTTCTAGCAGATGCACAACAGAACATTGCAAGTGTCCTGATGGTTTTCTTCTCTGGTCTCCCATCCCCCATCAGCCATGCTGCCAAGATGGGTTCTGCTCCAGCAACTCTGGAAAGGCCTTGAGTCATTCACATCAAAGGCCTTGCAGGCACCGGACAGTTCTGGCCTGGGATCTACTCCAAGCTGCTTGTGACTTATCTGCCTCTGGATTGTTCTAGGAGCTGACCCCTTCCAATGTGGTTCTGGGATAGCCTGAGATCTCATTCAGGTGTGCCTTTCTCTGGTTGTCAGTAGACACTTCCTGCATTGTGGGAGTGGCAAATTCATTCCTCTTACATAGAGCCATTATCTATCTGGGTATGTCCAAAACCATGCTTACTTAATCCAGAAATGATGGGTTATGTTAGAGAGTAAGGAAGGAAGAAAAGAGTAGAAACTAAAGCATCAACAGATTGGACTGGTCAAGAGGGGTGGTCTTCTTAACCAAGACTGCAGCTAGCCAACTGAGTTAAATGAAAAGCTCGAACAGTGGTTCTCATGGTGGGGTGCACATCAAAATCACCTAAGAACTCTTAAAAAGATGCCAAGGCTGTGGCCAAGGCTGACTAAATCAGAAGGTACTGGGGAAACGTGAAGCTCTGACATTTTCCCGAAGCTCTTCAGATAATCCTAAGGTAGTCAAGTTAAGAACCACACCTAGGAAGCAAATGGAACAGATCTGTCTCACAGACCTTGGTCCAGTGGAGTTTGAAACATAATTTGTAAAATATGGAGAGCCTGATATAGGAGCTCTGCAACAAGGTGAGGGACCACTACAGCCAAATCTGGGTAGATGCTTACTTACACCAGCTTACTTACACTTACTTACTTACACTGTGCTTAAGAGCCAAGAGGAACTGCAGAAGTCTGGCAATGCAGCTAGTTAGAAAGGGTGACCCTGACCCAGAGTCTCTTTCTCTCCATGGAAAGGGGGAGGATGGGCACTGTAGTTACTGCTCTACTTTTTGTGGAAACAGCATGAGCAACGTAACTCTTATATAAAAAAAAAAAAAAAAAGAAAACATTCAAGTAAATAGTGGCTTGCTTACTTTTAGAGGGTCAGTTACTGGAGCAGTAACTGCAGAGAGAGAGAGAGAGAGAGAGAGAGAGAGAGAGAGAGAGAGAGAGAGAGAGAGCGAGCCTGGGCAGGGAGGGCTCGGGCTTTTGAACCCTCAGAGTTCACTACCAGCAACACACTGTCTCCAGGAAGGCCACACCC
This sequence comes from Mus pahari, assembly GCF_900095145.1. Classification (NCBI taxonomy): domain Eukaryota; kingdom Metazoa; phylum Chordata; class Mammalia; order Rodentia; family Muridae; genus Mus; species Mus pahari. Next base: position 39,282,036 of record NC_034590.1, on the reverse strand, counting down.
ACCTCAACAAGGCCACACCTCCTATTCTTTCCTGAAAAGTTCCACTAACTGGGAACCAAGCATTCACCCCTATGAGCCAATGGGGGCCATTCTCATTCATACCACTACAATGTGATCTCCAGATTGGGTAATCAACTTAAATAGTCCACTTGGCCCCCTGTTGGCTAAGATTTACATTTCCTGTCAAGAGGAAACACAAACCATCATTTTGAGACAGAGGGCTTGTGTATTGAACCAAGCACACTTTCATCACAAGAATTTTATCTTGAAATGACCTGTCATTGGGCCAGTGACATGGCTCAATAGGTAAAGGTGCTTGCTGCCACAGCTGACAATCGTGAATCTTGAGTTTGATCCCTGGGACCCACATGGTGGAAGAAGAGAACCAATTCCTGTAAGTTGTACTCTGAACATACACACACACACACACACACACACACACACACACACACACACCTTCAATCAACTCTAGAACTCACTATATCACACAGGTTGTTTTTCCTGGTGACTCTGGCCCTGTGTGGCTCACTGTTGATTGCTGATGCTGGACAGAAAAAACTGTACTGTGTATCACTAGCCCAGAAACATCAAAATTCTAAATATTTAAAAAAATATCTCTCTGTGTATGCTGCATGTATATCAGTACACGCATGCCACAGCACATGTGGAGATCAGAGAACAGATCAGGCCTCTCTTTCCACTGTTACATGGGTTAAACACAGGTCGTCAGGCTTGTGTGGCAAGGGCTTTATCTTCTGAGCTCTCTTGCTGCCTCCAAACTTCAGAATCTAATTACCTTTCTATTGAATGTATATCACTTCCTTCCATATAGAGAACCATCAGGTCAAAAAGTATAAATTGAACCATCATAAGAAAATTTGAATTTGTATACTGTGTGTATTCATAGCAAATAAAAACATGGTAGAAAACATCACTTTCATGGGTTATGTGCCTTTACCATCCTGGTGTCATAAAATAATTTCAAATGATAATGCATGCACATATGCATAGTAAGACTATATAAATAGCATATGAAACAGTACAAAATGTCAAGAGAAAGTTTCTGGAGATATCCCCTTAATCCTTGCCTCAGTTGCTCTTCCAAGAGAAAATATATGGTGAGCTCCTCATATTCTTTCCCCAAAGCGAACTGTCTGTGTGTGAAGAAGGGATTTGAAATCCCATGTTGGTGTGAATGTTGCCTGAGACCACCCTAAGATAACTCCATATGGACAGGTGGGGTTGGGCTCATGTCTAACAGAAGAATATTCCATCCAAGCATCGTGATACCATTTGTATAAGATTTTCCTGGCCTCTTTTATTAGTTTCAGATCCTTGCCATCGTAGTCAGTATTGAAGTCAGCATCGTTGCCTAGACCTAAGGGAAATTTTTGTGGTTATATTCTTAATGGGTGTTTCAGATAGTTCAAGAGATAGTTTGTTTTTTGAATTATAAAATTTGCACATGAAGGCTATCAGACTCTCTGAGCTCTGGGTTATTTGTCCACCTTACCAATGTGCACATGCTGGGAGAAGGGACAGAGCATTTTATCTGGATCTCCAAGCTCTTAAGTCAACGTGAAGAGAGGCAGGCAGCGAAATCTACACGCTTTTCTATATTTACTTTCGGAATGAACAAAGTCAGGATGTTTCTCTCTCCAGGTGACAGAAATGGCCCAGAAAAATGTGTGAATTTCAAATTGTTCCTCTTAATCCCACCTCATTCCCTGTTTCTCTTTACTCTTAGCAAGGAGAGGATCTGAAGGGAGATAAACACATGCCTGCGATGGGACCAGCTCCTAGCTGATACTCAGCAGGAGAAAACTCGAGAATGCATGTTTGAAAACTGCTTAGCACTGACTTTAAAAATACATCTGGAGAATATGCACACATAAAACACCCCTGGGTAAAAGGATCATAGCCAGCTCCCCCTCTCACAGGCACCTACTGCTCTTCTTTAGGGAAACTTAGAGGGATTTCTCTAGAAGGATCTCTTAGCTGAGCACTGACAACAGATTGGTTGGGATACTTCTTTTCTGTCACTGTAGAGGGGCTGCTCTGTGCTCTCCAGAATGTTCAATAGTATTTTGGGTTAGAAGTCTGAAGCACCTACCCACAGTTGCCTCCAGAAATGACCATGTTGAGGGACACTGACACTACTCCTTTGTCATAAGTTCCTCCATATCTGGAGTTTCACTCTGTGCTTTTTTATTTCAGACCATGGTTAACCGTGGTCTGAAATAAAAATGCAAACTTTCAAAAATGCTCAAATCCATGAGTTGTAAATTGTGTTGCCTTCTAAGTAACATGAAATCTTGCTATCTCACTTCGTCCTACTAAGGATATGACTCATTCCCTTGTCTAGTGTATCTACACTGTATATGCTACCCCCTACCCCGGTTACCTACCTGGCACTTTTCTTGGTTATCAGGTTCACCGTAACCATGCAACAGTTCTTGCATTCAGACCATCCTTATTTTAACATAAGTATGGCCTCAGCTAGCAAAAGTAGTGCAGGAAAGGAGGTATCAGAACATAGCATGTGGAAGGGCGGGCTGACTCTGGAACTGTGTAGCAGCGCTTTGGGATGTGTGAAGCATGGTATACATGCAATTCAGAAATAAGCCACAGTTTCAGGCATCTACTGAAGCCTTAGAAGGTAACCCCTTTGAATGAAGGGAGACCATTGTATGTATAAGACAGAAGGATAGTATTCTCTTGTGTGTTTGTACTAAAAATTGTTTACCCGTTCTCAATTTGATAGGTATTTGTTTCTGTTTTGAATTAGTTGACTGTTATAAATAATTCTGTAATGAATACAGGTAAGTATTCTATAGAGAAAACTCTTTGACAGGAAATGGCTAGGTCACAGGGATGCACACTGAATATGATGGCAAATATTAGTTAGCTGGTCTTCTAAACAGATTGTACCAATCTCACTTTCCCTAACAATGTACAAGAATTCCTGTTTCTATAAACCCTTGGCAACGCGGTGATCTAAAAACAAACCCTTTCCATCTCCCCCCCCCCGAAAGATTAAAAACTGTGGTCCTCCAGTAACCTGCATCCTGCGGTTGTGCTCTAGCACAGGGGTCTGGAGGGAAGCTGCTGAAAATGCACCCTCTCTGAGATCCAGAATCTGGTACAAGAACTCCAACAAGGAGCTCTGACAGGGCTCTTCTGTCCCTTTTCCTTTCTGAGGGCGGCATTCAACTTGTTTAAGCTTAGGGAAATTGTAAATGATTCTCCAGGAGAGGACCTAGCCCCTTCAGACAGTATGCGTTCGGTGCAGTACGTGCCAGAGCACGGCTGCTGGAAAGCCCTTTGCATTCCTGTAGGTGTGTGTACGATAAACATGTTATCATTTTCTGTGGCACTCACCCCTCTCGGTGCTGAGAGGTGCTGTCGGCTTTCATCTGTGTGCTGAATTACAGATATACATGATCAAATGAAGCCAAGACAAGAATCAAGCCTCATAAAAATCTTGCCTACAGCATGTACCAAGAAATGTTGATCGTGCCAAGACTACACGGGCTGAGCAAAGTCAGGAGTTGTGCAATTACCCAGCAGAGGTTGAGATTTCTGAGAAAAACAGGAACCTCGCTGAAAATCTAAGCACAAAATGAAGCCTATTTTTTTTTTTTGAGAGGCCATTTTGATATTTTACTAACATGATCATCGAAAACCATGGCTTTCTGATCTCTAGGATTTATTTCCTCAGTAAAGTCCAGCATGAAATAGATTTTTCCATTCTTGGATTTTCTGAGGGGCTCATTTTGATTCTAAGTTAAATCAAAATTTTAGATAGACCAAAGTAGTCTTCCACTGCCTGATTTTAAACATAGAGTTGTTTTGTTTTGCTTTTCATGCCAAGGATATTTATTGAAAGCCTACTATGTGCTAGACCGTAGAGAAAGCATTAATGAGAAAGACCTCATGACCTCTGGTTGGACTTCCCATTAAAGAAAAGGAGATTCAAGGAGAGGGTCTGGAGCTGGGTGTGTGTGGTGATCTCTAGGCCTACCTGAAGGAACTCCTAGCCTGTGGAACTTAGCATAATTTACTTAGGGCCCACAGGAGATAAACTAAAGAAGGGTCTTTTGGAAAGGCAATGGAAGGCTGTGATCTGATCACTTGCTAGCCACCCCATGCTGAAGAAGAGATTTCCCTGCCCTAAGTAACACAAGACATTAGGGACTGGCCCACTGGGCCAGGACAAACACCCACCGCCTGGAAGACAAGGATACTACGTGACCATATAAGGCTACATAGGGAGGATACTTAAGGGCAGCACGACTCAGAAAGGCCTAAGCGAGGCAAGCTTTGTATGACAACGGGGTGCAGTAACCCCAGTTCCTGCAAGAAGATTGGGTGGTTTTGCCTGAGATGTTTGCAGGTTGCAAAGAATGTGAAACTGCTATTAGGTTGAGGACTGGGTGGGAGTGAGAGCTGGAGTCAGCCTGCAGGATCTGTGAAGGTCAAAGATGCTATGGCAGCAACTGCCAGGTTTCTTAGGACTTTCCTTTTGGGTCTCTTTCCTAACAGGAGAGCAAGATTAGTCAATGGAATGGACTACAGTTGGGCTACTTACAGCTCACCTAACATAAGCGTTCACCCACATTTGCTGATCCACTCTAGTGAGCTCTGAATTCTTTTTGACAGTCTGGCAAGCAGGACCTCTTTTTCTGATACTAGCATTCTAATCTGGGGAAAATAGTTTCCCTCCTTGTCAATCACCTTGTCCTTGGATTTTGGGTGAGTTTGAACCCTCTCAGGACTCCAGGGGGAGGGGGGATAAGCTAGTGACCCAGATTTGGCCAATCAGACCATCCTAGTACCTTGGCTGTCGTGACTGGTTCGGAGACATGCAACGGGACCAGGTTCAGATGAAACTTTGCTAGAAAAATCAAAAAACAACTCTATTTTGAAAGAAGTTGCTAAATAGGAAATTCTAAGACTAGGGTTGCTATAGAATTATTCATAAAACCTGTGAGTGAGAGTAACATAATGAGGTGTAGAAGAAAGTGGAGAGAGGACATTAATGGAGGTGCCAACTCATTCCCACCAGAAATGACGAAACTAGAATTATAGTGGTCCCCCTTTATCTACAGAGGATACACTAAAAAGCCTCAGCAAGAGCCTCAACTTCAGATACTACCAAACCCTATATATGCTATGTTTCCACTCACATTCCTAGACATTCATGGTAAAATTTAATTTATAAATTAGGGAAAGCAAAGATTAAAAGTAGGGGTCTGGCAAGATGTGGCTGTGGTAAGGTGCTTGCTGTGCCTGATGACCAATGTTCCATCTGTGGGTGCCACGTGGAGGAAGCAGAGAACCAGCTCCCAAAGGTTGTTCTCGGATCTCCACATGCGCGATAGCCATGTACCCATGCATCCACATGCACAGAATAAATAAATATAGAAAATGCAAAACAGAAAATAATCAATAATAAAATAGAATAATTATAATGATACACATAACAAAAGTTATGTGAATGTCATCTCTTGCTATTTCAAGAGGTTCTGTTGTATTTTTTTCCAGTGACCACCAATAACTGAAGCCACAGATAGCAAAGCTATGGCGAAGGGGGCAACCCTTGTACTCTTGAATCTTCAGGCAAACAAACCAATAGAGCTTTCTCTTTAATTTATGGCATACATTGGTTTGACTTGAGTTTCTTACAGCTAAAATAAATAAATAAATATGTAAGTAAATAAATAAACAAGTAGCTGGCTAGTGATCCAACAGACAGGTGCCTCAAGTCTGTTTCGTATGGTAAGGAAGCAGTTTGTTTTAACCTGCTGGTAATTTTATTTACTTTTTTTTCTTTTCATTTTTTCTGCATAAGTAATGATGCCGAACTTCAGCCTTCTCGTGGCTTTAAACTTATCTCCCAACTGACCTGCCAAACTGACCTTCCATGCTTGTGATCAATCTTTACTTTGAACAGATTAACCTCGCTTCTCTCCAAACACTTGATTCTTCCCTCTGCTTGGGTCACTCATTGACTATGGTCACTCAGCTTAACCATCACTCAGAAAAAGCCTTCCCTGTACCCAAAGCTAAAGGATCAGCACAATTCCTCTTTCTGGACAGAGGATTTCTCTGTCTTTATCATAGCCCTTATTGACATATTTTATGTATTTTTTTTATCTGCCATTAAGAGTACAAGCTCCATGAGAACATGCGCTCCATCTGTTCGTTCAGGGCATAGGACAGGGTTTGGTGTACATTAGGGTCTTCGTAGAATTCATGGAATTTACCAATGAGCAGTCACACATAAATATGTTATTGGGGTAGGAATGTGGAGCTTATTTCAGCACTTTACATAGGTTACTCAGTCCTCAAAATACTCTCAAGAACTTCTATCATTTTATACATGAGAAAGTTGGGTTGAGAAGTTGAGCAGTTTACCCAATGTAATACACCTGGAAAAATACTTTTAGCGATGTGATTTAAACAAAGGACTATTTGATTCCAAATTTGCAGCTTTACCTTTTTGGTGACTCCCAATTTTGCTTCAAATCTCAACACCTTGCATTTCTAACAGTTATAAATTCCTGCTAGACTGTGAATTGTCGTTGGAGAATAATTTGCAAATGTGTCAGAGAGAATCTATCATTTTCTCTGGATGAGGGATCTTTGGGGACATCTAGACCCAGAATGGGTCTAAGTGGACATCCTAGTAGACACAGCAGAGGTTTGTCATGCTGGAATGCACTGTGAAAGAAATTACTGAGGTGGGACCAAAGGACATTGCCAGCCTTCAGGAAAAACACCCATGAGAAGAGGAAAACGGCAAAGAGCCACGATGAGAGTTTCATATGCAAGCAGCTGATGTGGGTGGACTGCTGCGGTGTGTATGTGAATCAGTCTCTCTTTGGAACGATACAGAGAGTGAAAAGATAATAAACTCAAGGTTTGGAATTACAATAATTGACATGTGAATCTGTGGCTGGCTATTGGAGAGCGCTGCAGAATCTGAATAAACTCTATACAGAAGAAAAAAAAACTACAATATAACAAAATGACAACGTATAATAGGAATTGAAAGACTTATTTGAAGTATGATCGTGTAAAACACCCAGCTGTCAAAGATTTGAGTTTTTGTGTTTTTCAAGTTTATTGAATCTTTATGTAGACTTTCCTATGGAAGAATGGAAACAGAGCCAAGTAAAGCTCTTTTATCCCCTTCTGTGAGAGCCTGCATTCATCCTTTTCATCATCAGTCATATGAGAATAAAAGCCCATGTGATATTAAATAAGAAAAGTGAAAAGCACCTTTACTGCTTGGAAAGAATGCACCAGGCGGTGTTCGAAGTTACACGTGTGGACGTGTCAGGATCTGAAGTTTAAGAACAAGTACATGCACACATGAAACCCCACTGGTTTGTGTGTGGAAATGGAAGCATTTTTCCTATGGTGTTCCCTCTGCTCAGAACATTGGTCACCCCAAAATACTTACCAACATTTACCAGTGATTTTAATATTGCTCAAATCGAAGTGAGACTTACAGCTACTTTCTATTGTAAAAAACAAAAACAAAACCAAAAAACTCCACACAACCAGCATTCCAGGTCTCTTAACTCCAAAGATTATAACTAGGAGATTGTAATCTATATAAAATACTAAAACAATACCTTGTTATTCCAAAATTATTTTATCTTATGATAATTGATATATTACCAAAACACACTCAACTTATTTTAGAGTTAAAATAAGTATTTTAACTTACAAAAACCTTTCAAAACTGGCATGGGGATTCACTACATTATTCCTTGAATGTTGACATTTTATTTAAACTAAAGATATGATTATCAATCATATAAGTATGAACTACAGACCTTAGTTAAACTTCACCAGTTTCCCATCTATGTCTCCCTTTAATAGAAGAACCCAGTCTAAGGTCTCTTTTTTGTATTTCACTGCCATTTCTCCTTGGTCTCCTGTGATCTGTTGGGATGGTTTTTCTCTCTTGCTCCCCAACATGTCAAACAGATCAAGCTTTTCACCTGCTTAATATCTGTTGGTAGCTCCCCACTGGTGTCGATGAAAATGGCAAAAAGAGGGCTGGGGGTGGTGGCACACGCCTTTAATCCCAGCACTCTGGAGACAGAGGCAGGCAGGTTTCTGAGTTCGAGGCCAGGTCTACAAAGTGAGTTTCAGGACAGCCAGGGCTATACAGAGAAACCCTGTCTTGAAAAAAACCAAAAAACCAAAAAAAAAAAAAACCCAAAAAAGAAAAAAAAAAGAAAAAGGCAAAAAGAGTATGTTCAGATATTGCATTAGCTCACTTTGAACACTTCTAGCCTCATGTACCACCACTTGTTGGCTCTCCATCTGGAGGCTGTACCATGTCAGCCATGGCTCTTCTCTTGTGCCATGTACAAAAGGCCCCCAAGGAGAACACTCTCAGCTGAGAGGCTCTTAAACTTATAACAAGGACTTACTTACTCGTACTCCATGCCAATGTGACTATATGAAATAAATCACAGCTTTTTTCTTTATGGGGTGCCCTCTCTAGAATGGGGGAGGCAGACAGACAAAGAGATAGGCATAAAGAAAGGCTGTGCTTCTACTCATGCGCTAACTTAGAGAAGGGCCATAATACAAAATGGTGCCTCATCAGAGTTGGACCAGGTAGAAAAAGGCTTCCCCTCCAGATGGGGGAACAGGCTGCTGTGCACAAAGCAGCTGTTGGGGGTTCTGAGTGGGGACAGTTAGGGGACAGGCAAGAAGATGCTGCCCTGGTGATCAGGGATCCTGTTTCTTTTCCTTCCATACTAAGTGCTAAGGCGAGGGTCCCTTTGCATCCTATCCTCTAAGGAGCCTTCCCTAATGACCTTCTTTCCTTTAGCTACTCCTTGACTGTGCTGTGTCCCAAGAAGAAGTCCTTTTCAAGGTCACTGAGAGAGAAGCCAGATCATGTTTTAAGCTGGATCCTTGCTGTAACCTGGCAGCCTCTTTGTAGAAGAAGGGTTGTTCTTCACTCAGGCCCAGTGCCAGAGCAATGCTGAGCCCTTGCAGCCTGCTCACTGTGGCTTTAAGGAGGCCAGACAGAGTAGGAGGACAAAGTGCTGCTCCTCAGTAGTTCCTTTGGAGTCGGCAGCACACGGACGTGCTCAGCTTATGGTCCACGCCAAGTTGGGAATTTGCTGGACACTGGACTTCAGGTGCAGGTTTCTGAGATCTGTAGATGCTTCACTGCTTTCCTCCAAATACTTATTTTAACTCTAAGTAACAGTTGAATGTGCTTTGGAAATATATCGTCCAACAGCTGTCTTCTCTTCCTTCCCCTCCTTCTTCCCTCTTTTTATCCTCTGATCACTCCTAATTCTTAGGCAATGATACTGTGATGCAGATGCTGAGAAAAAGGGTTTTCTCTAAAACTGTGCAAACAGCTTTTCCCTGGGTTGCACTTATGGCCAAGTTCTCTGCCTGGTTTCTAGGGTGACCAAAAGCCTTGGCATTAGGCGATCGGATGGGTGGGCAGGCTGGAGTTGAGTCTCGTGTGTCCCAGGAGGATTGCACACAGAGGTCAGGGATGGGGGAGCTATGAGAGAGTCAAGTGTCTTCTGAAACGATTTGTCCTCTTTGTCCTTCCCTCTCTCTCATGGTGAAAAGCTGGCAAGGAGGGCCTAGTCTTCAGTCTCCTTTACCTTTAGTTTTGAGGGAAATCATCAGAGCAGTCATTCTCCTGGAGTAGGGCAGTTGAATACAGCAGCTGTGGCTTCTGGTGGGATAGAACATTTCCACATACCTTGCTACTTTACACCAGAATTAGTGTGTATTAAAATCCTCCCTGCAGTCTGGGCACAGGCCTTTTCCTCTCAAAGGGCCTGACAGGCTAGAGGGGAAGAGAACAGCTCCCTGCCACCCCCCTCCACCAAACTCCCCTGAACACTGAAGCGAGGCTCTGAGCAGAAGCTCTGGGCTTATTTTCCAGTGTCTGGTATCTCGTATCTCTGTACCGCCTTTGTGTCAGCCTCTCTCCAGCACATTGCCTTGTTGTCCTTGAGGGAGGAAGCCAGCGAGCCTCCAGCTTCCTTTGTAACTTCCCAGTTCCTCTGCACATCTGCTCACCCCCCCCCCGCCCCCAAAGACTTGTTTTAAAGCCCTAACCACAGAATCGAGTCTCTCATTTTCGAATGAAAACTTATACGTGTGGGTTTGTGTCCATTGCATGGGCAGCTCTGGGTTCGGACACCAGCATTCATATTCTTAGGACCTCTACAGCGGTAGCAACTTTTTTGGGGTGAGGACCAGTAAAGATTCACCCCCAGAAGCCCTATCTGGACAAAGTAAGTTAAGAAAGTGCTGTCTCAAAGACCTCTTTTCCCCCCTCAGAAAAATCAGTTTGTTGAGCAGTTAGGAGTTCAGATCCTCACGGTCCTGCCTGGTCAGAGTGGTTCTCAGTTTTCCTGTCTTATCTGCCGAATGGGAACAGAAAATGAGGTGAACTTCACTGGGATGTGAGTATTAAGTGAGATACAGTTTACCACTAAGCCACACTAGCTAGTATTTAATAGCCCAAATAGGCAGGTTGCCTCATTCTCAAGGTGTCTCTGCTTTCCAAGCCCCCGCTGGGCGTAAGTGGCCAGGGACAGCATCCAACTGCTGGCCCGGCGGGGGTGACCCAGCAGCTGTTCAGGCCTGGACACAGGTGTGGCCCTGACCACAGTGAGGGCGTGGCGAGCCGAGGTCTGGGCAGGCCCGGCGCGCACGAGGGCGGGGAGCTGGCCTCGGTCCCGAGCACCGCACAGGGCGTCTGGGCCATCCCGCCGGGTCGGGCCTCTCGGCTGTGGTCGCGGACCAAGCGCGGGGACCGGTCACGCGCCGCGTCACCGGAGCCGTGGGCTCGGGCTGGTCCAGGAGACGGCGGGGGCGCGACGCCGCCGGCCCGCCACGCCCAGGCCCTCATCAAGTGACCAGTATCCCTTCCAGGAGAACACGGTCCTTCAGAGGGAAGCAGCGCTCCTGGCTGCAGCCCCGGCGCCAAGCAGCCGTCATCTCCTTCCTGTGCCGGGTGATCTGTCGCCTCACCCACCCGGAAAAACATAGTCCGCCCCTCATGTCCTTGTGCAACAGCGCTAGCTGTTGAGAAGGCGCGGCTCTCTCTGACTAGTCCCTCGTCTTGCCCATGACAAACCCTCCAGGACCCACCGAGAGCAGAAATATACCCTAAAAGGAGAGCCCGAGAGAGAAGAAAGAGAGGAAGCCGAGAGGAAGGGAGAGGCGAGGCCCGCGGAGGGACACCAAGACGTCCGCGCAGTGCGCACGCGCGCCGCGAAGAACGAGTTCCGGTCTGGCCGAGGCCTGACTCCTAAAAATAGCCCCGGTGTGGGGATCCGTGCGCGGATGTCCCGGCGAGTCCCGGGCTGAAGGAGGCGGCTCCGGGCGGCGCGGAGTGCTGTGGCGGGCCGGGCCGGGGCTGCGGCGTGTGCGCGCCCGCCGGCTGTAGCGGAGACTCGGTGAGGGGCCGCGGGCGGCGGGGATGTGGCGGCGGCTGGGAAGGGGGTCGGGCCGCGCCGGGAGTGGGGGGCGCTACCACGGAGGGGCTGCGAGGCCGAGGAGGGGTGCCCGCGGGGCTCCGGGGACCGGGGCGAGGCTGGGCGCCGGGCGGCGGGGCCCTCGAGAGAGCGGAGGGGCGCGGCCCCGTGCGGTGGGGGCGGGGTGCCCCGGGGCGAGCCCGGGGGGCTGCGGGCGCGGCGGCGGGGGGCCCGCCGGGGGGGGACTGTCGCGAGCCGCCTCCCTGAGCGCGCCACCTCTGGGGGCCCCCCGCCGCGCCGCCCCGCTCCTCCCTGAAAGTTGACGGAGTTCCCAGGGGGCCTCGGAGCCGCTCGGTCCATTCCTCCAGCGTTGCGGATCTCGGGGTCTCCCCGCTCCGTAGACCTCCAGTGCGCGCGCGGTGTGGGGGGGGGGGATGGGGGCGTCCGGCCCTGTGGTCGCACTTAAAGTTCCCCCACTTCTGCTTCGGGGGGAAGGTTGGTTCGCTGGGGCGGGAGGTAGGGGTCTGAACTCTCCCGCGGGGATGTCGGCTTTAGGTTGTGTGTCTGGAGCTGGCCCGGGCGGTGGCCGGGTTCGAGCACCTGCGGGTGCGGGGAAAGGTCTTGGGAGTCGGGGCTGCAGAAGGGACCCGCTCCTTGCAATCGGGTAGATCCCGCCGTAGGTCTCAGGGTGAGATGGAAACTTTGCCTTTGGGTTCGATGTCATCTGTTTTTGGGCAGTTGAGGATTAAAGATCAGTGATATTGCAGACAAGTTTGGGAAAGGTGAGCATTTTCTGAATTAGCATTTCCTCCCTCCCCCCTGGGAAAGTGTAACTATCAAATTCTTGCTCACTAGGACCTTAAATAGGTCCCTGAGCTCTGAAGCTCCTGTCATCATGATCCAGAAGGGAACCGAGTGTAGACTGAATACACCATCGTGCTAACCTGTATGTTTACTGTGAAATTGGGATTCCAGAAATTGAAATGAGAAAGACCTGCTGCGATGTGTTGACAACTGTATACATATTTAAAAACTAATATTGTATAACAGTTTTCAAGTTTGTAGCGCAGCACATCGTGTTTCTCTTATGTCTTTCTTGTAACATCCATTACTGTTAGACAGTGAGGTTCTGTAAAGCAGTAATTAGGTGTATCTTACACAAGAGTACTTTCCCTTTAAGAATCCAGCTGCGTTGTTTTGGCAACTGCTAAGTAGTCTAGTTGTCAGTTTAAAAATCTATGTTACCTTGGCAGTACTGGACAGGCTGAGGAAAAGGTAAACAAAGTAGTGTGTGTGTGTGTGTTTTAAAGCATACTAAAATGACATTTCTTTTCCTGTGAATTTAGGAAATGAAGATGAAGTAACTATTAATGCTTTTATGACATTTGTATATACACTTTAGTTTTGGTTTTGTGTATTTTTGGAGATCTCTATTTTTTTCATGTAAATGGCAACTTTTAGGGAGACATGTTTCCTTAAAAATGATTTAAATTATAGTAAATGTAACATTATACAAATGGAATGTTTACTGGGACATATCTGTATGTTGTATAAGACAATACAATTAGTATTTGTTGTCGATTGAGTTGGAATTACTTTTACTTTAATTCTTGTTGCAAAAGTTGAGAGGATAATGTTAAAATCGTGAAAGCACTTTGAAAAGCTTAAACTGGCTATTTGCATGCTTACAGACTATATGTTAATAATTCTTGTTGTAAGAGGGTTTCCAAAGATATTTATGTATTAAAACAGTGTTTGTGAAGAATGGTGACCTCTAAATTTAACCGTACTTACCCATTTCCTTCAATTCATACTGTTGCTACACATAAGATCATAGTCTTTCATGAAGGTAAAATTGTACTTAACTCATCCTATAAGATTTTAAATTGAAGAACTAATGACCAGAGAAAGGGATAGCTTTCTGAGGCTTAAAAATGATTGTAATGTCAGCATGTTGAATTATGCCTTGTGAATAATTTAATTCTCTATATAATTTTTATGTTTTTACAACAGGTAAATAACAAAGGGCTTTTTGTTTTTTGTTTATTTTGGTTTTGGTAAATGTAATTGGAAATAAAGTTTTTTAAATGTTGAGTTGTTTCAAATGCTGATTCTTTTTTTTTTTTTCATTACAGCTTTATATTGAAGGTGAAGGTTTGTTAGTGTAGTTAAATCTTAGTAGATTGTCTTCTGATTTAGGAGGGTCTACAATCAGATTTGTTTTGGGGAAGTAGCATGCTTGTCAGTCTGTTTGGAAAACCCTCAGTTTTCCTCTTGCATCTTTAAGTCTAGTAAGAAGAGGATTTCATTGTAACACTTAGTGATGAAATCATGGATTTTCTGAGGCAGTTAAATTTCAAACATTGTGTCTTATATCATACTCCCCCTATAAAGATAAGCTCAAGGTTCATAGGAATGTTACAAAGTCTAGTGCCAAGCTTTTTAACACTGAAGGGGCAATGAGAATACTGCTTTGTGTATTGAAGATGATCACTATTGCCTTTCCCCAGGATTAAAAAGGTTTGTAAATGTGGTCTTTATAAATTGAGATGTGATTTTTTTTCCAGTTTAAGTAGTTAAAGAAGAGTAAATATGGAAATTGAATAAAATTTTAAGATAGATAATATGAAAGGATTCTGATTTGCAAACCTTGAAGAAAGATTGTTTGATTTATTTTTTTTTAGTCAGATCTTGATTTAGATGCTAACTTTACTACTGACAAAATTAATGAAATAACATCTATAAAATGGAAAAGAGTTGTGCCACCTGTCCCATGACAGTAGAATTTAAATGAGAAGAGTTCATAGCTCACTGCTTGAGCCTTGATGTACTAGAGAGCATGTTACCCCGACTGCTCCTTCCTTCCTGCTTCCATGGGTCTTTTCCCATGACCATCTTGTATGTAAGCAGTGTGAGAATGCTCTGTGACACAAAGGACTTGGTCCTGGAGAATGCTCATGTGTGGATTTGGATAAACTATGCCAGTGCCAATGTCAGTTCACACTCAGATCATCCGTACAGTGTTCACTGGACTAGTTTACTTTAGGTTTTTGATCTGCAATTGTGACTTGCTTCTAGTCTCAGTCTCCCCTAATTTTGTTTTAAATTAGATTTGAATATAAGTAATTTTCTAATTCTTCAGTGAACTAAGTCTTATATTAGTTGTAAGAGCTCTTTTCAACATGTGGTCTTTAGCATTTGAAATCAGAAAAAAAGTATTTGTTCAACCTACCTGAAATAAATATACTTGAAATAGCTTTTCATTAGTAAGTAACCTATAATGTTTTCATTCTTCATTTGCATGGTCTGTGAAGCTAAATGACTTCATCTATATTTATTTTATCTGTGTACCAATGATAAGTGTACCCTCTTCCAGTTTCCTATAATTAAATAGTGTAAGCTCATTTGTTAATTAGAAAGTATTACATTACAGAATAAGATCTGTACTGGCATTATTTAATAGATACTTTTATATTAATTTTTATAGATTTTAGCAGTATTTGTATTAACTGAACCTAATTGATAAAATATTACATTTAATTTAATGTAGGGTGTCTTAATGGTAACTGAAGATAAAATCACAACTATCTAAATTTAAAACATTAGACTCTGCATGTAGGATAGAATACCATTGTTTATATAATGTTGTATAGTAGTAGATAATTTACTAACACTAACATGGTGTTATTCTTGGTTTATTCTTATTTTACATATTTGCATACATGTTTGTATATGCACTGCATGCGTGCTGCTGATGACTGTGGCAGAGAGCACTTTTTTCTAACATTGGTGAAAATCAGACATTAATCACTTTTCTAGCAAATACCAGTCAAGGCATATCTTTTCTTAAATGGATCAAACCCAGGGTATCACTGATGTGGGTCAGGTGCCCTATACCACAGCCACAGTCAGCCTTCAAAGCACTCACATCTTTTAATGGCTGTTTTGAATTAATGTTAGTTTTATTTTCCAAGCAGAAATACAGACTTTGTAGATTTAAAAAAATGTGTAAAAGTTTTCTGTTTTGAGAAATGTTTTCAGTAATGGATGGTGAGTTTGTGTTATATGAGCTGGTCCTTTTCCCTTGTTTTGTGACCAGCAGTGTGTATATTGCAGTTTTGGCTTGGGTTAGTTTGAGATATGGCTCTTTGAGCAAAGACTTACTTTCTATTTGACCTATTAAGATAACTTGTAATGCGCACTTACTGAAAACAAGTTACTCTGTCTGGCATTGCATAAGGTTGTATTTGCCTGTTTCACCTTTGGTCCTTACTCCCAGAAGTTTATCTACTATGTAAGATTGGAATGTATTTCTAAATTTCAGACCAATATGCAAGTTCTCTCTTTTTAAAAATTTATTTTATGTGTACTTTGGCTACATATGTATGTATAGCACACGTATCCTCAGAGGTTGAAGAGGGTGTTGGATCCTCTGGAATTGGTGTTAAGGATGGTTGTAGGCCACCATGTGGATGCTGCGGATAGGAACAGTTCCTCTCTGCAAGAGCAGTAAGTACATTTAACAACAGTACCATCGCTACACTTGCATGCCAGTTGTTTAAAACCAAAATCAGAAACAAAAACTTTAAAGGTGTGTGAAATATCAGTAGAGGGCTGTAAGGCAAGGTTAAGAGATTGCCTTTTAAAATCAGTCAGTTAAGTGAAAAATAAGCAGTCTACGTAGTCCTCTGTATGCTTGAGGCTCATTCATTGTGTAAAGTATGAAACATAACATCGACTTCATGGAGTTGAGAGGATTCAGTAAGATGTGTGAGTATAGTAGAATGACCGATTTTATAGCAGTGATTTACCCTGCACTGTTATTTTTCTGCTACTGTGGCTGCAGTTGTCAGTCAATGGCTTACCTAATAAGATCCTTCCATCAGACTTTCCAGATATACCTCAGCCATTAACCTTTGGTTTCTCTGCCTTAGCCTAGACAAGCTGTGTGCTCTTCACTGAAATAGCCATGTGTTTTCAAGGTGATGACTCCTACTTACTAACTTTCTAGCTTAGAATTTTCCTGAGCTTGCTGTCTACTTAGACATCCATTTAGAATCTTAAACATAATATAGCTGAAATAGAGCCAGATTTTTCCTCTCCATTATTCATTATTCCTTTTTTCCCCTCTTCCTCCTCTTCCTTCCACCATCTTGCATTCCTATTGGTCTTCTCTACTTTAGTACATTACTTCATTCAAGCCAGAAATATAATATTCTTGTTCATTCTCAAATCTAATTCACCCACAAGTCCTGTTCTTCACAATTTATTTTCAGCACATATTTTGGTCTCATTGCCTTTTCATTCTAAGTTACAGTCTTTTATGTAATTTACTCCAGTAGCCTCCTGTGAGCTCTCCCACCACCTTCACACCTGCTCCCTCATTTTTGAGACAAACTGAGACTGGTCTTGAACTTGCCATGTAGCAGAGGATGACCTTGAGTTCCTGATCCTCCAGCTTTCATCCCTCAAGTGCTTGGAACTCAAGGTGGAATTTGGGGGCAGGAACTGACTAGAAACCAGGAAGAATGTTGCTTACTGTCTTGCTGTCCATGGCTTGCTCAGCCTCCTTTTGTTTGCGTATCTTTTTGTTTTTTGAGACATGGTTTCTCTGTGAAACAGCCTTGGGTCTCCTGGAGCTCGATCTGTAGATCAGTTTGGCCTCGAACTCACAGAGATCGTCCTGCATCTGCTTCCTGAGTGCTGGGATAAAAGGCATGTGCTACCACTGCCTGGCCCTGCCTGCACCTCTCCCTCTCCCCTCTCCTCCCCTCTCCCCTCTCCCCTCTCCCCT